>NW_027187302.1:522659-583911 GCF_028583685.1 Petaurus breviceps papuanus
GGGGGGGGGGGAGGGGAGGTTGAAGACTAAAAATGGGGAGAGTTTATGAAGGGATTTGAATGCCAGAGGACTTCATATTTTATCTTGGTGACAAAAAGGAGCCAGTAAAGTTTATTAAATGGGGGAGGCAGGGATGCAGCAGTGACATCGTCAGACCTAGTCTCTAGGAAAAACAGTTTGACAAAAAACAGTTTGCAATAGTACAGGTCTGAAGTGATGAACTAAGATGGTAGCCATGTCACAGGAGAAAAGGTTCATATATGAGTGATGTTAGAAGATAAAATTGGTAGATCTAGGCAATAGATTAGATATGGAGGGTAAGAGGGTATGAAGTTGCAGATGACAACCAGGTTGCAAGCCTTAGTGATTGGGAGAATGGGGATACCTTTAACAATAATGACCTTAATCACCAAATAACCATTGCCTTAGTCAAACTGAGACCTGTTAAAGACCTTAGCTTAAAAAGGCCAAGGTCTTCTATGGCTGCCAGGGCCTTCTCCAGTCATCCTGATCTATATCTTGCCATTGGACCCAAATGGCTCCAGAGGAGAAAGTGAGACTGGTGACTTTACACAGTCTTTCCTCACTTAAATCCAATTCACTTGCATGTAATGACATCACCTCCCTGATGATCCATGGTCCTCTTGGAGAACAAAAGACAAACAACAACATCAATAGGAAGTTAAGAAGAGAAAGTTTGGGAAGAAAGATAATGGGTATAATTCTGAACATGCTGAGTTTAAGATGTCTGTGGAATGTCCAGTTCAAGACATCTAACAGGAGTTGGAGATAAAATATTGGAGGTCAGCAGAGGTTAGAGCTGGATGGATAAACAGATCTGAGAATCATTGCACAGGTATGATGCCCCTGTGATCTGGAAAAACCATGTATAATTTTTTGGCCTTCCCTTCATACCAGAGAAAAAGTCTGAATTGCTATGGTATTAAAAGATAAAATATGTTGATGTTATACAATACTTTACATATATTTTATGCATTTCTGAGTTTCTAAACTTTTTCTGTGTCACCTACTAGCCTTTGCATGTTATCTGTGGCTTCCACAAAACTCCCCCAAAATTGTCATTTAATTTTTAAAGTCTACCCATGACATATCGAAACTGCAATGGGGAAAACTGCAATGTAGAAGTGATAACTTTAATTGAATCTATGGGAGCTAATGAGACTATCAAGCAAAATGACATAAAGGGAGAAGAGAATTCAAAAATCCAAAGCCATTTAGTGGGAGTGACTTGAATGAAGATCCAGCAAAGACTGAGGAAGAATGGTCAGATAGGTAGAGTGAAAAATAGGGCAGAGCAGTGTCACAAAAACCCAGAGAAAAGAGGCTATCAAGAAGAAGGTGATTGTTAGTATCAAAGGTTGTTGGAAATTCAAAAAGGATAGGAACTGAGAAAAGGACATTAGATTTGGCAATTAAGACATAGTAACTTTGGAGAGTGCAGTTTCAATTGAACAATAACATTGGAAAACAGATTGTAGAGAGTTAAGAAAAGAATGAGAGGAAAGAAGTGGAGGCCCCGAGGTAAGATATGGTTTATAATTAAAAGGGATGAATGAATGAAGTGAGTATTCTTTTGAAGATGGGGAAGACATCAGCAAGTTTGGAGGCACTAGGGAAGCACCCAGTAGACAAGAGATTGAAGAAAAATGAAAGAGAATAACAGAGGGGGAAATTTGTTGGAATAGACAGGATAGAATGGTATCACTTGCACATGCATAAGGGTTAGCCTTGGCAAGAAGGGCTAGTGTTAGCAAGAAAGGCCACTTTACTTTGTAAGGCAGAGTTTGTGAAGTAAGTGATTGTAATGGGAATGTAAATTTTTAAGATCTTCCCTGCCCCTAGGCTAAAGTGCACCAGGAGCCTGGGGTGGGAGGCTTGTTTTTCAGTAGATACTTTTTGATTGGCCAGTGGGTCCAGAAGGTTGTTACATTCTCTGGGCCAGGAGCAGGCTATATAATCCCTGATTTGAGGCTTTGTTTTGGGGCTCACTTTGAGAAGTGTTCTGTGATTTGATCAGATGAGACTCTGGGAAGCCCTTGTTGAGAGCCACCCCCCCACACACACACTTTGAAAAACCCAGATGTTGATTTGGTATGGATGTAATGGTTGGACAGTTTGGAAACCTGTCTACTTGATCTGTTTCTCTGTCTCGATAATTCTGTCTGTATACTCTGAAGTTCGGGGTGCTGACCTTTTTCCCCTGAACTAGGTAAATGATACATATTTGACTGATTAAAGTAAGCTTGTTAACCCATTTTGAGTTGCTTTCCTTTAACAAAGCAGATCTAAGAACCTGTGTTGGCAGCCACCCTGGGGATGCTGGGGTGCTTGCTGCTACAGCGATAGTGCCAGAAGTCATCTGGGAGATGAAAGATGAAGAGGAGGAAAAAAAGAGGAAATTCTCAGTGAACAGCCTTAATTTTTTTTTCAGTGAAATATGAGGCAAACTTCTCAGTTGAGAGATTTGGGAGTAGAAGGACCATCAGAGGTTTAAGAGGTGATGAAAAGATTTGGAGAAGCTATTGTGGTGAGTATGATACTCAAATCAGTTAGGAAGGTATAAAAGAACTGCTTTGTGGCAATGAGGCCTCAGTTGAGCTAATGTTATATAAATGTATAATGGACCCATTCAGCATGATTTTATGACTTTCTCCAACTTTGTTCAGCAGCACACAAGTAGGAGAAAAGGCAGGAGATGGTGGGAGTAAGCCAAAGCTGAAGATTGGCAGAGTAAGACTGGCATTAAAATAAAATGAGCAAAAGATTCAAGAGAAAAGGACTGTGTAAAGTTAATTGGTTCACTAAGGCGTTAAGAAGGTGGAGGGAGGAGAGTGTAGCCAGGGCAGGAATGTTAGCCTAGGAAAGAACTAAGGGGTGAAGGTATTGGAGGTCATGGTGAAGATAAAGAATAAGGCTCTTCAGATAAGGGTATTTTGGATTTTATAAACATAGAAGATTGGCATTTGCAAGTAACAGCAAGATCAACAGTAATGGCCATCTCTGAATATAGCTGAGGCAGGGTGAAGGAGTAGGTCATGGGAAATGAGTGAGCCTAGGAACTGGGAAGTAAGGGTGTTTTGAGAAAATATCAATATGTATGCTGAAGTCCCCTAGTTGTGGGCAATATGATAGGCATCAGAGATATTAAAAAAAACAAAGATTCCTATCACTCAAAAGGGTTTACAATCTAGTTGGGAAGGCAGGGCACATCCTTTTTTTTTTCCTAATCACAGCAATACATATGCTAAGTGTCCATTGAATGATATGTTATAAGCATTCAGGGTAGGGTTGGTGGGGTCTTTGTTCTTATTGATAAATTATTGATAAAATGATGACCTCTATGGTCCCTTTATGGTTTAACTCTCCAGAATTCTAGAAGGGAATGATAATCAAAGGCTGAATTGATCAAAGAACATTCCATGGAGGACATGAGATTTAAGCTGAGTGTGGATGTAAATTCTAGTATTTTATAAAGTTTATCTGAATCCACTGACTCAGGATAATCACAAAAGTAGCCAGAATTCTAGTTAATGAAGCAACATTAGAATACCCCCTGGCCTAGCGTACATGGTCAAAATATGATGAACTATATTGGGTCTTACAGCCTGTTAAGTTTGAGGCTAGAAAATTTTGCCATCCTCAGAGTATATTATTGTATTATACCTATGTAAGAGAAGGAAAAATTAACGGCTCTTAAAGTATAAAATAAACTAAATTTCAATTCATTTACATTGAGTATCTACTATGTGTAAGACACTATATAAAACGCAAAAATAATACAAATCAATCAATAAACATTTATTAAGCACCCACAATACACAAGGGGTTGCACTAGGTACCAGGGGTACAAAGACAAAAAAAAATAGACCCTGCCCATAGGGAGAAGGCAATAGGACATAAATAAGTATGTAGGAAATATACATAACACAGAGAGAATTAAGAGAGCAGGAGAGCAGCTCCTACTGTTCAGAAGGTGAAACCATATCAGAGTTTTAAAGGAAAGATGGAAATCTGAGAAGCAAAGGCTAGCTAAGAGTGCATACCAAATATGGAGGGCAGTCATGGGATAGAGGCAGAAATGAAATGAAGCATCATGTTTGAGAAGCAGCAAGGTCAGTTTGGCTGGACTGTAGAATGTGAGAAAGAGAATAATTGAGTAAGTCTGGAAAGGCAGGTTTGGGGGGTAATTAATTGCCACTGGAGATTACTGAATAGAGAGCTAAATATGGTAAGACCTGCATTTAAGAAAATCACTTTGACAGCTGTGTGGATAATAGATTAGAGTCAGGAAAGACTTGAGGCAAAGACACCATTTAGGAGAGATGAGTGTCTGAACTAAGGGGGTGGCTGTGTGAGTAAAGAGTAGAGGTAAAACTATGAGATGTGGCAAATAAATGCATAAATGGAGAGTGGAAGATTAACCATAACACTACAGTTGGAAACCTAAGAGAACCAAAGAGAAATGCTAATATCCTTGACAGAAATAGGAAAATTAAGAAAGATGTAGATTTGGGGAGAAAGATAATGAATCCAATTTCTGACAAATCGAGTTTGTGAGGACATGAAGTCTGAAATATCTAGTAGGCAGGTAGAGATGTTACTGAAATTCAACATGGACTAGGGCTGAATATAATTCTAAGAATCATCTGCATATTAGTTAATTAAACTCGTGCAAAAAAATGAAATGAGAGCGTAAAGAGAAGAGGATTCAGGTCAGAACAAAAATTTAGGGAGCAAGATATGAATGATGAACCAGCAAAGGAAGACTAAGAAAGACGCATGTAAGGAAGGAGGCAAGAAACAGCAGTGTCATAAAAACACAGAGAATATTCAAGAGCAGAAGGTGATTAAGTGTTTAAAACTACAAGGTTGTTGAGATGGATGAGGGCTGAGAAAAAAAACATTACATTAGGCAAGTGAGGGAAAGCAGTTTCAGTTCAATAATGAGGTCAGAAGTCATATTGCAAAGGGCAGAGATGTGAGAATAGAGAAAGGAGAAGTAGCGAGTGTTGACAGCTCTTCCCAATCTCTGCTCTCAAGGTTACTACTGAGTAGAGGTTAATAATGATAACAAAAGTAATAATGGTCATTTGTCGGGTGCTTTAAGGTTTGCAAAGCACTGTATATCCAATAATATCTCAAATGTATACACATACAGCAGAGGGCAGAACATGATGAGTGCCATAAGACATGAGAGATGATATGCAGTAAAAAATATAATTAGCAAAATCTAAATGATAAGGAACTAAAAAATTTGTTCTTGAACACATTGACACAATCATTTGCTTCCCCTTTAAAATCTAAATAGTGGTACTATTCTCCTTGTGGGCAGGTGAGAACTTAAAAGGATTTTAATGTCATAAATTCTTAATACAAAGGCACTAAAAGTGAATTCGGGGGCAGCTAGGTGGCACCGTGGAAAGAGTGCTAGGACCTGGGGTCAGGAAAACCTAGGCTCAAATGCAGCCTCAGATACTCACTAGCTCTGTGACCCTGGGCAAAATCACTTAGCTTTGTTTGCCTCCGTTTCCTCATGTGTAAAATGAGCTGGAGAAGAAAACGGCAAACCACTCCATTATGTCTGCTAAGAAAACCCAAAATGGGATCAGGAAGAGTCAGACACGACTGAAACAATTCATCATCAACAAGAGTGTACTCACCTTTATTCAGATTGCCTATTGAACTCTTCCCTTCTAAAAGGCTTCCTGCTTCTTAATTTGAGGAAATTCAAACAGGTTACACTACTTACAGTGATTCTTCTCTAATGATAAACCCTTAATATGGTACAGCATGGTATTAACACATGAAAAAGCATATATCAAATTACATATCGGGGTTTCTGAAAATCAAGCCCAACCTGTGGAAAAGCAACAAATAAAAAGCAATTGACAACAAACTAATGATAAAAGTTATTTTAAAGAAAAAAGAAAATTAGAATAATGAAAACATTTATGAAACGAAATGCTGTACCACAAACAAGCAATTCTAAAAATGCCCTATATGTGCTTATAATAATATGTTTTTCAAAAAAATAATACTGGCACACAAATCTGAAAAAAAATCACAGATCTCCAAATTATATTATTTTAAAATCATTAATGATGATCATAACAAGAGAGGCTCATCACCAGAGGACTGGCCAGGACATGAACTGTTTTAGTCTTAAGAACTCATTAAAACCATTATGAGTCACAAACTTATGAAGGTGTAAAGGGTTTATGATCTGGATAAGTAACACACAAAGTAGCAGAACAATATTTAGTGTGACTAGCCCTTGGTCAATACCTTGGCCAAAATAAATCAAACTATAAATTTAAAACTTCTTTTCATTTCAGAAAATTTCCTAATAGGTACGTTTAGGTCCCAAGGAGGATGATTAATTCAGCCAACCACTACCAAAATCCCAGATTTTCTGAGCAACAGCATACAAAAAAATACACCATCAACAAAAACAAAGAGGCCTAGTAACATCTCACCCTGAATAATGCCAGATTCAAAAGTGAAAACGTAATTAAGACATTGAGAAACCTGTAATCTGGACGGGTTCTTTCTGCCTACAAAGCTCCCAGATTATGTCAGAGTTACCCAGAAAGCTTTACTTCTATATTACAATATAAAAATACCCAGTAAGAACTTATTTGTTATCTGTGAGGCCTATATGTCCATTTCCCTCACTCCAATCTCCATTAACTGACATATGCCTTATTACATTTCACAACAATCTAACCCAAACTAATAACAGAGCCTCAGTGTGTCTCCCCAAAACGATTGGTCCCATTTAGCCACACTCCTTAAAAGTGAACATATGTTGGACTGTCAGAATGAACATATGACTAGATCTGTGATTATGTAAGCATCTGACTGAGCTTGGGCATAACAGTGCACATGAATGAGCCCATGCACAACAGTGAACAAATGAATGAGCCTGTGAGTGTGCAGGAGGAGTACAGGACTGACTCCATGAACAAGTGAGTGAACAGTCTCTCTCTGTGCCTGTGAAACTGGAGAGGTGACTATGTCATCGATCCATGCTGGCTGCCAGTGAACCTCACTGGACTTAGGGCAGCTAGGTGGCAGGGTGGAGACAGCACTGAGCCTGCAGTCAGAAAGTTGCTGTTCAGTCATGATCTTCAAGATCCCATTTAAGATTTTCTTAGCAAAAGATCCAGGAGTGGTTTGCCATTTTCTTCTCCCCCTGATTTCACAGATGAAAAACTGAGGCAAAGGGGTAAAATATCTTGCCTAGTCACACAGCTAATAAGCATCTGAGGCCAGATTTGGAACTCGAGATGGGTCTTCCTGACTACAGGCCAATCACTATCTACTATGAAACCTAGCTTCATCTTTCTGCAGCCAGAAAGAACAAACTCCACCTCAAACAGGTGGAAGTTGTGTGACCCTGAGCAAGTCAATTAACTTGTTTGCCTCAGTTTCCTCATCTGTAAAAATGGAGATAATAACACCTACTTCCAAGGATTTTGAGGATCAAACGAAATGACTGTCAAGCACAAAGCCTCACGCGGTTAGTGCTATATAAATGTTAGTTGCTGTTATGATGATGATTGTGGGCCCATGATGGGGCTTTGAGAGTGACCGTTAAGCAACGCTGGAGCTTGTCAAAGTATAAAACAGACAGAGCCTGTAAGTGTGAACTCAGGAGCCTATGGCTGAGCCTATGAATGACTATGGACAGGACTAGCCCTCTGAATGTCGGGAGGACTGAGTCTGAGCACAGTAAGAACTAAGCCTGGGCATAAAGGTGACTGCGCTTCCCTGAGCACAGGGAGACGGGTGGGAGCCTCCCAAAGCAAGAAAGAATGACTGAGTCTATGTAAGGACTGAGCCTCGCTGAGCAGCATGATGACTGAATGTGGGGGTGCGCCTCCTCCAGAAGGAAGATGAATGAGCCTCCCTGAGCAGGAGGATGACGGAGCCTCCCAGAGAAGGAGGAGGGCTGAGCCCCCCGGGTGTGAGGACCACGGCACCTCCGGGGCGATGCCCGAGCCTGGCCCCGGGGGTGGCCGGGAGAGACCGCTCCTGCCCCAGGGCGGGTGTGGGAGCCGGCGTGGGCCGGTGCTCGGGTACCTTGTTGAGGTGGGGATTCCGCGTCAAGTCGTAGCCCCGCTTCTGGGTGTAGAGGGTGTGCACCGAGGCTTCCATGGCTGCTGGGCTCGAGGGCGGGAGGCTCGTGCGGCGGCGGCGGCGGCGGCGTCTGGGAGGCTTCGCGTGCGCGGGGGGCTCTGGGGGGGCGGGACAGGCGGCGGCGGCGTCGGGACGTGGGGGGCGCGGCTGCTGCCTCGGCTGATGCTGCGGTAGTGGCGGCGGCGGCTGGACTGCGGCGACTGCTGGGGCTCCTGGGGTTGTAGTCGCCGCTGCGGCCGCTGCGGGGAGGGCCCCGCGGAGGAGGGGGCGGGGACGCGGGAGGCTGCGCCGGGAGGAGCCCCCGTCGGGCCAGGCCCGAGCGGAGCCGGTGTCCTTAGCCTGCCCGCCCGCAGCGACGAGGAAACGCTGAGTCACGGCAGGCGGGAGGTCGGCCTTGGGAGGAGGAGGGGGAGGCCAGTGGCGCTGGCCTGGGCTCAAGCTCCCTGAGGCCACGGGAGGGGAGCTCGGCCTGCGAGCGAGCGGAGCATCCCTTCGAGACCGGCCTTCGCACCCCCTCCCCTGCCGCTGAGCCCGCTGCCCTGTACGTGTGGCCCCGGCGTCCCAAAGACTGAGCGGCAGCACTCCCTCACCACCACCTCCTTCAAAACAAAGCCAACGCCGTCTGAGTGTTTTATCTCCTGTGGTCATATAGTCATTCTGTTTTCCTTTACTCTATTAAAGGGACATCATTTTAAAGAGGGTCACCTGCGCGTCCCCCCCTATTATAGAGTCACAAATGTGGAGTCTGAAAGCAGATAGAAGCGTGCTATTTTGTTTGTTTTTCTTTCTCCTGGTTTTTTCCTTTTGTTCTGATTCTTCTTTCACGACTGTTATATTGCTTGCGGTCTTGGGAATGGGGGAGGGGAGAGGGGAAATTTAAGAACTCAAAATCTTATAAAAGTGAATGTTGAAAACTAAGAATTAATATTTTTTTTAAATTACATCTGGGGACCTTGGGCACAGTCGATCCCCTCAGAGTTGGAAACCAAGATCGGGGTAATCCAAACACTTATAGCTAGAAGGGGCCTTAGGAATCATGGAGTTCAACTCCTGCCCCTCCCCCATCCCTTTCATTGTATAGAGTTGACAGTTAAGTTCCAGGATAATCATAGAATTGGCTGGAAGGGAGCTCAGAGGATCTTATATAGATTTAGAATTGTAGAAGACCCAACCCGGCTCATTTTACAGATGAGGAAACAAGCCCAGAGAAACTGAGACTTGCACAGTCATAAATGTAATAATCATCAGAGCAAGGACTTGAACCCAATTCTTCTAAAAGCAAATTTAGGGGATTTTCCTCTACATTCCATTGTCTCCAGTAATAAGTAGCAGAACCTGTACTCAAACCCAGGTTTTCGGACTTAATGGCTTTTAAGCTATATCATACTAAGTGCTTGGTCACCTCAGCCATCCAAATTTTGGGTGGAGGAATTGCTAATGGAAATGTAGTAAGTCTAGTCAGAAGTCAAAATGGAAGAAAGGGGTCAGAGAAGAAATAAAGCCTGAGAAGCTAGGACTGAAAAAAAAAAGAGATGAACTACAACATGAAGGGAAATGAAGGACTGACAGAGTAGGTTTATGAAAAATCAGACCCAAACTTTAATCTTCCTTTCAGTTTCCTGTTATTTGGGTCCTCTCTTTCAAAGGGATCTCTGTCATTCTCTCAAGTCTTGAGGACATAAAAAGCCATCTTGAAGGCAGAACAAGGTGGGAGCTTGGTTTACAAACACATTTTACATGATTTACAAACATGTTTCTTGAAAACAGTGACTGTCTTCTTGTGTGTATGTGTAACAGTTCCTCAAACATAATAAGCATATAATAAATGTATGTTAAAATACATAGGAAGAAACCAGTTTTAGGAATACCAGATGGTTTCTGAATAGAGAAATCAATTATGAAAAGAATCTATGTATGGGTTCTTTAATCTGTCAACAAAGAAGAGGCAATGAATGAGTTGTAAGGTAAGATTATATACAATTTTGAAAGATTATATACAACTCAGTATTGGAGCTAGATACCAATGTGGTATAATGAAAGAACAGTTTTTGAGTCAGAGGTTTGATTCCTCTCCTTAATACCTGGCTTGGGGATGGGAACCTTTGATTTCATTAGTGTAGGGAAATACAGATGAGAAAACTGCTACCAATGAAGATTTGCACAAGCTGTGCAGCTTCCTCTTAGAGTTTCCCTGAGACACATAAAGGTTAAGGGACTTGCCAGGCAAGCCAGTATTTGAGATAGTACTTGAATTCTGGGCTTCCAGACCTAGAGCCTATCTCCCTATCCACTTTACCTGTCCTGCTATGTTTTACCTTGGGCAAATCACTTAGCCTTTTGGGACCTTTATTTCCTTATCAATAAAATGCCAAGATTGGAATAGCTCGTTTTTAAAGGTCCCTTCCTGTTCTAAATCCTTTGATCCTATAACCTGTCCCAAAGGTTAGGCAAGTTGAATTTCAGCAACTCACTTAACCTGTCATGCCACAATTTTACAGATGAGTTTTCAATTTACAAATGTAAGTATTAACTCGTTTTACCTTTGAGTATTTACTTGTAAAATGGATGGTCTCTAAGGTAAATTCCATATCTAAAATTCTGTGATAAATTTTCTTTTTTTGCATTTGAGATTTCTGAAAGGATGAGTGCTGTAAAATTCACAGAAACCTGTCTCTATATTTATTTTTGGATATACTTTATTTATCAAAAACATCTTGGTGTAGTGGATAGTGTTGGCCTCAGACCAGGAAGCCCCAGATTCAAGCTTCTGATAGATTCTATCTTTGTGACCCTGTGAAATTCAATTCAATAAACATTTATTAAGTGCCTACTATGTTCAAGGAATTGTTCTAAGCACCCCGGATACAAAAAGAAGCAAAAGGTAGTCTCTGCCATCAGAGTTTACAGGAGAAAACATACGGACAAATATATACAAAGCAAGCCATATACTGGATAAATAGGAAATAATTAAAAGAGGGAAAATTCTGGAATCGAGGGTTAGGTATGGTTTCCTGCAGAAGATGGCATTTTAGTTGAGACTTAAAGGAAGGAAGTCACTTAATTTCTCAATACTCCAGGGCAAAGGTGTCAAAACTGGAGGCCAGGGGCCATGTGTGACCCATAACACTCTCAAAAGGTCTTGAGCTAGATTAAAATGTAATTGGGAAAATTTTAACAAAATAAATGAAAATACATGATTAAATATCTATTTTTACATAAATATGTGATATATAATAGAGGCAAGTGGGTGACTCAGTGAAGCCCTGAGCCTAGAATCAGGAAGACCAGAGTTCAAATTCAACCTCAGACATTTATTAGAAATGTGACCCTGGACAACTTATTTAACCTCTGCCTTAATCCACTGGAGAAAGAAATAGGAAGCTGCACCAATATCTTTACCAAGAAAATCCTATGGACAGCATTGGTATGCTGTCATTCACAGGGTCACAGAGTTGGATGCCACTGAACAACAACATAATATATCAAACAATGTTAATACGTGGTTTTCTAAGTCAGTGTGTGACTGGCAAGGATCCTTACAATCTGGTGGCCCACATTTCAGTTTGACATTACTGGTCTAGTCAATTCCGTTGTTTTTTTTTTTTTTAGTTGAACAGCAAGTACAAATCTGTATTGATGGAATTTTCCTCACCCAGAGGCTTCCCACTATGATGAAATGACAGGTCCAGTCCCTCTCCTGATTGTATCTTTTGTGAAAAATGATTTTTCTTAGTAATCATTATCTTTGAGACTCAAGAGTTTCCCTCCACCCCCTTTCTTCCAAAGTTCAGTTTCCTGCTCATTGTATTGCCCAGACAGGTCTGAGAAAATGTTGATTCCTTCCTATTGTCAAGACTGGTGATACAGAAATTGATGTCTCTTTGACCAAGATTAAGTGACCTGAGTCATATACCCCAAGACCTTCATTTTAATATAGCCCACTTGCCAGTATGTTGACCAATCAAAGTTGATAGGCACCACCTGGGAATACCTATTCTTTAAATGACATATAACTCTGTACCCCCAACCCTCAAATCTAGCCAGTTCTGGACTGTAACTCACATGCAATGCATATTGTCACCAATTTGAGAGAAATTAAAAACATGGACACAACCTAATTTTGTTTGTCTCTTTCTTAGAACAAATTCTGCAAGATTGACGCAATGTACTCCATAGTATTTCCCAAACTGACCTGAATGTACAAATTATTGTATAGTCAAGAAAATCTCAAAGAAATTGAACAAAATTTTACATTCTTTACAATTCTTTATTATTTCCCTTTAAGTCAGAGAAAAGTCTCCAGAACAAGATAGCATAAAAAGAACCTGGACTCTATTCCTAGTTTTGTCAATAGTGTCTTTATGACCAAAAAAACAAGGGAGGAGATTATATCCAAAAGGAGGTAATATTCAACTTCTTAGATGTAGAGAAATCAAGAAGAATGAGTATTTATTATTTTTTTTTATTAAAATTTAAGTTCCAAACTGTCTCCCTCCTACCCCACCTTACACCAGAGAAGGCTACCATTGGATATGTGTTTAAATATATGTAAAACCATACTATGCATACTTCTGTTTCTCATTTCCTTTGGAGATGGATAGCATCTTTATAGGTCCTTTGTAGTTCATTTGAATATTTATAATACTCAGAATAACTTGGTCATTCACAGTTGTTCTTCAAACGATATTGCTATTGGTGTATACAATGTTCTCTTGGTTCTGTGCATTTCAATCTGTTTCATGCAAGTCTTTCCATGTTTTTTCTAAAATCAACTACTTCATTTTTTTGCAGCATAGTAGTATTTCATCACAATCATATACCATAACTTATGTAGCCATTCCCCTATTGATGGGCATACCCTCAGTTTCCAGTTATTTGCCAATACAAAGATTGCTGCTATAAATATTTTAGAACATATAGGTTCTTCTCCTTTTTCTCTGATCACTTTGGGAAACATACCTATTGCTGGGTCAAAGGGTATCCACAGTTTTATAACTCTCCAAAATTGTTGAATCAGTTCACAGTTCCACCAACAGTGTATTAGTGTCCCAGTTTTTCCACATCCCTTCCAATATTTGTTATTTTCCTCTACTATCATTTTAGCCAGTCTGATAGGTGCAAGATTATTACCTCAAAGTTGTTTTAATTTGTATTTCTCTAATCAATAATGATTTAGAAAATTTTTTCATAGGACTATATATAGTTTTGATTTCTTCATGGAAAAACTTCCTGTTCACATCCTTTGACCACTTCTCAATTGGGGAAAATTCTCTATGTATTTAAGAAATAAGACCTTTATCCAAGAAATTGTCTATAAAAATTTTCCCCCAGTTTTCTGCTTTCCTTCTAATTTTGGCTACAATGGTTTTATTTGTACAAATCCTTCTTAATTTAATCAAAATCATTCATTTTACATCTTCCAATGCTCTTTATCTCTTGTTTATTTATAAATTCTCCTCCTATCCATAAGTCTGATAGGCAATATGTTCTATGTTCTACTAATTTTCTTATGATATTTATTTCCATTTATATCTAGGTCAAGTGTCCATTTTGACCTTATCTTTGTAAATGGTGTAAGATATTAGTCTTTACCAAATTTCTGCCAGACTGATTTCCAATTTTCCCAACAATTTTTACCAAATAGTGAATTCTTATCCCAAAAACTTAAATCTTTACATCTGTCAAACACAAGGTTACTATAATAATTTACTACACTGTCTACTCTATTCCACTGTACAATTCTGTTTCTTAGCCAGTATCAGACAGTTTTAATAATTTCATCCTTATAATGTAGTTTAAGATCTAGTACTGCTAACCCTCCTTCATTTACATTTTTTTATTATTTAAGAAGAATGAATATTGAAAGAACAAGACTTTGTCCATTAGAAAGTTACTGATAACATTTACAATTTATTATAGTAGAGTGGTAGATGAATCCCAATTCCAGGGGATTGAAGAAAAACCAGTACAAGTGCTGGGTGCAGACATCAAGCCTTCTTAGTATTTCAGGCTCTCATAAATGAACCACCCTGTACTATGTTCAAGTTAGTAAGTTAGTAGTAGAATACTAGGTTAGCAATTGGGCAAAAAAAATCTAAACACTACATTTTCTTTATGTTTCTGGTTATGTTTTTGGCTTTACCTTATATGAATGTAAGGCTCACAACAATGACTTTATATCACATTTCAACCTGTAGCAATAACATATGTTAACAAAGGCCTGATTGAAGTCCTTGTGGCTCTTTATTATCCTGGAAGCAAGACTACTGGCTGTTAAGGTCATTAGTACTATGTCTTCCCAGATGAGTGCAGTTGCCATGGAAACTTACTTCATGATGAGTCACTGAATTCATTCCTGTTAAGTTTAAAATATCTGGTTAACCGTCTGTCAGCTTTTTAGACTATTTCTCTTCTGGGCAAATATCCATGGCCCTTTCATTTCAGTTCAGCATTTATTAAATAATATATGCAAGGCACTGTACTTTCATCCTTGTTACTCTAGAAATATACTTTAAAAAATAAAAATCGAATAAAAAATGACATTTAGAAAGTCACACAAGCTCACTGTGGCATAATAGTTTATTTGTAAAATAGTCACAATACATGCTTAATACATATCAATATGGTAGTTATTATTATAACAGGTGACATTATTTATAAGGCACTTTATTAATCTCATTTAAACTTCATAAAACCCTGGTATTACTAGCCTTTATTTATTAATATTCTCAGTTTGCAAATGAAGAAATTGAGGTTTTGAGTAAGTGACTTACCTGTGGTAAACAGGCAAAGATACTAAGTACAGGAGGTAGAATTCCAACCCAAGTCTCTTCATTATTAATGCCAACACTCCGCTAATCTTGCTTTAAGGACACAGGTAATAAATGTGAAAGTACTTTGTAAATTATACAGTGCTAAACAAATGTAATATATTTTTCATTCATGTCAGATGTATGATTGTTAGTATTGGGGAAAAAATCTAAACCCTGAATTTTCTCCTTAGGTTTCTGACTATGTTTTTGGCTTTACCTTATATAAGTGAGTCACAATAATGAGGCATCATAGAAGGACTTTACCTTACCAAGAGAAAACAAGGACATTTATTCTGATTTTCTTTTATAGTGCCTGCTTTAAAAATCTTGTCCCGTGAATCTTCCTCTGAACTTTCTTTGTACTACACAAAATGGTATGTTTTATAAAGAACCTGTTATAACAATCCCAGAGATTTTTAATAGCATAATTCCTTATTATTAAATACCACCTTTCATTAAAAGAACTTGTAATTTTCTATCAATAATTGAGACCCTATACTTAACTAAACTCATTCTTATGAATTAGCTGAAGTGCATGACAATTAAAATGAATTTATCCTAGAAAAAGAGTTGAACAACAGTAGAACTGAGAGTACTAATATATAGTGCTAAAGAAAAATAAATGTTAACAGAATCAGATTATAGCATTTTAAGTTATAGCATTTCTTTGTAAAATAGATATGAATATTTTGCAGGTCAGATCATGTTCCCTGAATCATAACTACAAGTGGTAAGATCCTAAATAAAAAGCCTGATATAAAATTTTTGCTTTCATACCATTAACCTATAAAGTAGGTGTTAAAGGTAAAGCTAGCTTTATAAAAAGTTTCCAGAGTACTGATGCTACAGTAATAATCACTATCCACTCCCTTCCCACTCTTCCTATATTTTTCTGGTGGAAAAAAATCCTGTTGTCTTTAATGAGAATTTCACTCTGGGAGGAACACAGAGTCCTGAGCGTAGGAAGCCATTACATATCTCTTTGATGCCACTTTTTCTACTTTATAGCTTCCTAGAGCACCAGAGAAAATTATTTTGTTGATAGAATGTCAGTCAAGTAATGTCCTTTTTTTTTTAAAGTTTATATGAAGCATTTTTACTAGAAAGATATAGAAAAGCAAAGTCCCAGAAATCATCCGTTTTGTTTTAGTATCTCTTCTTAGAGACTTCAGTTTTACAGTTACTATGGAAAATCCTTCTCTGATGTTCACTTCTGGTGCTACTTCATGTCATAGAGGTAACTAACCTCAGATTCTCACAAGCCAATGGAGCATTAACTTTGGCAAATGCTTCCAAGGGAGAGTGGGTTACAGTACAGGCCCTCTTGTTTCTGAGAACCAGCCTTCCTCATTCTGAAGACTAGCTACCAAATGATAAATGTTTTTGTTCACAGCAATAAAGGCTGTCTGCTAAAACAGATAGAGGTTTTAATCTCTGTAGTTAGAGGAGTGCCCCACATTAATGAAATCATGAATCCTTGAAGTGTGGAAATTCGTACTTCTAAAAAAAAAAAAGCCTAAAAATACCTCTGATGTTAGCTATGGATATGATTGCAAAGCTGGCCATGAAGACTTGAACTTGTTACTATTTGTTACAAAAGGCAAAATGCTCATTTCAAAATCACAACTAATTGTCCATGCCCAAATGAAAATAAATGCAGCATTCAGTGGGCTTTTACAACACAATATATTTGATTTTAGGAGATATTCTAATATGATGAATGGGTAGAGTTTTCATGCACATGGTGGGGTACTTTGAATAGTTCATGTAATAATTTTTTTTTTAATTTTTACAAAGGCAAATAATGCATAAGAGAAATATGACTACATATAGTATTTATAATAGAGATAAATGATTACTGGGTAAAATTCAAGTTCAGATTTTTTTTTAGTTGACATCAGCATGAAATTTCCTTTTTGCTTGGTATCTTTGCTTTTGAAAAACGTTAGAATGCATTCTGATATCTCAGGATTCTTTACAGGCTTAGAATACATCATTTATCAATCAAATGAGATAGTATTTATAAAGTTCTTAGCACAGTACCTTAAGCTTAATAAATGTTTATTCTCTTATACCTTGTGTTATAATTTCAGCACTCATTATCTACTTTAGCCACATACTTTTATCAGTCTATCTCAGTGCAATTGCGTTTTGTTTTAAATGCAGTTATGTATTCAAACAGTAAATTAGGTAATCATATATTACATATGTTGCCAGCATGTGTGTGTGTGTATAAGTGTCTCTATATATATGTGTGTGTATATGTATCTATATATGTGTTTGCCTTTGAACTCAGTTTCTTGGTTCCTAATTTAAAATGCTATAAAAATTAGCAGCTATATTTATAATGCCTTTTCTCTCATTTCTTTCTCCAGATATCAAATTATTTAGTTGTTGAAGAAAATTTGGTCAAAACTTGTCCAACTGACATAAATATATGAGGTTAAACAACATATACATGCCTGAGTTTATGTTTACAAATGTGTAAATACTTCAGAATAATCTGGGCAGCTCTAATCTTATTTCAACAGTGCCATCATTGCTCAGGTCAGTTTTGGAATTCTTCTTTTAGAATTTTAAAAGTTTAAGACACAAATATTCTATTACATTTCTCATTATATTATTTTTCTTTAAAAAAACCCAGAAAATTGAGGTAGATTACCAACCAGAATAACTTTTGGTTACTTGCAAACCTCAGAACCATCCTCAAAGAGGGAAGATTTGATACCATAGAAAGGAATATATTTGAAAGAATTTATCTCAGACTTCAATAGCAATTCTAAAAAAGGAATTCAAAAAATGTTTTTAATGATACCATTTTAGCAGATTATGTTGAAGAGAAAAACTATACATTTGAATATATAAGTTCTAGTTGCCATGGACAAATTATTCATTACTTAATAGTCAACCTGCTAATAATAAACCTCTTTGTACATAGCTAGGCTGCTTCTCAGAAAGCAGATGTAGCATATCATTAGAACCGTATTTCAAGGCCACATCCATAAAAGTATTAGAGTAGGACATTATGGAAGATAAATTCTCAGATGTCTGTTAAATCATATCAGTATTTGCTGTTGCTTAGTGGTTTTTCAGTCATTTCCAACTAACTCTTCATGACCCCATTTGGGGTCTTCTTGGCAGAGATACTTGAGTGGTTTGTAATTTCCCTCTCTAGCTCCAGATGAGGAAACTGAGGCAAACAGGATTAAGTGACTTACCCAGGGTCACATATCTAGTAAGTGTCTGAGGTCAAATTCAAATTTAGGTCTTCCTGATGCCAGGCCTGATACCCTATTCATTGTGCCACCTAGCTGTACCCCACATTAGTATATAGTCACACTGAATTTTAACTTTTTAAGAGAAAGCACTTTGCAATCCATTGTAACTAAGCTAAAATATTTATTGCTTTTACTTAGTGTAGAACATAATAGATCTTTAATGTATACTTACTCATCAGTTAGTTTCAATCTATTTTATCTTTGGTACTGAGGTGTGGAATTGAATATAGTTTGACAGATGCCATTACTAGCTGATTTACTCCAAAGTGTCATTCATTATGATTATTTTGTTTCTACTTTGCATTTTCTTATAATTGTTTGAAATGTTTCTTTCACTTGCCTATTTAAGTTGCCCAAGATTTTTTTAATGAGTTTTAATATTCAGAATCTTTTCTTAAAACACAAAGTACTTCAAAATAGACTTCACCTTATTTCTTTAGCCTCACCTTCCCAGAATGAATCATCAGTATGGTTCAGGAAGGGTTCAACAGCCTGTAGACCGCATAATGAGTCTGATTTACTATACACTGTCCTATTTACTATATTTAGTATTTATTATATTAATATTCACTGTATTTACTATACACTATGGCATCCATACCAGGTAGACAGCCTCTAGACTGAGGCAGCCATATTCAGATTCTTCTTGATCAGAAGGTAATAAATCCGGGGAAGAATTTGAAGTTGCCTGGCTAACTACATGTGATAGGTATTTTTTCCTTTTTTCATGGGACTGTAGTACTTGAGAGATGAAACAAGAGAACTATTTTTCCATTGATAACATCCCTAATAACAAAAAAATGAATTCTGTTCAGTATAGTCTTAGTGGTAAGTATATGTTATTCTATTCTAATCCATTGAAAATTGGTGCCCCATATGGCATATTCATGGCAATTCTCAGTAACCTAGAATATTATGTTGACCAGTATATCTCATTCCCCAGTATTCTTAAGTATAGTAGAATGACTTCAGGGCAGCTAGATGGCTTAGTGAATAGAGCCCCAGCCCTGGAGTTAAGAGGACCTGAGTTCAAATGTGGCCTCAGACACTTAACACTAGCTAGACATACATAATTCAAAAGTTTTTTTCAACATTAAAGAGTAATGTGATAAAGAAGAAATTGCAAAAAGTTAACCACAAGTAGTTGATATTTTTTAATGATACAGTCATAATTGACAACATATACTTTGTTTTTTTGTTTGTTTTTACTTTTTGGAGGGGCAATTGGGGTTAAGTGACTTGCCCAAGGTCACACAGCTCTTTAAGTGTTAAGTATCTGAGGTCAGATTTGAACTCAGGTCCTCTTGACTCCAGGGCCGGTGCTCTATTCACTGCACCACCTAGCTGCCCCAACAACATATACTTTGACTTAAATATCAACCCACATCTCAGAACTTGACTACCAGCATATGAGATATATTTAGCCATCAGTGCCCCATGATCTACAGACTGGCCTACTGGAAGGTTGGTAGAAACCAGTTTCTAAACTATCATTAGACCCCTGGCATTCATCTATGATATGACCAAAAACTTTTCCAAAGTGAGATCTAAGCCTAATCTAACCTTTTAGTATCAGACCTCCAGGCTTTTAGTGTGGGGGGAGAGAGAGACAGAGAGAGAGAGTAGTGAAGTTATATACAGAAGATCCATTCATGTTTGACGAAGAAAACTTTTAGTATAAACATAGGCCAGAAATATAAAATTTGGAGAGAGACTTAGTTTGCCAGTAGAGGAAGGTTGCAACAGGGCCAAACCACTATCCCTGAAGAAATGGTTGCATTTTTCATGAAATAGACTTTGGGCTGGTGAAGGAATTTGTGGATGTAGTGGTAAGATTATTCATTTACTTAAGATAATATAAGTATGTAGCTTTTGGATATTTATAATAATCTATTTTACTATTTATGTTTTGAGATTCTGTTTTCAGCCTATGTTCTTAAATTTGTCAATCATCTTAATGATCTTTGAGAAAAGAAAGGAAAACTATGGAATACTCCATCTAGAACTGTCTCTTGGAAGATTAATATTCTAATTTAAGGGCATGGTAATTTTTTATTAGAAAGATAAAATGCAAGTTTGAGCACATGTCCAGGGCTAATGAGGTCACTACAGAATTCACACAACCTAACTACAAGCGATATTTAATAGCCTTAGCTAGAATTAGGTGAAGGGGATCCCACTGGACTTTTTTCTTTTTACCACTTGGGGAATGAATATGCAGTTTCATTTGGAAAGGATATAAGGAATTCCTAAGGCCATGTCCTCAGCAGTATGTCTTCTCCTGAAATCAAGGAGAAGCAGCTTCTGTAATGATGACATGTACAGTGATTATAGTTCTCCCATTTTTTCATGTGTGACATGAGGCCTTTCTCCCATTAACAATTCAGATATCTAGCAAGCATGAGGTTTGTTTTTACTGCTGCCTTCTTCCAAATGTCCAAGGACCTGGAGAAACTGTTTCTCCTTCACACCAACCTTGACAACCTTGCTTCAGGCTCCATTAGTTAAAAAGGAGGCCTTATTTGTTTAAGAGGATAGAGCAATTAAAACAAGGAATAAAAAGTTTATTCTAAGCAAAAAAGGAACATCAGAATCTTCTCGAGTTGGATCATGACTAGTTAGACATAACATTAATATTTTTAAAAGCGCTACTTAACAAGGTTATGTATTAAAAAAAAAAAAAGGCCTTTGACATTAAATAGGAATCACCTAATTTAGCAAATCAAGTCATTAAAAGTTTCAATTATAGGCTCCTGCCCATTCATTTGTGAATTGTAGTCTGCCTAAGGGTGTATATGTATTATATTTTATATTATATATAATATATTGCTATATATTATATAGTTATATTAAAGTAAATTATTCAAGTTTAACTGTTATGCAGCTTGATACAAATCTCAATTCAAGTATATATTTATTTCAGTTTTTTATACATTATTTATATTTATATATATTTTATATTTATATACATTCTTGCTATTTTCAGTATATGGAATCTCTCTTCTATTTGTTGACTAAAGACATAAAACTGAAATGAGCCTAATGCAGTTTTTATTTGAATCGTTATTATTTACCAACTTGTATATATTCTTTATCAACAAGAAAAGTAGATCTTATTGAAGAATTACATGTGGGGAGAAAGATAAAAAAAATCAGGCCATATTTAAATTCAAATTCAAATGCAATAGACATTGAGGTACTCAACTGGTTCCTGAACAAGAAGGCATTTAAATCAATATGCTTTCCTCTTCCAAAACTGCAAAACTCTACTTCCTCCTGCTCCACACAATCCCAACCATCATCATCATCATCCTGAAAAAAAAAGTTATGATACTATTTATCCCAAATTAATAATGTTGAACTCTGCATAATGATTCCATATTCCTTTTTCTTCCATAAGTTATAGGATATCTTGGAAATCATCTTTTAAATCCCATTTCTATTTATTAAAATATTGAGAATCTACAATATATTCATTACAAAAGAAGGAAAATAATAATAATAGGGTCAAATTTTACCCAGCTTAAACCTGTAAAATCTGTAGATATAAGCAAATTAATAAACATTTAAAATCCATTGTACACCAATATTATATTGATAGTGTTCATGTATAGATATAGAAATTATATATATATAAATTAAATATGTGTGTTATATATAAATTTGTAGAATATGTAAATTAATTTCTAAAATTACTGTTATAGCATTGGTATTGCCATGCAATAAGTACTTTACTTCTATTTTAGAAAGTCATTTAGGATGTTTAATGGAACTATTGAACCAAAAAAATAATTATTTTGAAAGAAACTTGATTAATGTGTTCTACTTAATAAAGTGAAATGGTGATGGTGTTTTGTAATTGTATGTTCCCAAGGAGGAACTTTTTGAAGAAGAAAGTAGGTCACTAGAGAGTTGAGAAACCAGACAGTTACAAGAATGTAAATGAAGCAGTTGAAATGTTGTCAAGAATCATTACACTAGGAATACTGCTTTGGATACTATGAACAACTAGTTTATTATTGACATACATTCAAAAGGCCATTATATGACAATTAACTTTTAAAGTCAATATAGCTGACTGATAAGCAATATGCTGACTGATCTTGATTTCCAGTTAAGTTGTATGTGAAATATTACATGTAGCCTCAGAGTTTTTCAGTCTGACTATTCTTGATAAGTATACCTATTCTCATTGATTCTACTTTAATAAAGTATGATTTATTTCTGTACTCTAAATTTTTTTTAAATGCTCTCAGAATCATCAGAAAACTTTTGCTCTTACTCCTCCTAAGGTAGAATAATTTATTTTTAAATCACATATTACAAAATAATTTCAAATAAATTAAAAGAAATTAGCTTCTTTTTCCACTAGTAAAGCTACAACTGTACTCCTTTCCAATCCTATTTGTAGCCAAGTGGTCATTTCAGTATGAGATAAAGTAAGAAAAAAAGAATCCAACAAATAACTCTCTTTAAAAGATATTTCAGTAATGAATTTATCACCATAGCACATAATATACCCAAGTATGTCCTGAATTTTATAGATGGAGAAATGGAGACAGAGGCAGAGACAGAGGAAGACTTTTAAATTGATTTAGAGCCATATAAGTCTAATCAGCCTTCTTTCTTTTCATCAATACTTTCTTACTTTCCCCAAAGGCATAAGGCTAAGAAAACACAAGCTTTGGGTTTTCCCATAGTATTCTATGGGTCAAGCAAAAGGGAACAGGAGAAGCAACATGTATTAAATTAATTTTGCATCATGTGTATCTGGGCCAATGTTCATTTTTATGGCAAAGTTAAAGAATATTCCTATGATTATGGAGTAAGCCGGTAGCTAAGATGTAATTATTAATTATCCTTCATAAATGTGTTAGCATTTGCTTGTTCACTGAACCACATATCTTTCCTTAGAGAAATCATTCAATTTTCAAGCTGGAGAAAACTTTAGAGATAATTTTTCTTCATTTTATTAACCAATTTTTCTATATTATGTATGCATATATAATAAACATGTTATATTAAAGATAAAATAGACTTTCCACCAAAATAAAATGTTATACATAATCTGTATTCCTGGCAGTAAAAAGATATTCTATACTGAGAAAGGTAATTCTTACAGTATGTCTTGTCCTGTTATAGAGAGGAAGTCCAACAGATTTATGAACATGCACATAAAGCCTACCTAGTGTATAGAGAATCAGTAACTTTTAGTTGACTAAATGGATTATAACTTCATTTCCTGAAATGGAATCAGGTGTAGACCCTACACAGGCAGCAGTTAGCTAGTGTAAAATAGGGGCAATAGAATGTTGTTGGCATTTTCCTTACAACCTGGGCAATCGATGCATAATGAGGAGGGCCACTGGAACAGGCAGATACGAAACAGTAAGATTCTTGCTGCAATGACACAGTGCAGCCTCAGAGGTCTGAGGTCTGCATCTACTTTTCCATTCATCTGTGCCCTTGCCTTTTGCTGGCATATCCCCAGAGAAAGACATACTGGAGGGTTTGTCCTATGTGTGTTCCCTAGGATACATACTGAGTGTCTGTATCTATGTGAACATACTTTCAGAGCTCTTGACCCTTAGAATATTAATAAGCAATCAGCTGGCAATTTGTAGTGCTGGTTCAGCTTTTAAGTATCTGATCGAGCCTAAGACCCTTCCCCTCCCCTCAAGGCAGACTTTTGACAGTGTTCTGAAATCTTGTAAAAGATTAACACCTGTAATTTGATATCAAATATATTTACTATTGGGTGACTAACTCCAAGGTGGGTAGTTGATCCTATGCAACATAATTGACAGAGTGCTGACCTTAGAGGCAGAAGGACCAGTTTGATTCAGTCAGTTAATCTGTCAGTTAACCTTTCTGAGCATCAGGCCAGTCTCTTGTGACTACAAGTTTTAGATGAGTTGTCATCTGCTTAGGAGGGGGTTCCCACAATTTGAAGGTCACACTGGTCCTTGACATTTTATAAATACTAGATGCTTAATAAATGCTTATTGATTCATTTTGACATTTATGTTTATTAACTAGTATGAAAACATGCCTTTTATTCTTTGAAACACGAATTTTCCATCATTATGGTTAATAATCATAATAATAATAATATTTTGTATTTAACTATCACCTAATGATTTTAATGCAAATTACATCCTCTCATTAGGAATTAGACCTAACTAGAAACCAAATTTATCCATAACATGAAGATAATAACTTTCTTCAAGTGTATTGAGGCTTTCTGGAGTCAGGAAGACCTGAGTTTTATTCCTCCTGTGACCTTTTTTGATTCCTTTGTGACCCTGGGCAAGTCACTTAATCTCCTCAGCCTCAGTTTCCTCATCTGTAAAAATGAAGTCAATAAAAGCACCTCCCTTACAGAACTGCAGTGAGGGTCAAATGAGATAACATATAAAATTCTTTGCAACCTTAAAAGCACCATATAAATGCTAGCTGTTAATATGACTTTTTTTAATTTTGCTATAGACTGGACGCACAATTTTATTGGAATAGGAGACTCCCAATGAGGAAACTCACTCTCCAAAAGCAGACAAGCAGCTCTTACATCTAACAAGCAGAGTTTCCTGAGGCACTGAGAAGTTAAAAGACTTGCCCAGGATCACCCACAGTCAGCATATGCTAGAGGCCCCACTTGAATCCAAATCTTCCTGACTCTGAAGCCAGTTTTCTAACAGCTGTGCTATGCTGCCTCTCTAGTTCAGATATTGTAGGCAAGGAAAATCACTAATAGCAACTAAACTCTGACTGCCAAAATGTGTAACTTATTAGTTCATCTTATGCTAAAAGATGGATAATTTAAAATAGAAACAATTTTAAAAACAAAACCCTGAAATCAGATTTACTTTAAAAATAGTTCTTGTAATATTTTTTAATTTTTTCTAATAATATTTAATACTAAATATTTTCTAATATTTTTTTGCTTTTTCAGCAGCATTATTTCTCTAAAAATATTATATTCCTACAAATTCTACAGCAAATTTGTTGAAAGGATATTATCTCACATATAATTATGGAATTTTAAAGCTGGAAAGGAAATTAGTCATCTGAATATGAGAAAAAAGTTTTGTCAGTATGGAAATACACGACAAGATTTTCTTGAATAAACATTGTATCTCATCTTAGTGTCTTATTAATTGTTTCTCATTAATCTAAAATAATCTTGCAATTATTCCAGTTAGTGTGTCAACATCTAAAATTTTAAAATCCCCCAAGAGACCTAAAATCCTTATTTTACTTCTTTTAATGCACCATGTCCAATTAAAGTAGACTGCTAACTGTACCCCAAAGTAAACATTCTACCTCATATTTCTGTGCATTCCAGTCCCATTCTCACCTCTGGTGCCCCTTGCTAAAAGAAGCTTTTCCTGATATCCACAGTTGTTACTGTTGTCCTCTTCATATGTGCATATATGCATGTATGTAACATACTTGTATGTATATTATACATGTATATCATGTGTGTTTTATACATGCATGTTTTATATACACACATGTGTATAGTATCACCTCAATAGAAAGTAGACACCATGAGGCAATGACTCTTTAATTTTTATCCTTATATCCCCCACACCTAATTTAGGTTAGACACATAGTAGGCACTTAGTGATTATTGAACTGAATTCAACTAATTTCCATTTGCTTTTGAGAGAAAATGTGTGTTGGAGGGTGGAATGTTCCTACCTTTTATACATAGATTACTTTGTTCTATACTTAACTATTCCAAGCCAGGTCTTCAATATATGTATAAACTTTGGTAGGATTTGCATGCAGAAGAGTCATTAACTCTTATCTTAAGAAGCAAATTTAAATTTTCTTTACCATCTCTCTTCTTTGATTTTATCCAGAAATGAGTAGAACTTATTGTTACATTTGAAATAACGTCATAAAAATTAAATTTATTCTAACTGTTAAGAAAAAAATAGTCATCAGTAACCTGAGAAGGGCAGAATTGTGTCTTCAGTCAAGGAAGAATCAATCATCTTATTCCTGCATCCTCAGGCCCTACCCCACATCTTGCCCAATTAGCAGCAGAAATAGAGGAGATAGAAGAAAGGAACACAGTATGCTGGTAGTTCCTATTTGGGCCAAAGACTAGGACATCATCATGTAAGCTCTTTACAGAAGATGAATATTTAAAATTTTTTTTTAAATTAAAAAAGATGAATATTCAAGTTTCTAAAAGTTGTAGAAATGCCATTCAAAAGGTAAATAGATCTGTAAGACCTATAAGTTGTAGGTAGCATGATATTGAAAAAAGAACACTAGATATGTAGTCAGTGGTCCTGGGTACAAATGCTAGCTTTGCTGCTTTGAACTTAGGTTACCTTTGGGCAAGTTACTTAATATCATTGGTCTTACTTCCTGTTTCATAAAATGGGGAATAGAGGAGGTTGAACTAAATGATCTCTAAGGTCTCTTCCAGCTGTGAATCCTTCTGTCCTATAAGAAAGAGAGGAATTCAGGGAGGACAAAATTCCTCAAGAATAATCAAAAGATGGTAGTTAATTACTACATAAAGTATATCCAAATAATTAAACTTAGCAACCAATTCCCTGACAAGGAGAGATAATTCACAGCACAACCAAAAAAAGTTTTCATTCCTTATAATTTTCTTCCAAAGCCAAATGCTTTCCCACAGTCAGAAATGTGTATTTGATCCTCAGAGAATTACTTTAATGCCAAGTTTGAAAGTCTTAATTCCAAACACTTCTCTCGAGCTTTCTAAGCATACAAAAAAAAAGTTCCCAAAACATTGTTTTAATAGTGGAAGAGAAGTGATTCTCTTTAAACACTAAGAAAATAATTTCTGGACAAAGAAATAGCACATGAAATGTCTTCTGGAAAGCTTTTTTTCAACAATGTGATGAAATATGGAAAGTAGAAGTAGTTCTTTTGCTACCACAATGCAACAATAAACATCCAAATACTAACATGTAGCCTAAGAGAGCTTTCAGGATGGAGCTCACAACTAACTAATCAACCAGCCATATCCCCAAAGTGTTGATTAGTGGCTCTTGAAGAATTTCTATTGGGGTTGCCACAGGGTCTGCCCTTGATGCTGTTTTGTTCAACATCTTTATCAAAATCTTAAATGAAAACTCAATGTACTCCAACAGGATATGCTTATCATATTTGTTAAGTTGTACAAGGCTGGAAAAGAAAACATGCAACAGATGGCAAAAAATCTGCAGTATCTTCCATGTGCCCATGTTCAGGATGAGGGAAACCTGGAGTGGCCAAGTTGGAAAATTTGGACGCAAATATTGACTGCTATTATTTGTCTCCACATAACAAAGTTTACAACAATTAGGCTTTTCAATAATGAAATGGGCTATTTCCTAAAGTACCATTCTTCATCATGGGAAGTAGTAAAGAAGAGAGTAGATGGCCATCTATCTGTCAAGGATGGTGAAGAAAGGGATTCTTAAACTGGGTGGGATTTTAGACTTTGGTTCCAATTATGAGATTCTATCATCTCTGTGATTCAGGCAGCTTCTGCATTTCAAGGATTTCTTCTCCAATGCAATCTATTTTATAGTTAACAAATGTTTTAAATGTCTACTATGTACAAGGCACTTGGCATTGCTAAATGTAAACATTTCACTGCTAGATCAGTTGGTGTTGAAAGTTGACAGTGCAATATGTTACAAATGTAATGTACCATAAGAAATTACAACTATGAGAAATGTGGGAAGACTTGTATATACTAATATAAAATGAAGTAAGCAGAAACAGTAGAACAATAGACATGACTATACTCATGTGAAGAAAAAGAAAATTGAACTTTGAATAATTTTAATAAACAATTTTAGTCCCAGAGAACACATGATGAAATGCATATGACTTTCTTTGGGAGAGAGGTGGGGGGAGTTTTTATCCTATTATCTCCAGGTGCTGAAGGTTTCATACATTGTCATACACAGACTGGCGATTGGGTTTAACTGTATAACAAAGGTAAGCCTAATTTGGGGATGGGTTTTCTTGGTACTACTCTCTCCTTGTTTTCCTCCTATCTGTCCAACTGCCCCTTCTCAGTCTTTTTTGATGGTTCTTCACTCAGGACATGCCTACTAAACATAAGTATTACTCCAACACTCTTTCCATGGGCCCTATCTCATTTCACTTTATATTATATCACTGAGTCATCTTATCAGTTCCTATGAATTCAATTATTTATTTATGCAGATGATTATCAGAACTATATGTGCAGCCCTAGTCACTCAGCTGAGCTAAGTCATATATCTCCAGTTGATTTTTTGGTATCTCAAACTGAATTGCCAGGGAGGTCTCAGATTCAACATGTTCAAAACAGAACTAATTATATTCAAAATAAAAATAATTAACTTTCACCCCAAACCCTCTGCTGTCTGAATTTCTTTGTCATTGTCAAGAATACCACCTTCCTTCTGGTTATTCAACCCCAGAAGTGTCATCCTCAATTCCTTACTCTCAGTCAGTCCTCATTTCTAATCCATTGTCAGATCTTTTCATTTCTACCTTCACAACATTTCAACCTTCTCTCCACTCACAAAGCCAAAATACTAGTTCAGAGCCAAATTATCTCTTGCCTGGCTATTACAAAAAAATTGTAATTGATCTCCCGGCCTCTAATCCCTCCTTATTCCAATCCATCCTTCAGTCAACTGGCTGCTTGGGGTGATTTTTCTAAAGCTTAGTTTTGATGAAGTTGTAACCCTCCCCCCTCAATTCTTCTTAAGGAGCTTCAGTGGCTTCCTGTTATCTCCAGGACCCTACATAAACATCTCTCTTTGGGATTTTAAGGCTCTTCACAACCTGGTCCCTTCTTACTCTTCCTGTCTTCTTACACTTTACTACCCTCTGTGCACTTTATGATCTAGTTATTCTGACCGTATTTCAAATAAAATGCTCTATCACCTATCTCAATGCCTTTGTACTAGAGATCCCTCATCTCTGGAAGGTTCTGTTCTTTTACTTCTGCCTCTTGGTTTCCCTTGGCTTCCTTCAAGCCTCAACTTCTGCAGGAGACTGCTACCTTCTACAGGTGGCCTTTCCCATTTCCCCAGTTGATAGTGTTTTCTCTTTACCTTCCATTCACTTGGTATATATATCCTGTATGTAGCTAGTTATTTATATGTTGTCCCTTCTCTCCCATTAGAATGTACACTCCTTGTAGCCAGAGGATCTTTTTCCTCTCTTTGTATCCCCAATGCTTAGCACAGTGCCTGCCTGGCACATGGTAAGTGCTCAGTAAATGCATATGGACTGAATGACCGAGAAGCTTCCTGAAGTAGATCATGAGACAAATGGATGACTGGTAAAGGAGGTTGGTTAGATATCAAGAGCAAGAGATAACTTATGGGCAGTCCATATGTATTTGTATCCAAGCAATGTTAACTAATGGGATGCCCCAAACGAATTGTGCGGACATTCAACGGAGGGTTTATAGGATGATGTGGGCAAGAATTGTACAATTTAAGAAGACATAGATGTGTGTTCTAATTTGTACCATTCAGAGACTTACCTGTATCAATAAGATTAGTCACAGATAAAATGAAGAATCAAAGAAGTTTCTGGCCAGTTGGCGAACTTTAAGACATAGTTTGTTTTGATATCGGTTTACTTGTTCATTGCTCTCCCATCCTCACCCCCAAAACTGACAGAACAAAATGATTAGATAAAGCAAGTGTGGTTCACCCAAACAATCCAATGGAGGTTTTTTTTTTTTTAAAGCAAGTGTTCATCAAGCTAATGGAGTGAATATAGTTCAGTACAGACAACACAAGACATAGACTCACAAGGGAGCTAGATCCAGTCCTACCTTCCAACCCTTAGTACTGTAAAACCATAGGAATATTGCTGTGCCTCAGTTTTCCCCTTTGTAAAACATTAACAATTATGTCTATAATACCTATCTCAGCAGGTTATTATGAAACTCAAGTGAAATTACAGATGCAAAGAACTTATATAGTAATTTTTATATTATTTTGTACTATTTATAGTATAGTATTTCATACTATTTATGTAGTTCTTAAGGGTACTATATAAATGTCAGTTTTTGTTATTATTCAACACCACCCTAGAGATTAGAGGCAGAATTCCTGAACTCAAATGAAAAAGCAAAACAGCAGTCAATGATGAAGAAAAAGAAAGGCCAGAGAGAAAGAGAGACTATGGCTACACAATCAGGCCCTGCTAGAGTGGATTTCCTAGTGATTCCCTGCAGAAGTAGAGTGTCCTTTTCTTGTGGGCCTAAAGTGCCCTCTCTCTACTGAGACACTTGCCATGTTGCTCCTTCTTTCCATTTTCCATTATGAAAGGATTTTATTTTCTATTTCCCTCTTTCCAAAACACAGATTTGTATCTTTGGTTTACTGTCAGCAAAAGAGGAAGACAGTCTTTGAAAACAGTGCATGATTTATATTTAGCTATATCCTGATATCAGAAAATGCTGTAGAGGGCTCAGTGATTCACTGTTAAAAAAATGATTGAGGATGGTATTGCTGGTAGTGACGGTGAAAAGGAATTGTAGCAACACCAGCATGGTGAAATAAATGGATGGAACAGACCTACTTGTGGTTATCAAGTACACTAAGACTATACTGAATATTTACGATTCCTGATTCCAAGGATATTGGCATTTCTGAGAGTTAGTGTGAAAACTGTAATTGTACCTAAGCTCGGCATCTTGAATAATCAGAGCAGCCCGGCTATCAGTGCCTCCTCACAATGAAGTCCACTAATACTTAGGGCTTTTTAAAGTTTCAATGGCCAAGGCCCTATTGTTTTAGGATGAATACACTGCCACAATTCATTCTTTCCTCTTGAAATGGGAATACTTAATAGTCCCTAGAAAACTCACAAAAAAGAAGTGACCTCAGTGCTAAGTGTTTTGAGGAGAGAGCAGTAGGCTTTCTGCAGATGAAGTAATGATGAGATAGATGGGAAAAGATAAGTCTTATTGGTAATTTAGGGGAGAGCAGGCTTTGACATCCCTCTGGATAACTGGATGAGACAAAAAAAGTCTGAGGTTTTGCATGCTCTCTATAGCCTATCTAGTCCAAACTGTTGTTGTTACTGCTGCTGTTGCTGTTTGACCCTTCAAGACACCATTTGGGGTTTTCTTAGTAAACATACTGGGAGTGGTTTGCCATTTCCTTCTCCAGCTCATTTTACAGATGAGGAAACTAGGGCAAACACTGTTAAATGACTTGCCCAGGGTCACACAGCTAGTGAGTGTCGGAGACTATATTTGAACTCATGAAGATGAGTCTTCTTTACTCCAAGCCTGGCACTCTATCCACTGTACCACTGAGCTGCCCCCAAAACATAGTAAATAATAGTAATTTAGAATGTGCTCGGGGCTCAAAAAGAAAAATGCAAAAAACTTCCAGGACTTAGCTGGTTTATGCTGGAACCAATTCTGATGTTTCAACTTCCTAGGAAAACACCTGGTGAATGTACTTCAGAGGTAATTATATAGCTTGGGTTGTGGCAAACAAGATTAAATGGTAAAACTATAAGGGTAAAGTCTGTTCCAGAAAAGTATAGAGTTACAATTCCATGGAATGATGCCTGGTAATAGTTAGTGTTACATATTCGTTATCCAACCTGATGAGTCAACCCAAAAAGTGTTAAAAGAAAAAAAAACCTTTTTGATCAAAGAATACTTTTCTAATGGACTATCAGATTGAAGACCAACCACCAGAGTCTATTTCATCCTTGGACCATCCAGGCATATGGGTTTTAACAAGGGAGAAACAGGAAAGTTTCCCTGTTGTGGACCAGAATTTCTGAACTACATTTGGGAAGATGGAATTGAATCCATCCCTGCAGTAGCAACTTGAGGGCAGAGTATATTGCTGTTTTCGTCTTTGAATCTTTGAACTTTATCAGTGCCGTACAAGGAGTAAGCCCTTAGTAAATGCTTGTTGGTTGACCTGACAGATCTCATTCATTCAGAATCCTCCCAGACTCATCTCAGGTCTGCCTCTGTGCCCAGAGACACACTTCTGGGAATAGATTTGAACTAACCAGACTCTGAAATTGGGGCAATGGAGAACTGTCCATTCTGTCACATTATTGCAGTTTCATAATATGTTGTTGTAGTACCACCTCAAAGAATTCAGAATCAGATCACCTCTAATCCAAATATAGATATTTATTGAGATTGATACCTTTCATGAAGTGGGCTACATTCCAAGAGGAACCAGCGACTTCAGAGAAAGCAAGATAGATTTTTATAGGGTAAAGATATAATTACATAACAGAAATTATGAATATCAAAAAGGCAGGAGGGGTTTGTTAAGGGATTAGGTAATAGGGGAGAGGTCCCACAGTGGAGCTAAGCATGGGATTCCCCACAATGCATATAGAAAAACCCATTTGGTGGGGTATGTATGTATGATAATGCTATAATAAACTTCTCTATGTCACAAGTTCACCTAAAGGACAGCTTTTGCTATACTGCACAGGTGCCTACTTAGGGAAAGTCCCTTCTATTATTTGTCGATCCACATCCTACTTGGACATCCTGGTGGTGCTGCTTTCTGATTGCCTGAGTATTGTGGTCCTGTCTGAGACTAGATGAATGTGGTTGAGTGCATGGACACACCTGCCGTTTCTGTGGGAAATATGAGGAATGGGTCTGTGAGCAGTGGCCAGCTAGAGGCAGTGGCTAGGATCCCATCACATGGACATGCCTGCTGTTCTGTGAGAAATATGAGTTCATGGACATATCCATTGTTCTAGTAAGCAGTGAGGCATATATGAAGAAGTTAGGATATTGAGTCGGGGTGGGGAGAGTGATTGGCTAGGTAGAGGCAATGGGCCTGCTGTTCAGTGGGGCCTATAAGGAAGTTAGAATACTGGGGCTGGGCACACACAGCTTTATTAGGATTCCATCAACATTACAAAATAGTCCCTGCTCTCTAGTGGCTTACCTTATACAGGGGGAGAACAACGCAGATAGAGTATGTATACAAAATATCTTTTAGGCTATTGATATTGGAAAGAGGAAACCCCATCTACAAATGCAGATCAGCAACTGTTTCTGCACCTCATAGTCTTAGAGAAATTACCTGGGACACTGAGACGTTGAGTGACCCGGCCAGAGTTACATAGCCAGTGTCAGAAGTGAGACTTTAACCCAGGTATTCCTGGCTCCATGGCCAGAACTTTATCCACTGTGTCATCTTGCCTTTCATAAATAATATGTATATATGAACTATTTATATTTATATATATCTATAGTGTATGTGCATGTATAATTAAAATAATTAGTGAAGGAGGGAGTAAAGGAAGAGCAAAAAACTGGGGAGTTAAGGAAAGGCTTTCTACTGGAGCCACGTACCTGATAGAAGCTAAGGATTCTACACAGTAGAAGAGAGGACGGGGAGTTTTTCAGGCATGGGGAACACAGTGTGGGCAAAGTCATGGAATCAGGAAATAGTATATCATGTGTGAGAAAAAGCAAGTATGCTAATTTGACTGAAAAGGAAAGTACATGAAAGAGACTAAGGTGAGACCTGTTTGGAAAGATAGGTTTGAAACAGATTGTGAAGGGATTTCCATGCCAAACAGGGGGATTTATTTTTTATCCTAGACAGAGACAAAAGCTTCTTGCGCAGGGAGATGACATGGCCAGACCTGTGCTTTGTGAATATCAATTTTGCAGTTGTGTTTATGGATGGATTGGAGAAAGGAGGGACTTGATCAAGGAAGATCAGTTTCAAGACGATTACAGCTGAGAAGGTGAGAAGGCCTTGAATAAGTATGGTTGTTATGTGAGGTAGAATTAGAGAATTAGAATCAAGAGGACTTGGCAACTCTAGATACGAGAAATGCAGGAAATTAGCATGGTGTCTGTTTGGCCATAGACAGTTAACATCTTTGTATTGCTTACCAGTATTGATTCATGGAACATTCCTGAGTTTTGTCTCCCATTCCAATGGATTTCTCTGAGACTCAGTGACTAATTTATGCCATGGTTTTCAAAACTATTATCTACAGAACCATGAAGATCTGGGCTTGGCTAAAATGGATAAAGAGGTGACATAAGAAAATTTCTGTTAGTGATATTTTCCCCCTGAAATATTAATAGGTAATTTTCATTATGAAAATAGGCTTTATTTCTTCAGTTTTGCTCCAGACTTTACCAGATGCCCCTTAATACCTATACGCTTTTACATATTATTTCTGTCAATATATTTCAAGTATAGAAATCTTTGGTATCCAAATTAGTTTGGAAACATTGACCTACAGCACTATTCCTGTGAATGAGATATTGGTTTGGACAAATAAAATATCCATTCCATTACCATCTAGCTAAGCGAAATCAGGTAAAATAGAGCACTCAAAATCACTACCTAATATGTGACATGAGGCATGCCTCTAATACAAAGGGGCATACCATGTAATGGCAGCAGGTTGATTGGGCAATTCATCAAATTGATCAAGGACTTCCCTTTTCAGTAACCTGCTCCCTCTCCACATACACACACACACACACACACACACACACACACACACACACACCAGAATACTACATGCAATCATCCCTTTTTAATAGTCTGCCCAAAGGTAAATAAATAGTTGGGTTTTCCCCCATCGATTTCTTTTTCATTATTCCCAAGTAACAGCATGGCATATTGGATAAAGAACCACTCTTGAAACCAAGAATATGTGGGTTCAAGTCCTGCTTTTGACATACTAGCTATGGGATTCTGGGCAAGTGACAACCTCTGAGTACTCTAGGCAAGTCTCCAAAACTATAAATTGCAGAAACTGTTACTGATATGTATTACTATAGAGGGAATTTCCTCATCTGGAATTCCCTAGAACAATGAAATCACAGGTCCAGTCTCTCTCCCTAATTATTTCTACTCATTTCTCAGTCTTGTAGGCTGCTTTTTAGCATAGTGTCTTTTATGAAAAACAGGAGTAAGAATAGATGGATTTGTGTTTCCTTTTATTCCTGTTACTCTAAGACTCTATTAGAGCAGATTAATGTAACCTGAGCCCAAGTGCTGAGTTTCTTAGAAGTACAGAAAAGAAGGCATCTGGTTTCTGCTGCTTTGGTTGTGCTTTCCATGGTCATAAATAATCCTGGAAGAAATCTTAGAGGTCTTTGAGTACAGTCTTCTCATTTGACAGGTGAAAAACATGAAAAGTGGAATAATTTGTCAAGGATCACATAGGTGGTAAGTACACAGGACCAGGGTGTGAGCCCAGGCCCTCTGAATCCAAACACAGTTTTTTTTTTCTACTTCTCTGGATTGCCTCTTGAGGTAAAACAACTCTCCTGTATCAGACAAATAGTAAGTATCCAAACCAGGATTTGAACTGAAATTTTCTTACTCCAAATGCAGTGCCCTTTCTACTATGCCGTGAGGAGATTTGTTCAGAGAGACAAACAGAAAGCCACAGAGACAGATGGAATAGAGAGACCCAAAGGGAGGGAGACAGAGAGAAAGAGAAAAAAAAATCCCTGTTTTTATTTTATACTCAAAACTGTCACCTACTCCTCCTCTTCTTTCTTCCTCACTCTGAATGTGCCAGTGTTATCTACTGTCTGTGGAGTTTAATATGTTCTTATCAGTCTCTAGCTCTGGCCTTGGATGCTCAGTATCACAATTTATATTCATCCAATGCTTTCTTCCTTAGGAACAAGGTCAAGGAGACATCTTCAAGGATCTGTTGCCAGCCTATAATGATACAATTATTCTTGGGGTGGGGAGGATATCACTCAGGACCTGGTTTATTAACTTGATACATGCCATTATAGAGAGAAGTAAAAAGCATAGCAGGGAATTGGGGAGGAACAGGGAGGAAAAAGGTATTCATTTCTTTTTGGTCCCATATAATTTTTTTGGCTTAGTGGATTTCCCTGTTGCTTATTATGAGTGTTAAGGTTAAATGTCGTGTATATCAAAACATTTCTTTAGTTGCTTTTATAAGTGTCTTAGAAAGGAAGACTCTCCCCATTGTATTATTATGGTTCTCCTTCAGAATTTCACATATGGTTCTCAAGTCCACAATGTAGAGCCTCAACAATAAAGGCAATACATCATTTGCCTGCTTTGAAAGCCCAGTATAAAAGTGTCAACTATTGTCTATCCCCTAGTTCCTTCCATTCCTGTCAAGCCACAAATAAAGGAAAATAATGAGGGCAGATGCATACAGAAAGATAACAGTTGGGGGTAGAATGAGTTATCCTGTGTCTGTTTGCCCTTTAACCCAACGCATTTTATCTGTGATTATCACTACTTAATTGTTGCAGCAATGTTGTGACCTACCTACCTACCTCCAATGCCCACTTTGCCAGGGGCTGTGTCAATGGGACCATTACTGATAACACAATTTGCTTTTTACCTAAAAATCTCCACTGTTTGATTTTATATTTATTACAAAAACTCAGGTCATGTCTCAGTTTTATGGAATTGTCTCATCTGGCAACAGTTAAACATCTATATAGTTCAGAGCTGTAAGGGGCCCTTCTAAAGAATATGTGAACCAGATGAAAAGCTGAGACCCAGAAATGTAAAAGGACTTAAGTATACCAGGTTACAGAGCTAGGCACTGGTGGAACTGAAACTCATCCAGGTCTGCTCTAAGCACTTTCCACTATACCATACAATTGCAACAAAACTTCTCTAATTGTACTTCAATATTTTAAAAGTCTCTGATTTTGTGGGCATGGGTACTGTCCCCGCCAACACAAAATGTAACTTAGTACATGATATTCACAATTTGCCATGGCTGAAAAATTTATTTCCCTGGAGTCAACCTGCTGTAAAGCCTCTGAACATAGCCAGGCTGGTTCTCACATGACAGACATGGAATCTGTCAGCCAGTTCTCAAAGCCTCCCCAAAAGGATAGAACTTGATAGAACTTCCTCTTCACTGGCATAGACTTCCAGAGCCCAGAATCACTTCCATACCATGATGAGGTATCAGAGAAAGCTTTAAGTATCTTTTTCTCTGTGTTTCTCTTTGTGTGTGTGTCTGTCTCTGACTCTCTCTCTTTCCTCCCCAACCTTTCCTCTCTCTCTTTGTCTTTACCTTATTACCTATTATTGCCATTTGCATTTATTTCCAGTTTCCACTGTTGTTGTCAGATTCTTCATGACCCCAAATAGGGTCACAAAGACTCAGGTACAACTGAAATGACTGATCAACAACAACATCAATTAACAAATTAACATCAATTAGCTTTTACAAAAGGATATATACTGAGACAGGAGAGAAAATACAGAAAGCTTCCCCTCTCCCCGTAACCCATATATTCACCCATTCAGTCTCTGAGAAAGTGGGCTCAAACTTAAAATGGCTATTACAGAGCGTTCTCCTCACCAAGTTCACATCTGGTTATGGAATAACTAAAAACTGAGTCATTCCCATTTTTGCATACCTGATATCTGGGTTGTTGGGTTGATTCAGTACTGGGCTGCATCAAGACATTCACTCCTCACCTGGATCAGCTGCTACTGCTAAGGCAGACTCTACCATAAACACACAAAATCAGGAAAGAATGATCTTAGCAAGTACAGAAGAAACAAAGACTGGCTGGTATTCACAGACACATAGTGGGTGTTAACCTGAAAGTTTGGTTAAGGAGACAAACAGGCTAGGTGATATACATTTACATTGTTTATTCCCTTAAACCTAGCAGATACATGCTTGCACAGAGCCAGAACCTAAGTTCTGACTGTCTGAACAAAAGAATGAGAAAGCTTAATGTATTCTAAAACCATCCCAATTCAGGGTCAAATTTGTGATTACAATAAAGGAAGAGAATTGACAAGGTGTCAATTGGATTTATGACCTAAAATATCTGTGTTTTCTTTATCACTGACATGCCATAACATAGTATATGTCCACAAAATATTAAGATAACAAAAAGTTCCATTATTCAAGATGGTGTCTCGGGTTCAGGGTCTATTCCTTCATAGAATAAAGAATGCTCTGACCTCAGCCCCCTCTGGGGTTGTTGACATAGGAAGAGGTATTCTCTGAAGCTGTTGGGTCCAGGCTCTTCTTTTGGTTGATTAGTTCAGGTTCTGGCCCTTATTTAAATTGATATTAAATGATTGTCATGGGCTAGTTTGGAAGATATCCTCATTTGGAGTTTTCTTGGCAAAGATGCTGGAATGGTTTGCCATTTTCTCCTCCAGCTCACTTTACAGATGAGGAACTGAGACAAAGAAGGTTAAGTGACTTGCCCAGGGTCACACATATGGTAAATGTCTAATATGAACTCAGGTCCTCCGGACTACAGGGTTGTCACTTGTGCCACCTAGCTACCCTAAATATAATAGTGAAACCGTAAATTGATGACAGGTGTTTTTTCCCCCAGATAGAAGAAATTCTATGGCAAACAATCATGAGAGATGTAATAACTAGGGACTTTGGTATAGCCCAAGACCTAAACACTGATTCATAAGACTCTGGTCTCATACCTAGGACCCTGGTAATGTCTTGTCACCTCATTACAGTCTTAGCACAAGTGAGTCAAAATTAGGGGAATCAGAGGAAAACATGTTTTGGGAAACACCCAACACTAGGTAGGCTGGGAGAATAATGAATATTATATTCAGGATCTTTTTGTGAAGTTTCTGTAATGAAAATCACTTGTTATTTTTCAATGCATCAGTGATTGCACTTATGTGGGTATTATTTTTTTGGAGGGGGCAGGGGAGGCAATCAGGGTTAAGTGACTTGCCCAAAGTCACACAGGTAGTAAGTGTCAAGTGTCTGAGGTAGGATTTGAACTCACATCCTCCTGTGTCTAGGAGTGGTTGGTGCTCTATTTACTGTGACATCTAGCTGCCCCTAATCCTATGAATTTTTGTCCATTATCTTCCCCTTAGTCTTCCAAAGAGATTCTCCCCCACACAACAGAAATTTTTCTCTATGTCTTTTGCCATTCTATGGGTACCAGTATTGTCCATCTTTTGTCTTTCAACCTTGTCACATGACTGATCTATCCCTTTTCCAATTATAAATTTCTTGGATGGTATATTTAATGCTTCTTATTGCATGAAAATCACTATTAGTAATCTGTTGTGGAGTACTTAAATGTACTTACATTTTTTTTTGCTCTGGTTCTATGATTTCACTGGTGTGTGGAACTCTGTATTAGGAAGCTATCTCTTAATGCATATAGGCAGTTGTTTTGCAGCTTATAGTCTTAGAGAGCTGCCTAGGGTGCCAAGAGGTTATTTGACTTACCCAGGATCAATCAATTAGCAAACATCTATTAAGCACTTGCTATGTACCAGGCTTTGTGCTAATGCCCAGGGATACAACAAAAAAGCAGAAACCATCACTGCCCTCAAGGAACTTACATTCTAAAAGGGGAGATGACATGGGCATAAATAGGCTTATACAAGATATGTATGCACACGAAATAGATAGAAGGTGCCCCGAGAGGAAGGTATCATAGCTTCGGGTAGAGAGACGGGAGATAGGCCTCCCATAGAAGGTAGCAGCCGTACAGCCAGCATGTGTCAGGGTCAGAAGCTGAACTCAGTCTTCCTGACGAAGAGGTCACAGCTCTATGCCAATCTTCCTCTCTCTGCATAGTATACATCTTTCTGTTGCCTTTTGGGTCACCTGCAGTATTGATTCTTTGGAAATTGTGATGCTATATGACTCCCAGTCATATTGTAACATTGATGGGATGCTTGTGCTCGGCCCCAGCCCTAAGATCACACCTCTGAAAGCCTCCCAATCTCTCAGTAGGCCCCTGGCCTGTGAGGAAATTTTCCCTTGTACAGAACACATACCCTTATCAGAACAGACGGGGATACTAACTCAAGAACTCTCTTTTCATGCCAGATCCCCAAGGACCATGCCTCTGACAGCTAAACAAAAACTATCTTTCCCCCCTCAATGTCTGGTATCAACAAAGTTATCTCTGCAGACTCCCTGTATTTTCCCATCCATGGATTATAAGCGCCTGCTCCTAAAGACCCTTGGACCCCTAGTAAATTCCTGAGAAGTCCCTAGTTTACTTAATTAGCATCCTTGGCATTCTTTTCCCTTGTCCCTTTTCCATATAAGCCCCAGAGCCATCCTCACCAGATTGCAGGTTCCCTTGGAACTTCACCTACTTCTCAAAAGCCTTACAATAAAACATTTGCCACTCTACTAAGAGAAAGTTTGAATTCACATATGTGAATTCATTCCATGCAATACTACATTGGTATCCTCAGGGTTCCCAGCACCTCTAACTTCTTCAATAACAGTTTTAAAAAGATGGTTTATGTCAGGGCATAGTTTGGAATTATTGAAAGCCCTGCAGAGTTTTGTAAATGCAATCCAGACCATTCTTTTATTCCCATTCAATTTTGGGCCTGTATTGTTGTCTATTTGTGTCACCATATAAAAAAAGGATTTTCTAAATGGATTACTCACCTAGGAGAAAGTGACAATCTAAGCAACGACCATCGTTCATCCATTTGGTTTTTCCTGTGTGGATTGTTAGGCCAGTCTCTTCAAAGTGGTCATGAATTTTTTTGAGGATGTTCTGTAGTATTCAGAGGCTTGGCTTGATGCCTCTATAAGCAGGAATATACAGAGAATCTAACCATAGAAAATCCAGCTTTCATTTTGATTCCATATTTTTCTAACATTTTTTTCACTCTTTTCTCCTATGTCCACCTGCACATTGAAGTCACCACAATTTATGTATTGATTTGATGTGGACGATATTGTCAGGTTCTTTATAGAATGTCTCTTCATTCTCTGAAATAGATTTTGATACATAAGCTAAAGTCATATCTTCATGGTGGTCTTTTTGTTTATGTTTTCCAAGAGACCTGTAAGATTGGATGACCAGGTGTCCCATGTAGTGATATTTCTTGCAAATTCCCTCATTTACATAACCCCTGGTTTGGATGTATATCTCACAGAGATAATGGATATCAGAGGCAGCTAGGTGGCACAGAAGATAATGTATTGAGCCTAGAGTCAGGAAGACCATAGTTTTGATGTGGCCTCATATACTAAGTAGACTAGCTGTATGATCCTGGGAAAATCAGGTAACTTCTCTCTGCCTCTATTTATTCATCTTCAATAATAGCAGCACCTATTGTTATGAGGATAAAATAAAATAATATTTGTAGAGCATGCTGACATACTATACAAATGTTAGTTCTTATTAATATTATTGTTGTTGTTACTGTGGGGGGAGGGGAAAATGTTCCTTATCAAAAATGTTTTAATTAGGGTGTTATAAAGAAATATTATAAAGAAAATTCTATTGTAAGAGTGAGATTGAAACCACTTCATACCATTTTAACTTTGATTCCTTAACAATCAATCAATCAAAAGATTTTAGACTAAGTAGGAAAAGTCTTTGAAAGCCATTAAAGTAAAATTATGTCAGGCAGTAGATCTGTTCTAATAGAATGGATTGTCTATAAATTATTAAGTAGGTTGAAAAGAGAGTTTTTCCCCTCAAAACAGAGCATGTGGCTTTCTAGTACAGTATTGCAGAGGAATTACTTGGCCAAGGAGGAGAAAGGAGAACCTATGTCTTCAAATGTCTTTTCTACCTATACTTGGATCACAGCAGGACCTTCTGGCTTTGAAAGGTTCAGATGTTGGACATTCCATCTTCCCATTGCAGTCCTAGCCTTGTGTCTCCTCCCATCCTTCAGGGACAAAAGCAGCTCCCATCTTCCCACTGGTGACCTAAATGGAATCCAAGGTCACCCAGTGAGAGTTTCTGCATTATTGGAAGCCAAGACCAGATTGGCCTCACAGCTCTAAACAGAACACCACAGCATGGCTGAGGGCAACTTCTTTAGTATCCCAAGAAAAGGACTAACAGAAACCAAGAACTGTGAGTTACCACTTTGCTACATTCTCTAAAAATCCTCGTTCCCCTGGCTTTATACTTCAGAGAAAGTATGTTACAGATTTTGGGGGGAATATTTTGCATCAAATATTCCTACTGTTTCACCTTAATAAATACCTCTTTCAGGACGGCTAGGTGGCACAGTGAATTAAGCACCGGCCCTGGAGTCAGGAGTACCTGAGTTCAAATCCAACCTCAGACACTTAACACAAAAACTAGCCGTGTGACCTTGGGCAAGTCACTAACCCCAATTGCCCTCCAAAAAGCAAACAAATAAATACCTCTTTCTAGCAGCTACTTGTTGTTGAGGTTTTCTTTTTTTGTCAGTGTTCGACTCTTCATGACCCCATTTAGGGTTTTCTTGGCAAAGATACTGGAATGGTTTGCCATTTCTTTTTCCAGCTTCTTTTACAGATGAGGAAACTGAGCAAACATGGTTAAGTGACTTACCTAGAGTCATGCAGCTAGTATGTATGTGAGGCTGCATTTGAACTCAGGTCTTCCTTACTCCAGGCCTGGTGCTCTATCCATTGTGTCACCTAGCTGGCTAACTAAATTGATTCTCATCTGATAATCTTGGGGATGGGGAGAAAATAATACACTTGTGAGGGGCTCAAATCAATGGTATTAGAGAATCACCTCTCCCCTTGGAGAGGTATCCATAGAACTCTGAGGAGGAGATATAATCAGCCTAGCTCTGGGAATCCTATTTGTCTGTGAGAGTGGGAATTAGGACAAAGCTTTGCCATCAATTTATACTATAAAAAAATATAAGGGGTATAGGTAAGTACAGTGTGTTCTGGATAGACTATTTGTTGTGATTACTAGAGAAAAGATAAAAAAAAAGACTAAATTTATTTCCAGTGAGATTGAATTTAACCCATTTTGACAAGAAATATGAGGAAAATTGTTTAATCATTATTCAGAGTGAACTGAATGATGTGGAGTTTCCAGACAAGTTATATTATCATTATGTTAAGGGTTTGAAATGACTTGGGCTGTGAATTTTCATATGACCAAAATATTGTAAATATGTTTCTTATATTCATAATGGCTACAATTTGTTGATAAATTATGTGTATAATATAAAGTAATTTTAATATTCATTTAATTGTGGACAAATAAGAATAATTGCTATGGGGAAGGTGGTTGCTAAAGTTGATTAAATAATTAGTATTTAATGAACCTGATGGGGACTGGAGCTCACTAATTAATGAGAAAGAGATTGTAATTTTATTAATGAGATGGAAATTGCACAGACACACCTCTGAATAACTTCAGAGCTCAGGAAGATAAAAGTAAATGAGAGATTGGGTCAAATGTCAGGTTGAAAGTTAACATATTCCTGAGGGCAGTCAGGCCTCTGCTTGTCTGTTATTTGATTATATGATTATGTGTGCTTTTCCTGACTGCAATATTTATAGCTCCAAAGAGAACCTATAAGCCATCCTTCCATTTTTCAGGTTTACCTGCAACTTCTTCTGATTTCACTTACAGGAAGAATGTCACTGTTAGTAAGATTCACTCCTCCAGTAATATTTCAACTCATCTTGGCTCTGGGCATTCTCTCTGCCTGGAATGCTCTCCCTACTCCTCTCAGACTACTGACTTCCTTGACTTCCAACTTAAATCTCACTTTCTACAGGAACCTTTTTTCCAAAGCCTCTTAATTTGAGTGCCTTCTCTGTGTTAAATATTTTCTATTAATCCTGTAGATAGCTTGCTATGAATATATTTGTTTGCATCTTGTCCCCACTATTGGATTGTAAACTTCTTGAGGACAAGGACTGGTTTTTTATTCTTTTTGTATCCCTAGTGCTTAGCATAGTTCCTAGCACATAGTAGATGCTTAATGAATGTTTGTTGATTAAATGATTGCTCAGTGTACTCATAGAGCTTATATCAGATTGCATGCCATCTTGGGGAGGGGGGAGAAAAAGGAAAGGGAGAAAATTTATGTTTTATTACTATTTTTTTCATTTTTCAAATGCTTTATTAACTTCTGATTTACATCATTCATTTCCACCCAATTTTGAGTTACAGATTTTCTCCCCGTTTTTCCCCTACCCACCACCCCAAAACAGCAGGCCCACAGGATATCCCCTCCTCCAATCTGCTCTCTCCCATATTTTCTCCCATACCCCTTTCGACTTTTCCAGTAGGGCATGGTGGATCTCTATGCCCCAGTGCCTGTATATCTTATTTCCCAATTACATGTAAAATAGTATTAATAATAGTATATATATTTAAACATTTGATTTTAAAACTGAATTCCAGATTTATTCCCTTCCTCCCTTTTCACCCAACCTTACTGGGAAGATAAGCAGTTCAGTATAGGTTATACATGTGTGGCTAATACAGAACAATAACATAGTAGATATATTGTAAAAGACCGACTATATTTCCCTCCCTCCTATCCCACCCCCCACTTGTTTTATTCTCTACTTTGATCCCACGTCTTTTCAAAAGTGGTTGCTTCCAACTTCCCTCCCCCCCAGCCTGCCCTCCCTTCCATCATCCCCCTTCTCATCCCCTTCCCTCCACTCTCCTGTAGGGTGAGATACCCTATTTAGTGTGTATTTCATTCCCTCCCCCAGCCAAATTTAATGGGAATAGGGTTGAGCCATTCCTTTTTGCCTTCCTATTCTTCCCCTCCATTGTAACCATTTTCCCTTGCCTCTTCTATAATGAGATAGTTTGCCCCCATTCTGTCTCTCCCCATCTGAGAGGGAGAAAATTTAAAACTCAGAAGCTTATGGAAGTGAATGTTAAAAACCAAAAACAAATAGATAATTTTTTTAAACATTGCTCATTTGATGATGAGCTCATCTTTATAGTACCAACAGTTAAATCATTATTTATAGATGGTCTAAAAACTTTGATTCTTAACACCCTTTTCTACCTCTCTGACCCTTTCACTATAGAAGTAGAAAAGGAATGCACAGGCTGAGGCCTATTTAGCATTTTTTCTTTTTTTTCGTGGGTTGTTGCAACTAAAGAATTAATCATTTAGAGTCTGGTTAGACTACTGTGGATAATCTGGTCCTTAGCAAGTCTGGTCCTTGGACATCAGACACAGTCTGATAATGGGATTACACTCCAACCCTTTCCAGCATGGGAGAAATGTCTGGAGCCTGTACTTTGCAGGCATTTCCCCCAAGAATCCAGGAAGACCTCCATATTCCATGGTGCATCTGAAGGCAAAGCAAGAAAAGGCACATTGATTAAGGGCTTACTGTGTTCCAGGCACTGAAGATGAAAATACAAGTAAAAAGACAATCCCTGCCCTCAAGAAGCTTACATTCTAATTGGAGAAGACCACACTCAAAAAGAAGCTGAAGAACTAGAACAGGGGAAGAGAGTCAGAAGTGGGGGGGATAGGGTTGGGATGAAGGAAGGCCAGCTTGGACCCTTCCCCCATTAGAACTCTCCTGAAGGGGAAGTTTTGAAAGTCATTATCTGCTTCTTAGAATGGGCATAGGATCGCTGAGGGATGTTCCAGGGTGAGAAGGCCCCTGTGCCAGAGGAAATTCCAGGGAGATACTGCAACCGAAGCCCAGTGTCAAAATCCAATCAAAAGACTCAAAATAGGACTTTTGTAGACAGAATAGTTTATTACACTGTCCAAAAGCTTATGACCCACTAGGCTAAGTAGACTGCTTCCCTTTGACTTCTGTTCCAAGCAATTCTGGATGCCAGGAATCCCTGTCCCAGAGATGGGAATCTCCGGACCCAAGGTGACAGTGTGACTGACAGTGAAGTTGTTCCAATGACATGTCCTTTTGCTCTGCTTCACAAGTCATCCTTGCTGAGTGTCATGGTGACTTTCTCCACTTGAATCCCCACATCAGAGAATAATCAGCTAGACCAGGCTTTCATTAAGTGAGTTGTACTTTTTTGGTACTCTAGGTCTAATGTTTTACAGACCCTTCTTAAATATTCATAGTCATGATAACCAGGTAAAATAAAACCCTTCTTTAGTCATTTAACACCAACGTGAAAACCATTGTTGATGAAAACCACTTCTATAATTAAGCTGAATTCAATGATAAAATTAAAATAAATATAGTATTAGCATGATAACAGTATAGTCTTTCACATAAAGAACAATATGGCTTTCTAAATAGGCTGTTTCATTTTCCAAGGGTTGCCAAGAAATATCAAAATGGTATGTTGGGAACCATAATTCTAGCACCTAGAGGCATCATTAAACTCTAAGTATAGGAACAATATCAGCCTTTGTGAATGTAAATATAGATGTCTCCCCTTTTTTGGCCACTTTGTTTAAGTGATTTGCAAGTTGAGTCCTGAGTGCACTAGGTTCCCTTTTCCCTTTTTGTCTAGGTGGAGCTTGCTAGGCCCTTTCTCTCCAGGGTCCCAAAAGGAATCCCAGAAGAATCAAAGCTTCTTTAATTGAAGTTTTGAATCTCATTATCCGCTTCTGAAGTGCTGGAGGATGGCCTAATGTTTCCTTAAGGGTTTCCTTCCTGCTTCAGTTCCTCATTGCTAAGCAAAAGTACATTCTCCTTCAGTTTCTAGCACCACAAAAATGGGGTTAAAAAATGCCACTTCTCAGATACTCCTGTAGGATCCCTTCACATACATATGTAAATGTAGATCTCTGACTTCTTCTGTCTGGGGAATTCACCATCTTTATCTCAGAAGCTAAGTCATAGAGGGTTGCCATAAACAATATAACCTCCTTGAAGGCAGGAACTACTTCATTTTTTTTTTGTCTTTGTACACACAGTGCCTGGGATCTAATAGACACTTAATGTTTGTTGATTGATAGAATGAGGTATCTGGAAGTTCCTGAGATCAAAGATCTAAAGTGGGAAGGTATCTTAGAGACCATCTGTACCAGCTTCTTCCTTCTGCAGATAAGGAAACTTCAGCACTAGGATGTTAAATGATTTGATCCAGCATCACAAAACTAATAACTTTCAGAGTCAAAATTTAATCTCAGTTGGGCTTTGAGATTCAGCTCTGCATAGATGCAGCTGGTGGTACAATAGATAGAGCACTGGGCCTAAAGTCTGAAAGATTTGAGTTAAGATGTGACCTTAGACATTTAACTAGTTATATAACCCCGGGCAAGACTTTTAACCATTGCTTATTCCACTTTCCTCAACAATGTATAAATGGGGATAATAATAGTACCTACCTCACAAGGTTTTGGTAAGAATCGAATAGGATTATGTTTTTTTTATTGCACTTAGCACAGTGCCTGGCACATAGTAAGCACTTAATAAATGTTCATCTATCATCTATCACATCAAATTAAAATCAAATCCACAACAAGTTAAGGTCCTTTGTTATTCCTCCTTCTAAAAGAGAAAAAAAAAAGAATGCTTGACAAAGCTCTTCCTTTCCCAACATGCAGCTATATAGATTAGAATTTTGTTGTTACAATTCCTAGCCAGATGGTGGATAGATTTCACTGTGCCCTTCAAAATATCAGTGCCTCTGTGATGGGACTTGTTATCTAACCTTCCTTTATATGATTATAATGGTAATGGAAATTTGAAGATCTTCCCTGATTTAAGGATCTTCCCCATGCCCCACTAGGCTGAATGTAACCACATGGAGCCTGTGGAGGGAGGAGTGTGCTGAAGGGTGGAGCAGAGCCCACAGGAAGCTGAGAGTCAGAGCAGTTAGAGCTGGAGGGAGGAGAGACATCCAGGAACACAACTAGGCTTATGAGTGTTGGTTTATGGGAAAGCTAAAGGATGGTGTGGCTCTCTGTTGGGTTGTGGTGTATTAACTTCTATGTTGCTATGATGGATTCAGTTTCCTGGTATCAGGATTTGGTTTCCTGGTGTTTGAATAAATGTTTTGCTTTTTTTTTATATATGGAGAGTCTGTTATACTTTGTGATTGAGCACTATGCCGGCATATTTGTAGATACTGTTGGCAATGTGAATATTGTGTTCGTGCTACAGTGATGGCCTCACTGGAGCATGCCCAAGGATAATAATCCTTGACATCTTTTGTTTCTAATGGTGGTGAGAGGATCCTAGCAGGGCAAATAACTTGCTCAGATTGAGATTAAAGCATAAACTGCCTTTTGAGTAAGCCATTCCAAGGCTGTGTTTCCTCAGATCATTGAGAAATTAACTGAGGGAGCAGCGAGGTGGCATAGTGAGTAGAGTTCTGGCCCTGGAGTCAGGAGGACCTGAGTTCGGATTTGGCCTCAGACACTTACACACACACACACACACACACACACACACACACACACACATGCACAAACTAGCCGTGTGACCTTGGGCAAGTTACCTAACCCCAATCGCCCTCCAAAATGCAAAAAAAAAAAAAAGAGAGAAGTTAACTGGGGTGACCACTATTCTCAACAAAGCCCTTGGAATCAGTCTTATTCAAATTCCAATCATAGCAGGAAATGTAACATTACTTTGTACACTGAAACCAATCAATATAGATACTTAACTATTCACACAGGGAAAAGGAATATATTTGTGTAAGGTTCATTTTTAAAACACTGATTTAAGGATATATAGAATTTGATATAATTGGTCTTATTTAAACTTTCTCAATCCCATAATAAAAATGGAAAACTATGTAACAGCAAGACTATACCAAAGAAATAAGAAAAAGCAAACCTTTGGGGAAATGGGTGATGTGAGGAGTCTATACACATGTGCAAGATATTTTTCCCTTGTTCTGGATATAAATCTGTTAGGATTTAGCAAAGGCAGGAGGGGTTGGGGAGGGGAGTCTACTGTGTAATTTGACCGATGACAATTTAATTATCACTAGAATTTATTTTTCTTTCAAACATAAATTGAACCTTGAAGCCTTTCTGAATACTTAATGCTCAATTTTGAAAGACCTCACAGGAACTTACTTAGCTGTTTTTAATTGCCCTTTGTTGAAGGATCTCAGTTCACTAAAAAGCCTTGTAAATTATCATAGTCCAAAAGACACTAGTGGAGAAAAAAAATATATTATGAAAATACTTGACACTTATATAGCACTTTAAAGTTTGCAAAGTGCTTACATACATTATTTCTTTTGATCTTCCTAACCACTCACCTTTACCACTGTAGGTATTTGTTCAATATCATCACAATGGAAGGAGTTCTCCACTGAAGTGTCCCAGGAATCTTTGCTTGACTTTGTGCTGTATAAAATATTATTTTTTATTTATGACTTGGATGAAAGCATAGATGGAATGCTCATCAAGCTAGAAAGGATAGCTAATGCATTGGATGACAGGGTCAGGATCTAAAAAATCTTGACAAAGGATTTGGACTGAATTTAAGGAGATAAAATTCAATAGGGACAAATGTGAGGTATTCTACTTGAAAAAAATCTGGGATTTTTAGTGGACCAGAGCTCAATATGAGTTAGTTGTGTGATGTAGCAGCCCATAATGCTAATTTGACTTTGGGCTACACTGAGAGAAGCAGAACTTTAGGGAAGGAGAGGAGAAGGCTTTTATAGAGCACCTACTATATTCCAGGCACTATGCTAAATGCATTACAAATAGTATTTATTTGATCTTCACAACCACCCTTAGGGAGAGGTGTTATTATCCCCATTTTATACTTGAGGAAACTGAGGTAGACAGAGGTTAAGTGAGTTGCCCAGAGTCAGTCAACTAATAAGTATATGAGGCCACATTTGAACTCAGGTCTTCCTGACTCGGGGCCTAATACTCTATCTAACACATCACCAGCTGACAAGGAAGAAGGAGGTGATTGTCCCTCTACTATACTGGGGATATGACCTGGAGTTCACCAGTTCCTATTCACTCTGTAGTTAGGTTTTAAAGAAAGAGGCTTTGAACTTGTATGGGGAAAAGTTTTATTTTTATTTTCACTAACCTTTAACTGAAACTTCACATTTCCTTCAACAGATATTTCTTTTAAAGATTATTATTCTTTTTTTAAAAAAACATTCTTTTATTTCTTTTTAGTTTTCAGTATTTGCTTTTGTAAGATTTTGAGTTCTAAATTTCCCCCTTCTTCCTCCTATTCCTCCCCCACCCAAGATGGCATGCAATCTGATATGGTTTATACATGTATGATCATATTAAACATATTTCCACATTAACCATGTTGTGAAAGAAGAAACAGAACAAAAAGGAAAAACTATGAGAAATAAAAAACAAAAAGCAACAACAAAAACAGAAAAAATACACTTCCATCTGTATTCAGACTCCACAGTTCTTTCTCTGGATATGAATATTTTTTCCATCATGAGTCTTTTGGAATTGTCTTAAATCATTGCATTGCTCAAGAGAGCTAAGTCTAACAAAGTCAGTCATCACACAATGTTGTAAAGACTATTTCTTGAGGAGTCCATAGGCTTTACCAGTCTGCCAAAGGTTTCCATGACATACAGACAAAGGTTAAGGACCCCAGTTCAACCCCATGCCCTCTCCTGTGTATTGTATGCCACAGTAACAGAAGGACACTGAAAAACTGTAGAGCATTTATATCATATGAGGACTGGCTGGACCTCAAAGAGCATATGCTGGAAATTGCCATTTTGGGCTTGATGCTGGGAAAGACTCCCTCCCAGTTAGAGCTGCCCAAAAGGGGAGTGGGTGGCCTCCAGAGGGTTTGGGTAATTTTCAAGGAGGGGCTGAATGACCACTTCTTGGGTGGGTTATGAGGGGAATTCCTTTGGGTTTGGACTGGATGGCCACCAAGATCCATTACAACTCTAAAATTCTTTTATTCTTTTACTGATGAGGAATCTGAGGTTCAGGGAAGTTTTGTCTTATTTATGGACACATAGCTTAAGTGTCAGTGATGGGCTTCTAACCCAGATCTGACCTGAGTTCTTGCTTCTATCCCATGTTGTCTTCTAGTGAAAATGTGATATAAGCATAGACTATCAGCACTGGCACCTAAGTCAAGCTTCGTAAGGTGTGCCTGCAGCAAGCGGCATGACATGTATCCTTAAATCAACTTTTAAAGACAAATTCATTTGGAAGAAAAGACAAATGCTGCCATGGGGTGGGGGGAGGGGAGGGAGGGAGAGAAAATTTGAAACTCAAGGAATTGTGGAACTGAATCTTGCAAACTTAAAGTAAACAAACAAAGTAATAAAGACCAAAAAATTAAAAAAAAAAAGAAAAAAAGACAAAATGACACTGCACCATGGTGGATGGAGGAGGATATTGAATATTGGATAATGGAGGATAACTGGATAATGGCTCCAGTGTGTAGAGAACTTCTTGATTGGTTTTAGGGTTGGAAGCAAAAAAAAATCAAGGGATAATTAATACAGAATACGACATAATAAATATGGCAAATGCCAGGATGCTGATCATGGTTTTTTTTCCCCTTAAGTAGGAATCTAAGGTACTTAGATGATTTCTTTTCCTTTAGTATTCTTTATATAAAATGATAACTCAAATTCTGTAGAGGAGAAAGAATAAACTTTCAAGATGTGAAGATCCTAACAAGACTTTACTTATTAATGTAACTGTATAAATTGTTTATCTCAGTATATTTAATAGCAGACAATATTGATTGATTTACATTACTTTGAGAGGAGAAAGATAGCACTGGGAGCTATAGAATCTCCGAGAAGCAAGACCATTTACTTATGCCCTTAATACAAAATGGTACAGAGCTACAGAGTCCAGAGAGTATAGAAGACATTGCATCAGTAAAAGTTTTGTTGCCCCTGCTATAACATGTCTATGATTCTTCTTGAACTTTCAGTGCTCATTGTCATGATCATATGATGGGAATAGTTGGTGAGTAAATCCACTAGTTGTGAGATATGGGAAGGTCTAGAAAAATTGTTCAACTTGGTCTAAGTATAGCTAGCACCCAAAGTTTCTGCTGAACTCCAGAAAAACAAAACAAAAAATAAATATCTGAAGAAGAGACTTAATATTTCTAGAGGAAATGGAAGAACCAATATTCACGAAGAAAATAAACTAATGGCTAGTTATACTAATCTCAACAAATTTCAGATAGAAAATTGAACTATACTCCCACATAAGAGTTAAAACAGTTTGATAGAGGGCTTTAAATTTCTGCCTATCCTCAAAACTTATCCATTTTCTCACCTTCCAATTCATTTTCTGCCTTCCATCTCAATAACAACACCAATTTACATTAATATGTTATTTTTTAAGGTTTATAAACAACAACCTTATAAAACAGGTAGTATGAGTCTTAGGATAGAGACAGAAAGGACCTTCTTTATCATAAAAACAAATGAGAATTTCAGGGAACATGACATCTTTCCGAACTATGGATAGGAGCTCTAGACCAGAAAGGGGTAGAGAGTTACAGAGGATAAAAGAGAAAATTTTGATTACTTAAAAAGGAAAAAAAATTGCACAAAAGCAAAATAGAATAAGAAAGGGAACAATTATTAATTACATTTTCTTTGCAGCAAACTTCTCTGATAAAAGTTTGGTATCCAAAATATTCAAACAAATCAGTGTATAAGAACAAATATATAAAAATTAATATATAAGAACAAGAACCATTCCCCAATAGACAAATTGCCAAAAGTTATGAATAACCATTTGTAAAAAAAAGTGCAAACTATCAACAAGCATATTTTTAAAATTCTCCAAATTGTTAATAATAAAAAACTACAAATTAAAACAACCCTGAGATTTTAAATCTCACACACAGCAGGTTAGCAAAAATGACAAAAAACAAAAATAGTTAATGTTGGAAGAACTGTGGGAACATTGGTACATTAATGCCTTGTTTTTTTTTATAGTTGCTAATTTTTTTCTAAGTTTTATTCATTTTGAACTTAAGTACAAAAAGACAAAAAAATAACATTTCCATGTACACAATTCAACATGAGAAGAGGATTTGATATAAAACCATAAATTTTCATATCACTCTGTTTACTTATTGTTAGCTATGTAATAAATACAAAACTTCACTTTCAAAGCTACCCCTGCTTTTCTGTGCTTCCTTCTAATTTTTCTTTTGTTGTCCACTATGCACTTTTTTTTACTCCCTCCCTCCCCACTCCACCCTACGGAAAGTTACCATTAGACAAAAATATGTAAAACCACACTTTACATACTTCTATTTATCAGTTTTTTCTCTGGATGTGGATAGCCTCTTTCTTCATAGGTCCTATATAGTTGATTTGGAATTAGTTGATCTTTAAATGTTTTGTAGAATTCATTTGTAAATCCTTCTCATCCTGAAACTTTTATCTTAGGAAGTTCATCAATGACCTGTTCAATTTCTTTTTCTAAAGTAGATTTACTTTGATATTCTATTTCCTCTTCTATTAATGTAGGTAGTTTGCATTTTCGTAATATTCTTCCATTTCACTTAAATTGTTAAATTTGTTTGCATAAAATTGGACAAAATAATTCCTCATAATTACTTTGATTTCATCTTCATTAGTGGTATATTTGTTTTTTTAATTTTTAATACTAGTGGTTTGATTTTTTTCTCTCTTTTTCAATCATTAACCAATGGTTTATCTCTTTTATTGTTTTTTTTTCATAAAACCAACTCCTAGTTTTATTTATTAATTTAATGTTTTTCTTACACTCAGTTTTATTATTCTTGACTTTAATTTTTAAGATTCTCAATTCAGTGTCTAATTGGGGATTTTTACTTAGTTCTTTTTCTATTTTTAAAAAATTGCATACCCAATTCATCGAACTGTTCTTTCTCTGTTTTATTGGTATAAGCATTTAGAGATATAAATTTTCTTCTCATTACTTCTTTGCTGCACCTATAGGTTTTGATATGTTGCCTTATCATTGTCATTCTCTTTAATTAAATTATTATTTCTATGATTTGTTTTTTAACCCATTCATTCTTTAAGATTAGGTTGTTTAGTCTCCAATTAATTTTTAATCTGTTTCCATGGTCCCTTATTGTATATAATTTTTATTACATTGTGATAAAAGGGTGCATTTATTATTTCTGCTTTTCTGTATTTAACTATAAAATTTTTATGCCCTAATGTATGATCGGTTTTTGTAAAGATACCATGTACCTCTGAGAAAAGGGTAAATTCCTTTCTATTTGCATTCAATTCTCTCCATAGAGCTATCACACTTAGCTTATATAAGATACCATTCACCTTCTTAACTTTCTTATTTTTTTAGATTTATTTAATTCTGTGAGGGAAAGGTTAAAATCTCCCACTATTATAGTATTACTATCTATTTTCTCTTGTAATTCATTTAAGTTTTCCTTTAAAATGTAGATACTATAACATTTGATGCATTTTGGCTTAGTCTTATTATTGCTTTATTCTCTATGGTACATTTTGTCATAGTGTAGTTTCTCTGTTTATCTCTTTTAATTAAATGCATTAATGCATTGTTGATGGAGATGTGAACTGATCCAACCATTCTAAAAAACAATTTGGAACTGTACTCAAAAAGTCACTATACATACTTTTGATGTAAAGATACCGTCACTATACCCCAAAGAGATCAAAGATAAAGGGAAAGGATGTGTGTGCATGTGTATATGCATGTATGTATACGCACACATGCATACATATATGTATAGTATATACATATATGTGTATGTATATATCAATAGATGATAGGTAATTTTTTCCATGCTACTTTAATTTGCTTATGATATCACCCTTTATATCTAAATCAGGTACTAATTTTTAATTTATCGTGGTATATGATGTGAGATGTTAATCTATGCCTAATTTCTAACAAATTGCTTTCCAGTTTCTAAGCAATTTTTGTTAAATACTGAGTTCTTACCCCTAAATCTTGGATCTTTAATTTATCAAACATTAGATTACTATGGTAATTTACTTCTGTATATTGTATACCTAATCTATTCCCCTATTAACCATTCTATGTCTTAGCCAGTATCAGGTTGTTTTGATGATTATCATTTTGTAAATCTTTTGTAAACCAGTTTGAAATATGCTACCTTCCTTCACTTTTTTTCTTTGATAGTCTTGACCTTTTGTTTTTTTGGTAATAAGCATTTATATAGAGTCTATTATGTACTAAGCACTGTTCTAATCACTTTTTTATTATTTCATTTGAGTTCATGGAATATTTTATGCCACAAGAAATGACAAGTTGATTTCAAGGGAATCCTGGGGAGACTTTGATCAACTAATGAAGAGAGATGTGAACAAAACAAGGAAGGCAATTTATACAATTACTAGAGCATTGTAAAGGATAACAATTTTCTAATACTTAAGAATTCTGGTCAGTTATGATTCCAGAAAACCATTGAGGATACATACTTCACATCTAGGCAGAGAGGGACTCAGGTACAAAATATGACACACATTTTTACTCATGACCAGTATGTTTTTTTCCATTGTATTTATTACAAGGGAGAGCTTCTTTTCTGGGGGAGGAAGAGTAAAAGCAAAAGTGTAGGGGAGAAAAGGGTGGTATTGTTAATGATGCCAAAAAAAAGAAAAGGGCATCAATAACATATTTTAAAAATATAAAGAAGAGAGGAGAAAGAAGTTCAGAAGGGAATATAGATATGTAGGATGATACAGAAATTATGTTAAATTTATATTTATACATGTATGTGTTTATATGTACATATGTATATACAGAGTGTATGTATGTGTGTTTGTATGTGTGTATACATATATATGTATATGCTGTACCTAATAAAGATTTGCAATTTCATATGTAGTATAATTTTTTTAACTATTATTTGTATAGGGAGATGCTCACATTTATTAATGTTAGTCAAGTTCCTAAGAATAAAAAAAATTTAATATAAAAGAAAGCCACCAAGGGGAGGGAAACCATACATTTTGAGGTATTTCAAGAGTATTTTGGGATCCCTATATACTTTAAAGGTATGCAATGCTGTACCATACTACCCAGACTTGAAATAAGTCTGTGCTAAGAATCTTGCAAATGACCTTCTCCAACTTTAAATATCCTCAGAGCTTTCCCAGATATTCTTCACTGTTTCATGAATAGCTACTCTCAGAATACTGGGCACCCCTGCTTCCCATGTGCTCAACTGTCCACTTAGGTACTATTTTTAACTTATTTTCAAGACTGAAAACTTGGTGATTGAACCACACATGCTCAATTACCTTTCTATGCCAGACATAGCTAGATACACATATAAAGCACTTAACTTCACTATGTACTGTGCTAGATACTAAGGTTACAAACTGAGAGAAATGATTATTAATAACCAATTAATATCAATGTGTGTGGGGAATCCAGGATGTTTTTCCTTGATATTTCTCCATTTAAAGCCCAGTCATTGTGAAGTACAGGACTGATGATGAGATTGGGTTGACATTCTCCTTGGTCTTAGATGGAACCTTACCCAATTGGGAGAGTTTAGTTCTGATTAAAAAGTAAAAAACATCTAATCTAGGTGGTTCCAGGCCATTGTGTTCTACTCAGATCTAACTGGGGTGGAGAATAGATACTTCTACAGATTGCCAGAGGAACAGCCAGGGTGTAGATGAGTCTCTTTGTCTAAGAGTGACATAATCAGAATCAGTTCCCCCTCTTTCCCCCCCAGATTCTCATTAGAATAAGTCCACCTCTCTTCATTACATTTATTCTAACATTAATTGTTAACCAATTAGAGTTGATTTCTGCTTGGTAAGGACACCCACTCTTGAGAGTATTTAAACATTCAGCAGCCCCTCTAAGGTTCATCTTTGGTTTCTGAGGTCAATGATCTCAATTCATTGATTATTTTCTCTCCATAATAAATTGATTATTAATTACCCAGAAACTATGTCTCTTGGATTTTTCATTTGTCACAAAACACAAGTAAGCAAAACATGGCCTTATATTCTGATAGGGAAAAAACACATAAAAAAGGCAACTAGAAAGTTGAGAGGGCTGTTGATGCAGGTAATGCTGCAGGAGAAGAGGAGGAGGAAGATTATGAAGAGAATCCAAGCCTGAGTCAGAGGAGACTTAAAGATTTTTTCATCTGCTTTTTCAATTCAACAAACATTTATGAAGCACCCTACTTACTAGATTCTAGGGATACAAAAGTAAAAATAAAACAGTCTTTGTCCTCAAGGAACTTATTATATTCACTGAGGCAGGAGTGGGGAGAAAGGAGACGATATGCAAACTGTGAGGTAAATATAGAAGATACATACAAAATAATTTGGGGCAGGGTGACAAAGAACTAACAACTGTGGGAATCAGGAAAGCCTCTTTGTAGAGATGTCACTTAGAGCTGCATCTTACAGGGGCTAGGGCTCCCAAGAGGAAGGCAAAGGGGAAGATCATTCCAGGCATAAGGGGCGATTATTTTAAAGGTATATAGGCAGGAGAGAGACTGTAATAGATTGGAAACACATATGGGTGAGTTTCATTGGAATGTAGAGTACCTGAAAGGGAATGTAAAGAGATGTAAAATCAGACTGAAAAGATAGGTTGGATTCATATTGTGAAGTATTATAAATGCCAAATAGAGGGCTTATAATCTATCTTGAGACAGAAGAAAGAGTCACTGATATCCCTTAAGCAGGCAGTGACATGGCCAGACCTGTACTTTAAGAAAATCAATTTGGTGAAGGAATAGGCAATGAGGAAACAAAGCTATCACTCAGATGATATGAGGGTAAGCTTAGAGAATCCTAGAAAACCAACTAAAACAGTACTTAAAATAATTAGCAACTTTAGTAAAGTCACAGGATACAAAATAAACCCACCATAAATCATTGACATTTTTATATATTACCAACAAAGCTTATAGCAGCAAGAGATAGAAAGAGAAATTCCATTTAAAATAACTGGAGTCAATACAAATTATTTGAGAGTTTATCTGCCAAGACAAATCCAGGAACTATAAGAACATAATTACAAAACACTTTTCACACAAATAAAGTCGGATCTAAACAATTGGAAAAATACCAGTTGCACATGGGTAGATTGAGCTAATAAAATAAAAATAAGAATTCTACCTAAATTAATTTATTTATTTAGTGCCATACCAACCAAACTACCAAAAAGTTATTTTGTAGAGCTAGAAAAAAATAACAAAATTCATGTGAAAGAAAAAAAGGTCAAGAGTATTAGAAGAATTAATGAAAAAAATGTAAAGGAAGGTAGCCTACCCAGACTAGATCTAAAACTATATTAAAAAGCAATAATCATCAAAACTATTTGGTACTGACTAAGAAATAGAGTGGTGGATCAGTGGAATAGATTAGGTACACAAGACACAGTAGTAAATGACTATAGTAATCTATTGTTTGATAAACTCAAAGACTCTAGCTTCTGGGATAAGAACTCACTATTTGACAAAAACTTCTGGGGAAACTAGAAAATAGTATAGCAGAAACAAGGTATAGAGCAACATATCATACCATATATCAAGAAAAGGTCAAAATGGGTAAGTGATTTAGAGATAAAGGGTCATACCATAAACAAATTAGGAGAGCAAGGAATAGTTTACTTGTTAGATCTATGGAGAAGGGAAGATACAAGAAATGAGATAAAAAGCATTATGAAATGCAAAACGGATAATTTTATTTTTTTTCTTTTTTAATTAGATTTTTTAAATGCTTTATTAACTTCTGATTTACATCATTCGTTTCTGCCAGATTTTGAGTTACAAATTTTCTCCCCGTTTTCCCCCTACTCACCACCCCAAAATAGCAGTCCCACAGGATATCAAAACGGATAATTTTGATTACATTAAATTAAAAAGGTTTTACATAAACAAAACCAATGCAACCAAGATTAGAAGGAAAGCAGAAAGCTGGGAAACAACTTTTACAACCAGTGTTACTGATAAAGGTCTCATTTCTCAAATATATAGAAAACTGAGAGTCAAATTTCTAAGAATACAAATCATTCCCCAATTGATAAATGGTCAAAGGATATGAACAGGCAGTTTTCAGATGAAGAAATTAAAGCTACCTACAGGCATATGGAAAAAATGCTCTAAATCACTATTGATTAGGGAAATACAAATGAAAACAACTCCAAGGTGCCACCTCACATCTATCACATTGGCTAATATGACAGAAAAGGAAAATGATAAACATTGGAGAAGATGTGGAAAATGCATTGTTAATGGAGTTGTGAACTGATCCAATAATTCTGGAGAGCAATTTGGAACTATGCCCAAAGGTCAATCAAACTGTACATACCCATTGATCCAGCAATAACACTTCTAGGTCTATATCCCAAAGAGATCAAAGGAAAAGAAAAAGGACTTATATATACAAAAAATATCAATAGCACCTCTTTTTGTGGTGGCAAAGACCTGGAAATTGAGAGAATACCCATCAACTTGGGAATGCTTGAACAAGTTGTGGTATATGAATGTAATGGAATACTGTTATGCTATAAGAAATGATGAGCAGGAAGATTTCAGAAAAACCTGGAAATACTTACATGAACTGATGCTGAGTGAAGTGAGCAGAATCAGGAGAACATTGTATACAGTAACAATAACGTTGTGAGATTATCAACTATGATAGACTTAGTTCTTCTCAGCAATGCAATGATCCAAGACAATTCCAAAAGACTCATGATGGAAAATGCTGTCCACATCCAGAGAAAGAACTGATGCAGTCTGAATACAGATCGAAGCATGCTATTTCACTTTCTTTTTTTTTTAATTTTTTCCCTTTTGTTCTGTTTCTTCTTTCCCATGACTAATGTGGAAAGATGTTTAACATGATTGCACGTGTATAACCTATTGCTATCTTGATGAGAGGGTTGGGGAAAGAGAAAAATTTGGGACTCAAATTCTTATAAAAATGAATTTTGAAAACTATCTTTGTAACTGGAAAAAATAAAATGCTATTTACATTAAAAATATCAATTTGGTAGTTCCATGGAATGTAGATGAGAGAGAGAAAGGAGGGATAGGATGCAGGAAAAGCAAATGTGCAGCTTTGACCATAGTCTGAGCAAGAGGTAATATGGGCCTGAATTAGGGTAGTGGTTATATGATTTTATCATCATTCAATTACTTTCCATTTTTGTCTAACTCTTTGTGACCACATTGGGGTCTTTTTGATAAATACTGGAGTGGTTTGCCATTTCCTTCTCCAGCTCATTTTACAGGTGAGGAACTGAGGCAAACAGGGTTAAGTGACTTGCCCAGGGTCACACAGTTAATAAATATCTGAGACCAGATTTGAACTCAGGAAGATGAGTCTTCCTAACTCCAAGGCCAGCACTCTATCCACTGTGCCACTTAGCTGCCCAGTGTGATAACAGAGAAAGGAAAAACATGAGAGATGTTTTGGAGGTAAAACATCCAAGACTTGGCAACCATTTAGATATGGGATAAAGGAGAGTAAAGAGTTTAAATTAACCCAAAAGCTGTGAACCTGGATGACTAAAGAGATGGTGATTCTCTTAATGGAAATAAGGAAGCTAGCAGGAGGAGTGGGTTTAGGCGGAACGGACATGGTTGAGTTTGAAAATGCCTAGTGAATATCAAAGTGGATATTTGTAGCAGCAAGCACCCCAAGCGTCCTCAGGGTTTGCAGCTACCACAGGTTCTTGGATCTGCTTTGTTAAAGGAAAGCAACTCAAAATGGGTTAACAAGCTTACTTTAATCAGTCAGACATATATCGTTTACCTTGTTCAGGAGAAAAGGTCAGCACCCTGAACCTCAAAGTATACAGGCATAATTATCAAGACAGAAACATCAAGTAGACAGATTTCCAAACTGTCCAACCATTACATCCATACCCAGTCAACATCTGGGTTTCCACATTCTGGGTTTTTCAAAGCCGGGGGACTCTCAACAACGGCTTCCCAGAATTCAGATCAAATCACAGAACATTTCTCAAAGTGAGTCCCAAAACAAAGCTACACATCAGTGCTTATATAGCCTTCTCCTGGCTCAGAGAATGTAACAACCTTTTTGACCCACTGGCCAATCAAAAAGTATCTACTGAAAAACAAGCCTCCCTCCCCAGGCTTCTGGTGCACTTTAGCCTAGGGGCAGGGAAGATCTTTAAATCTGCATTTCCATTACAATATTACAGGAGGCAGTTTGTGATATGGCACTGAGCTCAGCAAAGAGACCACGGTTGGGTATATAGTTTTCTGAATAGATAAGGTAAATAATCCATAGGAGATAATAGGGGTGTGTGTGTGTGTGTGTGTGTGTGTGTGTGTGTGTGAGAGAGAGAGAGAGAGAGAGAGAGAGAGAGAGAGAGAGAGAGAGAG
>NW_027187302.1:583921-584723 GCF_028583685.1 Petaurus breviceps papuanus
AGAGAGAGAGAGAGAGAGAGAGAGAGAGAGAGAGAGAGAGAGAGAGACATGGATAATGACCCTGAAAATATCCTGAAGAGAGACAGTCCTTCAAAATAGAGAACTGAGAGAGAACAATGCCCCCAAATGAGCAGGGAAAAGAGAAAATTCTGGAGATGGAGGTGGTCATGGTGTCAGCAACTACAGAAGTCAAGAAAGAAGAGGATTGGATTTATCATTAAAGAGATGGTTGATGACTTTTGGAGAAAGTAATTTCAGTCAAGTGGTATAGATGGAAGACAGGTTACAAGTGATTGAGAAGTGAGTGGGAAGGGAAGGTATGGACACAAACAATGTAGACTTATTTTTCTATGATTTTAACTGCAAAAAGAGGGAGAGATATAGGACTGGAATTTGAGGAGGTCATTGCATCAAGTGAAGATTTGTTTTTAAAGGGTTGGGGAGATCTTGGCATGTTTGTAGGCAATAGAGGAGGAGTCAATGGATAAAGAGGGACTGAAAATTAGGGGAGAGATGATTTCAAGTAACAAAATCTTAGAAAAATGAAAGAGGGAAGAATCAAAGGCACATTAGTGAGCTTACACTAGGTAAATAGAAGGGCAATCTCTTCCTTAAAAACTGACACAAAGGAGAAGAATAGGTGGGGTGTTAATGTCGATGTATAGAATTGAGTTTTCTATGAATGGACTCAATCTGTTCCCTAAAGTGCTTAGTCTTTTGCTGAGAAATGTTCATACTTGGTGCTAATCCAGAAGTGGGGCTTAGATGGAATGAGTAGCAATAGGAGAGGAAGATAAGGGTC
>NW_027187302.1:584733-639837 GCF_028583685.1 Petaurus breviceps papuanus
TGGAGGAAAGAAAGTAAAGTCAGAGAAAGGTTAATGACCTAGACAACTGGAGAGGTAGGAAATGACTAGGACTTTTAGTGAGGATGAGATCAAAGGTGTGACCATTCCTGAGTGAGGACATCAATACATATGTTGAAGTTCCCAAGTGTAAGGGAAGGGTTTGGGGTGAAGAGGAAGACTATGAGGCAGGCACTCAACTCCTTGAGAAAGAAGAGAATGACCCCAGGGACTGATAGATTGCTGCCACCAAAAATCTAGATAGAATGAGACAAAGACATATAAAGTGAACATCAAAGAAAGGTTACTGAGAATTGAATTTCTTCCACTGGCCCCATCCCTGGAGGCTGGGGCAGAAGGAACAGATGTGGGAGAGGGTATATCCATTATGATGAGGTTGGTAAGGAATTGTGTCATGGAGAGGGGCGGGGAGAAGCCAGGTTTCAGTGACTCAGAAGTGTGAGAAGGAAATGTTTAATATAGAAAGCAGTTAATTTCCTTATCTGTAAGATAAAGACACCTGACAGGATTTCCAGGGATAAGCTTTACCATTCTATGACTCTGTGAACAGGAATTTCCAGACAGTATCTTTGCAGAGGAATAGTGCAGGAACTAGTTTTCATAGGACTTTTTATTTGCTTATTGCAAAAGATTCCCAAATTGTTTTCTCAGGTGCTTTCCTTTACTTATCAAGTGCATATATAATTAAAGTTAGGGAAGCTGCTTCAGAAGACAGAGGGGAAGGGAAATTTCCTTTGAAGTTGAACAGGTGGTATCAGCAATATGGTGACTCTTATGGTAGGGAGAGACAGGAAAGCACATTATTTCCCTATTGCTTAGTTAATGATAATATAATTACTTAGGTCTTCCTTTCCTTTCCCTTCCCACCCCCTATTCAATTGTGGTGGTTGTCAACCTCAGGAATTTTCATTTGGACTTCCAGATAGAACTAGATGCCAAGATTAGTGTTAATTAGCATGAGTTGTCATTATTTCCTGAAATGAGGAGTGAAAACCTAAAGAGCCCTTTCAGTCAAGTCAACATGGAATCCTAGATTTAGAGTTGCAAGGGACCTCAGAAGGGATCTAGAATCACTTCCACATTTTGCAGATGAAGAAGGGAGAGACTGAGAAGGCAAGCAGAGAAATCAGAATCCATAATCAGAATGGAACAAATCATTGTACTTCTATTTTAGGCTGTTTGAAAAATAAGAAGAAATATTATTGCCCCTTATCTCAAAGCAAATCTATTAGAACAAAGGAACAGGTGCTAATTAGCAATTCTAAGGTTCCCAGATGAAAGGTAATTAAAATGTCACTGTAAAATGTCATCTATGAGGATCATTAGGGAGTATCACCCATATGGTAGATAAGCCAATAGAAGAGCTATGTTCAGGGTTAGTGACGGGGTTAAGTCAGTGAGGAAGAAACCAAACCCTATAGCAAAAGGAGAAAGCAGTGTGCTACAGGACATAATAACAATTCTTTCAGAAAACTTAAAGGTTTTTATGTAGAGTAAGTATTTGCTAGCACTGGTGGGAAGTTACCCTAATGTTCATTGTGCCATTTGGATACAATATTATTTTTAATCATCACTTTATGAAACAAAATAAGTTATGTCATTTTGAAATAAAAAATTGTGCAAAACTTTATAAGATTTCAATAAATTATGAAACATTCTGTAACTTTATATTTTATGCCTTGATAACATTAGGGACTTCAAATTTGTGGTTCACTAGAAATTAATAACTGGGCTAGATGTTCTGTGATGTATCTTTAAGCTTTCTATGGTCCTAAATATAGACATCTTATACAGTGAGTTCTAGGGAACCTACAGTGTTTCTTTCTAATCTTTAGAAATTGCCTTTCATGATCCTCTTTGCAGGGATACCAATTATGGTGTGGGACTGGGAAAGGAATCATAATTTGAATATTTCTGTCAGCCTCTAAAACATCATGAATGACTCCATAGGGATTCTTAACTTTTTTCTGTCATAGATCCCTTTAGGACTAATGTTTTTAAATGCATAAAATAAAATATATGTTACAAAGAAGGTCGATTATGTTGAAATAGTTATCAAAATATATTTTTTAAATTTATGGCCCACAAGTTAAGAATCTTTGAGTAAGCCTTCCAAATGGGGGAGTAGATATTTTTGGTTCCCTCAGTAGTTTCCAAGTTTCCAGTATTTCTTCATTTGTCAGTAAACGTCCTCTGTCTATGACCAGACTCCTTTAATCTAAACCAGTCATATGCAGAATATTTAATTACAGAAGGCACCCAGCAAGAGAATATAATTGGATTTCTGCAAATCTCTCATCACAACTAGAGAAACAACTCAAAGTGCAAGTCATAATGCTAGTAAGTCTTTGCAAATGGTATATTTCACATTTCATTTCACAGTAAAATACACCTTTCAGTTAACAAGGTTAAGCTACATTAATGAATTAGTGTTGTAACTATTAGTTCCTGGGTTTATAAAGGTTTTTATTGTTGTTGTTTGTGTTCATTTTTAATTACACCTTATAACTTCACTGATATAAGGAATTCAGATGAAGAAATTCTCTTTATCAGTGAAGATTTGGCATCTGCTTTTAAATTCATGGTCTTAGCCTTTCTAAGACCATAACTTGCAGAGGAAGCGTTCATCTCCTTTGACAGAGTTTTTTCATCTGAAATCATGGGTCTAGTCTGAGTCTGTCCTTATTTCTATAAAAGTTTAGATCTGAGAGAGATCTTAGAGACAGTATAGTCCACTCTCCTCATTTTCCTTGAGAGGAAATTTAGCCACAGGGAGATAAAATAACTTGCACAACTGTAGCAGAGCCAGGAGTAATAGAACCCAAGGTGTCCCAATTCCTTTAGTTGTTCAATCACTTTTAGTTGTGTCCAACTCTACTTGACTCCATTTAGGGTTTTCTTGGCAAGGATACTAGAGTGGCTTGCCATTTCCTTCTTTATCTCATTTTATAGATTAAGAAATGGAGGCATATAGGGTTAAGACACTTACCCAGGGTCACGCAACTAGTAAATGTCCTCAGACTCCAGGCCTCCTAGTACAAAGCTGTTCCCTTAACATAGCACAAGAATAATCAACAGCAGATAAACAGTATTTAAGAAAGTCTCTCAGGGAAGCTAGGTGGCACAGGGAATAGACCACTGGCCCTGGAGTCAGGAGGACCTGAGTTCAAATCCGACCTCAGACACAAAACTTAGTAGCTGTGTGACCTTGAGCAAGTCACTTAACCCCACTTGCCCTCCCTTGCTCCAAAAAGAAAAAGGAAAAAAGTCTCTCTTAGGTCACATGATATTTCCATGACCTAAATTAAGGCAGATAGCAACCTCATGAGTTCCCAACAACTTTTTCTATCTTATACCTGTAGTTCTAGCCAGGCATGAGAGTAAGGAAAGAACAAATGTAGGAAAGGACAAATGTAAGTGAATCTTTGGAAATGATGGGAATGGGGGAAAGAAGATAGGTCAAATAGGATTGAAAGAATTACTTAGAATTTGGGAGTCAGAGTGATACAGTGGAAAGGAGAGAACCTGGGTTTCAATCCTGGCTCTGCCACTTAATCCATATATGACCTTGATAAATCACTGCATATCTCTTTACTTCAATTCTTTATCAGTAAAATGTGGGAGATAAACCTGATGGCTCCTAAGGCCCCTTCCAGATATAAACCTATGGGTCTTGATCCCAAAGAGTCAATCAGAATGACTCATATCTTCCATTTGTCCTCTAACATTTTTTCAATAATATTCCTCTTCCAAATACTAAAATGTGAGTCCCCTCCTAACATAGCCACCCTCAGGCTACTTTTATTTTGGCCAGTGTTTTCAATGCTTTTTTTTCCCCTCAAATTAATCATAAAACAACATAAAGCTATAGGAAAATGACCTATTTTTCAAGATCTGGTGTGGGGAACCTGCAGTCTGGAGGCCGCATGTGGCCCTCTAGGTCCTCACTAGTTTAGATTCAGTCAAAGGGCTGCACTTGGGGACCTAGAGGTCCACATATGGCCTCCAGACTGCAGGTTCCCCACCCTTGTCCTAGACACTCTTTCTACAAAGCTTAAAGAGTATGGAACTTAAGTGAGGAAGAACTAGATTTGAATCTTATCTCTAAGGTTTATTAACTGTGTGACTGGTCAAGTTACCACATGTGTCCTAGTTTCTTCGTCTGTAAAAAAGGAGATAATAGAACCTACCTCAAAGGGCTGTTGTGAGTATTTAATGAGAACATGCATGTCAGGCATTTTGAAAACATTTGAACACTATTCCAAATTCTTCTTTTAAAAATCACTATGTTCTCATTCTCACATTATTTTCAATGGAGTTGAAGATTGCCCAGGAACAATATTATAATTATTACTATCTTAAAGTTCTGCAATCTATTGATCAGGTGGAAAAGCTGACTGACATTCCTAATTAAAGTTTTGGAATGTAAGCCGATCTTCTGTGGGCTCCTTTACAGCATTTTAGGGGCAATTCCAGTAGAACCTTGGAGACAGAATGATATGTACCCTGAATTTTTCCTACATTTATTTTGATTTCTTTCAGAGGTTTATAATAATAATGATAATAATTCTTATTATTAGCTTGTCAGTTTTCAAAGATAAATGTAAAGGAATAGGCTCTTTTTCACTCTCTCAAATTCCAGCTGACAACTGCATTTATTTATACAGATTTTAACAGGTTTTTTTTATTAAACAAAGTTCTCTTATTCCTTTTATGCATAAAACTATTCCAACTACTAACTTATATACTTTACCAATTGATGCCTAAAAGGATTATAAAAAGAATTAGTTTAATAAACTTTTGTTTCTTATATTATCATATATCCCTTCATCTCCCTGACAGTCATCTCATATAACAAATAGTGTTTTTAAAGAGGAAAAAAAATCCATGCAACTAATCAATACATTGAAAAAGTCTAAAACCAGGCTCAATGTATCATATCTGTGGACCTCCCACCTCCACAAAAGGGTGGGTTTTGTGATGTCTTCTCATATTTCTTTCAGTTATGCTTGATCTTTATAATTTTATTACATTCACCATTGATTTTTTTCTTTCCATTTACATTGTTGTAGTTATTAAGTATATTGTTTTCTTGGGTCTGCTTACTTCACTATGTATCAGTTTGTGTAGATCTTTCCATGATTCTCTGTATTCATTACATATATCATTCCTCACAGCATAGTAATATTCCCATTATATTTATGTACCACAATTTACTTAGCCATTCTCCAATAGATAGGAAGTTACTTAATTTCCAATTCCTTGTTATTATAAAAATGCTATTTTAAATATTTTATTGTATTTGAGGACTTTCTTCTTACCATTAAATTCCTTAGGATATAAGTTATGGAGTCTCTGGTTCAAAGGTAATAGATATTTTAGTCACCTTATTTGCGTAATTCCAAATTGCTTTCCAAAATGGTTATACCATTTCATATTTCCATGTATTCCAATGTATTAGGTGCCTATCATGCACAATTCCTCCAACATTAACTCTATTGACATTTTTGCCATCTTTGCCAATTTTCGGATTAAAAGTTAAAACCAAAAGTCTGTTTTCATTTTCATTTCATGTATTAGTAGTGAGCTAGCACATTTTTTTATGTGGTTGATAGTATTTTGCAATTCCTCTTTTGAAAGTTTTTTATATCTTTTGGCTACTCATCTATTGGGGAATGGCTATTAATCTTATTTATATGTATTAATTATTTATATATCTTGGCTACCAAATCCTTATCAGAGAAATTGCATACAAAGATTTTTTTCCTACATTATACCATTTCCCTTCTTATCCTATCTCTGCAGAAACTTTTCAGTTTCAAATAACAGAAATTAACTATTTTATCTTTTGTAATTGTCTCTATCTCATTTGGTTATAAATATAACTCCTACACATAATTGTGAGTTATATGATCTGCTTTTCTTGTGTTTTTATAGTATGATCTTTAAAGTTAAGATCATATATTCATTTACAATTATTTTGGAATATATGTAACATGTTGACCTAAGCCTAATTTCTGTCAGATTGCTTTACAGTTTTCCCAGAAGTTTTTATCAAGTAGTTTTTTTCCTAGGTAATTTATGTTTTTTATTTTATCAAACACTGGGTTATTGAATTTCATTGCTCTGATTCTCTTTGTCTAGGCTGCTACATTGATCTTTCTCTGTCTTTTAACCAGTACTGCATGGTTTTGATGACTTCTGCTGCATGATATAATTTGAGGTCTGGAAGTGCTATTGCCCCTTCATTCCTATTTCTCTTCATCATTTCCCTTGATATTCTAGATCTTTTGTGTTGCCAGATAAATTTTGCTATTATTTTGTCAATTTCTAGATAGTATCCTCTTGGTATTTTAATTAGGGTAGCATTTAAAGTACAAATTACTTTTGGCACTATTGTCATTTTATTTGTCAAGGCCTAACCAGGAACACTGAGTATTCTTCCAAGTATTTAAATTGGATTCTTTTTTATTTCTTATTTTAGATTTGTTTACTTATTGGCCTTCTAGTTTTTTAAAATGTATATTTGGGGCAGGTAGGTAGTACAGTGAATAGAGCACCAGTCCTGGAGTCAGGAGGACCCGAGTTCAAATCTGACCTCAGACACTTGACACTTACTAACTGTTTGACCTTGGGCAAGTCACTTAACCCCAATTGCCTTGTCTTCCACCCTCCAAAAAAAATGCATTTTCAATTCTTTAATTCTCTCTTCTTCTATTTTGTTAATGTATGTTTATGGAGATGTAATTTCCCCCTTAAATACTGCTTTAGCTGCATTCCAGAAAATTAGATATGTTGTTTCATTGTCATTTTCTTTTACATAATTATTGTTTCTATAATTTTTTCTTTGACCCACTGATTGTTTAGAACTTCATTGTTATGTCTCCATTTGGCTTTATGTCTTTTCTTTGTGGTCCCTGAACCAGTTACTGTTTTTATTGTGTTATGGTCTCTTATGGATGTATTTGTTAACTTTTGCCTTATTAAATTTGTTTGCAATATCTCTGTGACCTAACACATGATCAATTTTTCTAAAAGTGCTATGTAGTAGTAAGAATATGCATATTCTTTTGCAGTCCCATTTAAAAGATACTATAAATTTTTTACCTCTAATTTCTCCAGTAATTTGTTCAGTTCCATATTTTCCCTTTTTGTTTATCGTTCTGTTAGACTTATCCAAAACTGAAAGAGGGCTATATTGAAGTCTCCTGTCACTATTTCGTTACTGTTTATGTCTTCTTGTAGCTCAGATGTTTATTTTATGTATTTGGATGCTAAGGCATTTGGACTATATAAGTTCATTATTGATATTGCTTTTTGTTGTCTATGGTTCCTTTCAGTATTTTTAAACAAGTTTTGTTGTTTATCCCTAATTTTTTTTTGAATGTTTGTTTTTGTTTTGTCAGATGGCATGATTACAATTCCTGCTTTTTTGGATTCATTTAATGCATAATAAATTTCTTCCATCCCTTCAGTTTCATTATGAGTATATTTTCTTTTTTAAAATATATTTCTTATAAGCAACAGATTGTAAAGTTTCGTTTTCTTTTCCCATGTCACTCTTTTTTCATTTTATTGGATTGCTTACTCTACTCAGATTTTTAACATTTTTATTTAAAGTTTTGCATTCCAAATTCTATCCCTTTCCTCTCCCTGAGACAATAAGCAATCATTTGTAGGTTATACATATGCAACTATATAAAACATTTCCATATTAGTCATTTTGTACAAGATATCTGGAATAAAAGAAAAAAAGTGAAAAAAAGAAAGTGAAAAATAGCATACCTCAATCTGTATTAATTCTTTCTCTGGAGGTGTATAGTATGCATCATCATCAGTCCTTTGGGGTTGTCTTGGATCATTGTATTGCAGAGAATAGCTGTCATTCACAGTTCTTCAATGAGCCATATTGCTGCTACTGTGCAAAATGTTCTGGTTCTTCACTTCACTACGCATCAGTTTATATAAATCTTTCCAAGTTTTTCTGAAATCATCCTGCTTGTTATTTTCTATAGCACAATAATATTCCATGACAATTACATACCACAGTTTGTTTAGTCATTCTCTAATTGATGGACATCCCTCTGATTTCCAATTCTTAGCTACCACAAGAGAGCTACTATAAATATTTTTGTACAAACATGTCCTTTTCCCTTTTTGCGGATGTTCCACTCACATTTAAAGTTACGAGAGGTTTATATTTTCCTCCACTTTTCTCTAATTTTTTAAAGTTATGATTTTCCTCCTCTTTTGCTGAAGACACAGTACTATATTTCTTCAGTTACTTTAACTTAATGTTTTTTAAGGTATCCTTATTCCCAAGGACTATTTTCCCCTCAACTCTAATCTCCCCTTTCCATTTGTTCCCCCTTTCCCTTTAGGGTTTATTAGTTCCTTTTCCTATCTTACTTTTATTTAGTTATTTAATTCTCCCCCCCCCCCTTTTCCCCCTTCTCAGTTAGTTAAATGGATCTCTCTCTTCTCTTTCCTCCAACTAGTCCTGTTCAGTGGTTTTTAAATTTTCATTTTCTGTGACCATTTCTAGAAAGTATTTCTCTCATTCTCTTTGTTATTCATTCTCTCTTTCCATCTAATCTGGACACTCATTCTCTGGCTCATTATTCCTATAATAATCTAGTCTTTTTCTGTTCTCTATATTCCTCATAGAACCAAAAATTCCAAAGTATCTTGTAATCTCCCCTCAAGGAATTTCTTCTACTGTCTTCTAGAGCTTGCTCCATGTATTCTCCTTTTACATTGTGCCTCAGTCTCAGAGCAATGACAATTCCTGCAGGTGGCAGAGAAGACACTGCCCCATGATAGAATATCATCCGCCACATCCTTGATTATCCAGGCCACCACTGATTTATACCCTCCCCTGGTTACCTTCTTTTCCCCATTTGCCTCAAAATGTTTTCCCTATGTCCAGGCCCTCCTACTCCCTTAAGTGCTATTTGACCCCAGGATTTCCAGCTCTCCTCTCCCCCCCCTCCCCCCAGGTAGTAAGATCAGTGATCTTTTCAAGTACCAAATCCCCCAAATCACACCCAGCACAAGGTTCTAACATCTCCTTTCACCCAGAGGAGCATTTATCAGTGAAACCCCCTCCCACTACCACAACAAGGCTCCTAGTCTTTCTTTCCTTTTTGAAATATTTCTTCCTTTCTCACTTACTCCCCTACAGGCTCTTCTCTTGCTGAGATCCAGGGGTCACCCTTTGCCTCATTGCTAGCCCTAAGTTTTATTCAAGCACATCACACTCTCCTCTTTATCCTTGTGCTCTTTCATCCTCTTTCCTTCACTCTCCCATTTTGTAACGTGTTCCCACAAAAGGGAAAAAACCCAACTTGATTCACCTGTGGGTAGGGTGTCTCCAAATTCTGTCCATATTGCCTCAGTCCCTGTTCTTTACTGTTATGGTATGTCCACAGGATTTGCACTTTCACCCCTGTTTCCTGGTATACATTTAGAAAGAAGTCTCTTACTGGTTTCTCTTCTATCATTCTATTGCTGTTGCTGTCCTTGGCTGCTGTATTCATTCACCTCTTCTATATTGCTATTGTCTAGGATGTTTAAGAAGCAAATAATCTCTTCAGGTCTGGTTTTCCTCCTAAAAACATTTCAAATGACTTCTTATTATTGATCTTTTAAAAATTTTTTTCCATCTATTTTTATTTATCATTTATCATCATTTATTTATCAAATTTATCATTATCATTTATTTATCATAAATATTTATTTATCATTTATCATTATCTATTATTATTTATTTATCATTATCATTTATTTATCATTATTTATCATATATCATCAAACTCAGATTTGCAGTGTAAACACCCTGGGCTACATATTTGAGCTCTATTGTTCTTTAGAATACATTATTCCATTCCTTCCAGCATTTTCTGGTGGGTGCTAAATAGTCTTGTGTTATTTAAATTTCCTTTCCTTTGTATTTGAAGTTCTTTCTCCTGATTGCTTAGAGAATTTGTTAAATTTAACCACTATATGTTCTAGAGTTTGTAGCCTTGATATTTTTTTTTTCTGGGGAAGTGATCTATTAATTTTTTCTATTGGCATTTCATTTTCTGTGTTCAGAAGTTTTGGGAAATTCACTTATATTATTTCCTGCTTTATAGTGTTCAGGTTTTTTGTCTTGTCATGTTCTTCTGGGAAATGTTGATCCTTAGGTTGTTTCTGTATATCTTCTCTTCAGAATCAGTATATTTTGCTTAAATAATATCTATTTCTTTTTGGCTGTATCTGTTTCTTTTATTGCTATTTTTTCTTGCTTCCCTTTTCCAGGTTGTCTTTAATATCTGTGTATTTTCATTCCTAATCTATTGCTCTCACATCTTTTTCATGAAAGATTCAAGTTTTTCTATTCTTCCCATTATTTTAACTGTATTAGCCATAAATTCTGCTCTTATAATTCTCATTACCCTTTTAAAGCTCTCAGGAATAGAATGTTGAGATTCCAGTCTCTCAAATTCTGCCAGTTCCTCTGTCTCATTAAGTCTTAGATTTTCCTTTGTTTTTGTTCACAGATGCCTAACCTAGAGGCATCATTTACTAGATCATTTACTGGAACATTTACTTGATCTGAAACCCATATTTCCTCCTGCTATGAATGTTGTCCCTATTGATTTATGTAGTTATGTTCAAGATCTTTGAATTTTCTTCTTCTAGAGATATTTGTCAATTTTGCTCCTTCCCCCCCCCATTATTTCCCCCTATTGCTTATTTTCTGAGTCCCTCTCTCTAATGATGGCTTCCCTATCTCAAAACATCTCAGCTTCCTCCCAGTAGGTAATTCACAGTTTACCAGCCTGGGTGGTTTCCCCAACTGATTTTTTGGGGTACAGAAGTGGCCCCAGTTGGATTTTGAGGTCTTTCTTTTAGACTTAGAAGAATGCTGTACAGCCCTGAAGTAAATCTCTGCATCCTGGAGCTGGGATCTTCAGGCACTGGAAAGAGAGAGGGTGTACTAGGGTGTGGGGTTGGATTTTGTTGCAAGTCTGTGTGTAGAGTTCTTGGGTTGGCTAGCCTAGCTCTGTTGCCTGTACGGTGGTGGGCAGTGCTGAGTAAGCTCAGTGTAAACATCAGTTTAAGAGGTATTTAGGGTTTTTTTTTAACCTTCTTTTAGATTCCAGGTATCCTAAATCATGGAGACAGCAGAGGTTTCTTTATCTTTGGCACATTATTTCTATTTTGGTGAGGTTTGAAAGTCGAAATGATCAGAGAACACTGTTTAGTAAGCAATCTTATTGGTCACATGACCTGGAAGCCTTGAAATAGGTTCTTTTTTTTTTTTTTTTTTGCTTTTTGGAGGAGGGAAGGCAGGGCAATTGGGGTTAAGTGACTTGCCCAAGGTCCCATGATTAGTAAGTGTTAAATGCCTTAGGCCCGATTTGAACTTAGGGCCTCCTGACTCCAGGGCTAGTGTTCTATTCACTGTGCCTCCTAACCGCCCCTAGGTTCTTAATTCTTAAGTTAAGGACCTTTTACTGAGGAGGAGAGAGGCAGAAAAGATCATGGAAAATTCTTGTCAAACTAATTGCTCCCAGGCAAGTTGGAATCTAGGAAATGCTGTCTTATTGGGGATATCATTGAAAGTAGACAAATTAACCATTTTTGCATTATTTAGTATTTCATTTCAATTAAGAAGGTTATTGGCTTTATTTTGTGATATATGAAAAAGGATTCTAATGAATTTATATCATATTGCATATTATATCTTTCTGCCTTTGTATCTTCTGCCCCTAGTTATCTTCGTGAGGGTAAGTCTTATTTAAATTTTGTATTTCTTGGAGTGCCTTGCACACACAGCAGGCCCTTAGTATGTGTTGGTTAAATATACCTTTGAATGGACTGGATTGTAAACAGCTTTGATAGTAAAGACTATATGTTTTATTCCTTCTGTATTTTCCACAGTGCCTAATAGTAGGTTGATCGAATAATGAGTGATCTAAAGATCATAAAGAATAACTAAAGAGTACAGATCATAATACCCAAAATGCATGTTTTCCTAAATAATGTGGTAGGATCACAATATAAGCAGTTTCTAGTTTAAGAATGGATTGTGTTGTAAAAAGTTTATTTCTAATAAAGTTTAAACTCCTTAGCCTGGAATTTAAGAACTCCCACTTACCTTTTAGACCCCCTTTTTCATTAATTCTCCATATATTCTATACTCCAAGCAAGATATACTACTATTCATTGTTTCCTAGATCTGCCATCAACTTCCTGCTTCCCCATCTTTGATTATGCCATTTCCTTTGACTAAAATGCTCTTCCTACCATCTCCACAGCTCAAATGCCACCTCTTCCATGTAGCCATCCCCAATTTCCTTAATCTAAAGTTTGAAGATTTTGCTTCATATTACTGGTTAATTATTTATAGCTAATATCATGGAAAGAGACATGATAGCTGAAGGCCATATTTATTACAATATAATCATTTGCAAGATAATACAGAAGAGGAAATGAAAGATTACAAGCAGCACTGATTTATTAAACAATAAAGGGTAGTGAAGAAGTAAGTCTGTGTCTGAAGGAACTAAACCATATTATCCTAAAACCTGAAAACTGCACTTCAAACTGGGAGATGAGCAATACATAGACAAAAAAGGGACCAGATCTTTTAGTTACTTTTATCATCTCTGATAATAGAACACTCACATTTTGAGTCTAACATCTCATTCCTGGATGTGCTATATGAAAAAATGGCAAAGTCCCTTAGGCTAATGAAGTCAGGAGGGGCAGCTAGACCAAACCCAGGACACACAGCCAAGACCAGCACCAACAATACCTGTGCTGGCAGCAACACCATTTTGAAAGTCTTGAGGGATCTGTTTTCAAGATATGTGAAAGAAGAAAAGATGCCAAAGACACACAATATATCACTTCTATTCATTTCCTTCCAAACATAGATACTCCCCTCCACAGTATTTATTCTAACCGATTTGTTAAAGATCTTCTTCTGGGTCCTTTAAGGTTCCAAGGCACCACTCTAGTACCACGGCTATCAAAAGCCCTGAAAAGTGACATAATGTCAAATGCAATGGGTTGTGATATTTACCTCAGAACATAGTTGCGTAATGAGATATTAGCTTTTTTATGTGTTTGTGTCTTACCTACCTAACTAGACTGGAGGCTCATTGAGAACAGAGCCTTTTTAAAAATGACTTATTTATCTGTTCTATTTATCTATGACTGTCTTATTTATCTTTCAATCAGTGTTGTCTCCCTGAGAGAGTTATTCCTCCCACCTTGATCCTTTTGACTGGACATCGATAAATCCAGAGGCAATGCTAGAAAATAAAAAGTTTAATTATCATTAACTAGTGGTTAGTGGCCAGATGGATAAAAATTCCACGGAATAAAGGGAGATACACCCACATGTAAGGTTTTATACAGCTGTTATGGTGGCTTTACTGGTGACAAAAGGAACCTGTTATGTGAGCCTGCTCAGCCCCTTTCCTTATTGGTGAGATTGATTAATAGGGATAGGAAGTCAAGTGATTTGGGGGGAAATGTCTTAACCTTGGGGTTAGAATTTCTTTTTTTTTTTTAAGCAATCAGGGTTAAGTAACTTGCTCAAGGTTACAGGGCCAGCTATTTCTGGGTGTGGTGCTAAGTATCTGAGCCCGCATTTGATCCCAGGCCATCCCCGACACTGGAGCCGGTGCTCTTACTCGCTGAGCCACCTGGCTGCCCCTGGGTTAGAACTTCTTAACCTTGGAGTCTCAGGAGTTGCCAAAGATCAGGTTTGTTCCAGTGGGGATGTTTTCCCTGGAATAACCTCATCTGAATGTCCTGGTGGGGCAGGGGATCTGTAAGATAGTGGAGGCCTACATCAGTCAAGATAGAATCAGTGGGCTTTTCCCTATTGGTGAATAATGTACAGACTGAGAATCTGTCTCTATACACAGACCTGTGGCTACAATTTTTTTTTAATCTCTAGGTTTCCCCCTATCCCTCTCTCCATAGAGAAAACATTTTCCCCAAACTCTCAGTTCACCTTCTCCACAGTACAAAATCATTTCGGTAGAAGTCAAAAAAATACTTACAACTATAAGTATTGGGAAAGGCTGAATCTTGAAGGGAGCTAAGGATTCTAAAAGGTAGAATGGAGGAAGGAAAATATTTCAGGGAGAGGGGATAGCTAGGCACAGGAGAGGGAATCTTGAGTGGAAAGAAAATAAAAGTAGGTCAGTTTGATGGTAAATAGAATTCCTAGAGGTAGAAAAGTATGTGATCAATTTGGAAAGTTAGATGGAATTAGATTGTGGAGAGTTTTTTAATGCCATACAGAGGCATTTGTAGTTTATCTTTAGAAATAAGAGGAAGCTTCTAGAACAGGGGTGGGAAATAAATAAAGATTTATTTATTTATTAAAAGAGCCAGAAGGCCACATGTGGCCCCAAGGCTAAAAGGTTCCCCATTCCTGCTCCAGAAATTTTTTGAGTTTGGGAGTGACATGATCATACATGTTCTTTAGGAATAACTTTGGTAGCAGTGTGGAACACAGATTGGAAGAGATAGACTGGAGGCAGGGATATCAATTAAGAGGTCATCAAAATAGTTCAAGATGTGAATAGGGTGTGAACTAGAGGAGGGGGCCTCCCTCATCTCGACAGAGAAATGGTGGAGTAATGGAATGAGGCATATGTTTTCATACATAGCCATATGTACTATATTTCATTACAAGAGAAGGTCTCCAGAGGATGGGGAGTAGGGTATGGAGTCATTGGGGAGTAACAGCAATATTTTAAAGATTGTCATTTAAAGAAAGGTAGGAAGGAGGAGACAGAGAGAGAGAGAGACAAAGAATATGAGAGACAGAATATGAAAATGTTCTTTGAACTTCCTGTCTCAACATTCTATGATCCTATATTTCATCCAGTCAAATCTTTAAAATGTAAACATTTCATAATAACTGTAACATTTCACTTACCTTTCAATCTCACTGTGCAAACCACCACTAAGAACCAAGAAGCACAATGAAACAGTTAAAATAGACATAAGCAAGTATATAGACTCAATACTTTATTCACAGGAAAAACCCTCAGTTCTTACTTAGAATTATTTGCTCCTACTTCACATAGAATTCTTAGAATTTGTTATCTGTTTTTCAAACTCACAGAATCAATCAATCATCAGAGGCAATCAAACAGAAGGTCAGAGGCAGCAAATTAGGAGAGAATCTGTGAGGGGAAGGCAAGCTAACAGCATCATGAAGTGACATCTAACAAAAGGGTTGGAGGCAGAAAATCTACAGAAAGGCCGGCAATTTGAGACTGTTTGGTTTGGGGCAAAAAGCCTTATAACTAAATGTCCATGACAATGAGCTTTGATTTTCAAGAAAAGGTTAAATTGCCTGGGTACACTGTTTTTAAGAAGGCAGGCAAATGTATAATGCCTTTTAGGATTTCTAGCGATAATAGCTATGATGGTGAAATTTTTAGTGCCTTAAATAAGCAATGAAGTAAATTAAGTTAAGCATTCAGGAGGCACACATGTTCACTTGGCAGGCCGTGAGTATATCATTTAACTAACCATTTCAGTGCACTCAAGCAGGACCAGGATTACTTGAAAGAATTAAATGTACCTCCCAAAGCACTGAATTTACCTACAGGGAGTGAGGAGCCTGCAGAGAGAATCTGGTCCATTATTTATTCAGGAAGTAAATTTTAAAAATTAAAGCAAGCATACTGAGATGCCAGAGAGTTTTAAAAGGAAGGAAAATAACAACCTTGGATACAAAAGAATCTTTCTGAAATGTATTTTAAATTACCCCTGCTTCTTAAGGAGAGGACATTGATTATGCAACCCTTTTCTTGAAAATTAAGGTTTATGCTTGTGGAGATAATGGTCACTTTTCTTTACTTCTGTGGTCAAGGTTTTTGATTTGCCAATTTCTCTCTTAAATCTTCAAGGCAACTGCAAGCTCTTGAAATAGAAATGAGGATGAATAAGACAAGCCTTTTACATTGTCCATAAAGGTATAGGGACTAGACTTCATACTGTACCGATATAGGGAACTACCTGGTGAGAAGCACCCTTGCCTGAAACTTAAACTATTAGAGAGTTCCCTAGAGCATTGTTATTAAGGAGCTTGCCCAAGGTCAACAGCCATTACATGTTGGGAGGCAGGACTTGAACCCTGGGTCCTCTCATATCAGAGTATGGACTCAATCCTGCCAGACTTCAGAATTTGATGGGATTTCCATTTTAAACATTGTCCATTTTTAATAGGTTTCCTGTTTAATTTATGTCAGAATAAAGGGAAGGTATTAATTTCTTTTTATTTTTTGAAAATATTCATTTAGAAAAACATTATTTGAGCTTAAGTAATATAGGCAAAAGCCACAGGCAAAATCCCATGATTTTTGTGTACTTTTAAACTAGTCTATAGTTAAAACCCATTCTATTTGACATTATTTATCCAAATAGCTTGTGTTTCCTTGGAAGGAGGCCCTGTACTCTTGAAAAATGTACATTTGTTTTCACAAGAAATTAATATTGATGGCAATGATATGACAGGAAATTCTAAATGAAGTGAAGATGGAGAGGACAGACATTTTCATCCAGTATAAATTTGTGTGTTGAGGGTTCTGGGCTCTTACCCTCTTGTCTCTCTCTTACTGGGAGAACCAAGAAAATGAATGGTATCTTCCTGGAGGTGATAGGTGGAACTGATAACTAGTAAAAACTGTTGTTCAATCGTTTCATTCATGTCTGACTCTTTGTGACCCTATTTGAGGTTTTCTTGGCAGAGATACTCCGATACTTACACAGGAATGGTTTGCCATGTCCTTCTTTGACTTGTTTTACAGATGAGGAAATGGAGGCAAACAGGGTTAAGTGACTTGCCCAGGGTCACACAGCTAGTAAGTCTGAGGCTAGATTTGAACTCAATTCTTCTTGACTACAAGCCTGGCTACCTAGCTGAAACTAGAGAGAAGAAAAAAAGAAAAGAGCTGAAGAAGGCAATGGTGGTGTAATTCTCTGTGTTGGGGTAATGTGGTTCTTTGGAAAGAGCCCTGACTCTGGAGTCAGAGAGCCTGGGTTATAATCTAGACTTTGTTGCTTAACACCTGTATAACCTTGGACATATCACATAGGCTCGTAGATCTGGAGGGGGCAGGTACCTCAGAAGCCACCTAATCTAACGCTCTCATTTTACAAATGTGAAACTGAGACCCCGGAAAGTTACAGGACTTACCCAAGGTCATATAGGAGGTGGGGTTTGAACTCCACTCGCAAGATCAGTCTCTTTCCACAGTACCACACTGCCTCCCTTTCTGGGTTTCTGTTTCCTCATCTGTAAATTGAGAAGTTGTGCTTAGATGGCCTTTAAGTTTCTTTCCAGCTTTAGATCCACGATCTTATGATACTGTGATCTAAAACACAGGTTTTCATCCTTTTTTGTGTCATGAACCCTTTCTCAGAATCTTGTTTTTAAATGCATAAAATAAAAGTACATAGGATTTGTGTATTATGGGACCAATTACATTGAGATATAGTAATCAAAATCTTTTTTAAATAAAATATCAAGTTCAAGGATCCCTGTTAAAAACCTCTGAATTCTAGAGACTTATCTTTACCCTAGCTTAGAAACTGGTAGAAGAGGTAACCATACTACAAAGCTGGGGAATTTTAAAAAGAATTTCAGAAAGTTTAAGTGGGGGGGAGGGGACAAAACAAAAAAAAACTATCATCCATCCAGGCTTAATTGGCAGAGAGAAGTAGGCCAAGATAAGTTCCCCTCGCCCCACTCTCCCAGAGAATACTTTATATTTACCACCATAAATGACATGGAATTTACATATATCTTTCAGACTAAAAGGCTGCTCATTCAAGGGTTTATGCTTTGTTTTTGTCTTTTTATTATAAAAAAAGATTTATTTATTTAAATAAATGCTTATTGATATAGTTAGTTTTTACCTGAGCTACATTTTTACTGAATCCCTTCCAGAAAATTATCTTTTATAATAAAAACAAAACATTTTTGAAGAGCAAGGAGAAAAAAAATTTATCAACACATTGAAAAGAATATGACATCATATGCAATGTTCTACATCCATAGACTTATCTATCTATACCTAAGGCAAATGAGTAAAGAAAAGTGTTTTCTCATATTGCTTCCTTGAGGCCAAGATATAAAAATTACTTATAAAAATACAATTTTCCTCTGTAATGTTGTGAATAGTGTTCTTACAAGGGGAAAGTTATTTTGGGGTCTGCCATACATGATATTTCACATGCTTATAGCCTGAGAAGGAGCTATAAGCCAAAAGAGAAATAAATCCCCCCTTGCTATACTCACATTTTTTCTATTAAAATGCAGCACAAGGCTTATATGAGACTTGCCTACAAACTTTCACTGAAGCACATATCCTCCATCTGTAGCATCTGAGAAAGGGTCCATAGGTTTCACCAGAGGGGTGATTAAAAAAAGGTTAAGAACTCCTGTGCTAGAAGAAGAAGAGAAATTTGAATGTTGCCCCTCACAGATGACTCAAGTGGGGCATAGTGACAGGTGTTGAGTGCTGATAGTGAAAGCTGCCGAAAGAGACCCTAAGAGGGCCTGCCTTTGATAAATGAAGTATAGTCTAATGCATGCATGCTTGGGGGGCACTGTGCAATTGTTTTAGGGGTATGAAAAACCTAATATCAAGTTGCCAATAACACCCGAGGTGAGGGTGAAAAGTTACAAAGCAATTGCAAAGATTAGAAATATTATTTAGGATTATGAAGCATCCATTAAAGGGATGGTGACCTTGGGGTACCTGAATCACATGAGATGTGCCCAAGTGTCAGGGAACCCTTAGAAGATGAGCTATGGTTTTACTAACTTGGGCTATCTGAAAAGAAGGAGTAGCTTCCTCAATTACTCAGAACTGGTAATATTTTTCTGGGAAGAAGAAAGACACTAAAGGAGATTTGTCCTTAAGAGACACAAGAGAATGAGGGAAACAGATAGAAAGAAGGCAGATGAAGAAATAAAAGTGGGGCAGCTAGGTGGCACAGTGAATAGAGCACCAGCCTTGGAGTCAGGAGTTCGAATTTGGTCTCAGACAACTGACTTAGTTATTAGCTGTGTCACCTTGGGCAAGTCACTTAACTCCAAATGCCTTACCTTCCCTCCTCAAGAAAAAAGAGAAGAAATAAAAGTTAGTCAAATGGGCTATCGGGTCACTAGACCAGATTTTAGCAACCAAGAAGAGGGAAGATTTAACTAAACAAGTCTAACTCTAGATAGCTAAAGTATTTTTTAAAACAGTGGTTTTATTTGTTGTCTGTGATTTAATTTATATTACTGTATATTATAAATATTAATAATATAGAGCTTTAAGATTTAGAAAATGCCTTACAAATATTATCTAATTTTATTATCCTCACAATAACTCTAGGAAGTAGATGTTTACTATTATTGTTGTTTTTAGTATTATTATTATTATTATCATATTTTTTACTGAGGAAATGGGGGCTGGGAGATGTTAAGGTACTTACTTGCCCACAGTCACACAACTAGGAAGTGTCTGAGGTTGGATTTGAACTCAGATCTTCCTGACTCCAGGTCCAGACTCCAGGTCTGCATCACTTTTTACCTTACCTAGACCTATTGCAGGGCCTTCTGATTGGTCTCCCTGCCTCCAATCTCTTCCTATTCCAGTTCTTCTGTGTATCTGTCAAATTAATCTTCCTAAAGTACAGATTTGACCATGTCAGTTTAAACTTAAAAAAACTTAAAACTATACTAAAACTTCTGTGAAACCCAGAAGTTAAAAAAAAAGGAATAAAAATCAAGCTAAAAGTACACAAAAAGCCTAAAAGCCTAGATCCATTAGTGCAATGCAAAATTGAATTAGGTATTTTGAATCTGTAAAATGTAGTTGGACTCCAACTGAATTAATAGTCAAAATGCACATTTATCCCCCATGAGGATCCTTTTACTGGAAATTCTTTACAGAGGTAGCTTGTTTTGTTGACACACACAAATACACTATATGAATAACTCTAAAAGAAACAGTATAAGCAAATATTTGGCCAAAAAAAAAACAAACCCCAAACCAAAAAACACCACCATAGAAGTTAACAGTCCTGGGCAAAATGGAACTATATTTTAGAGGCATGTTTATAGCTGAAGATATGGCACAACTTCTCACCCCCATATTTTTCATCCTTATGTCTTCCGAAGAACCTTTTTCTTTGTCTCTGTAACCAGCTCATCAATTCTCTGGAGTAGCTTGGATCAACCAGACACAAGATTTCTGTTTCTTGAAATCTTTATTCTGTATAACCTTGACTTGATCTGAGATTTGCTGCTTTTCTTCCCTCACAGGTGAAATGACTTGAAACCTGATGTAGGTCTTCTCAATCTTTTCATGTTCTTTCTGCGTTTTATTACTTCCAAAATCTATTTTGTAATCTTTGTTTTGACAGAGTAGGTGGTTTTCAGTCATTGTTTGTCCAGTTAAGATTCTTCTTAACAAATTAAGTAATGTCTCCTACCTAAAGATTGGACCCAGCAGAGAAAATCATTGGCCTTTCAAGCAAAGCCATAACTAGGGTGGAGCATTCAGGACCTTGCACCAGTGCAGAAAATTTTAGAGGATACTAGCAACCTTGTAGGGCGCATTTCCTCCCCTGTCTGCCCTGCTACTGGTGTTGGGCATTGCCAACCTTATCCACCAGGATGTACTTGGTCTTCCTGCCTCTCTCTCAACACCTTGTGCCAACTGATACTTTTACTTGTTATGGCTTCACTTTTAAACTGCAGGAGAAAATGCTATTATGCAGAAGAGAGCTAACAGCTTAGAAAGCTTGATTCCTCCAAAAAGCCAGGGAGGCAAAATAGTGAAAAAAAAAGGGTTGGTCTTGGAGTCAACAGAGTTGGGTTTAAATCCTGATTCTGCTACTTTTTTTTTAGCTGTGTGATCTCAGATAAGTCTTTAACTTCTCTGGGACTCAGTTTTCTAATCTGTCAAATGGTGATAATAATACCTGTCCACCATATTGTGGTGAGGAGCAATGAGATAATACACGCACAATACTTTGTTGGAAGTAAAGCACTATATTAATGTCAGATGTTATTATTTTGTTAGTGAAACCCTTAATCTTATTATCTGTACTTCTCAATTGTTAGTCCCTTCCACCCCCCCTTTCATTGCAGTCTCTGTATGGTAGGGCAGGACACACCAGAGAAGTCATTGTTCTTTCACTACAGTGGAGGTTAAAAAGAAGTAATCTATGGGGGTGGCTAGGTGGTGCAGTGCATAGAGCACAAGTCCTGGAGTCAGGAGGACCTGAGTTCAAATCCGGCCTCAGACACTTAACACAAAACTAGCCGTGTGACCTTGGGCAAGTCACTTAAGCCCAATTGCCCTACCTTCTCCCCCTCCAAAAAGCAAAAAGAAAAATCTTAAAAAAAAAAAAAAAAGAATCAATCTCCTTAATAATGTGTATCCCCTCCCTGATTCCTTTTAGGATTATCAAAAGGAACTGGTTAAAAGATCAGTTACCTTTTTGTTCAATGTGCAGTGAGACTCTGGACTTTCTCTCCCAACACACACTTGGGAGACTAGATTGGGGCCCTAGAGTGTAGCTGGATATCAGGACTCTGGGAGTACAGTAATTGTTTTTGATCCATTTCGAAATCTGGGAGGGGCAGTAGTATTCTTTTTAAAAAAAATTTTTCCCCTATTTTTGGAGGGCAATTGGGGTTAACTGACTTGCCCAAGGCCACATGGCTAGTTTTTGTGTTAAGTGTCTGAGGTCACATTTGAACTCAGGTCCTTCTGACTCCAGGGCTGGTGCTCTATTCACTGCACCACCTAGCCGCCCCTAGGGGCAGTAGCCTTCTAATACTATTGGCTCAAGCCCTCATTGTTCCCCTCTGTCTATTTCCAGTTTTTGGGATGAATAGGCTCAAGCTTGGAGTTACTACAAACATCTCCATCATCAAGTTCACTTGTTGTGTGGCTTTGCCATTGGATGAGTCTCTTTTTCCCTTGTGGGACACAGTGTTTACTATGTTGGGTACATTAACTACTTGATTGATCCAATCAGGTCATTCCTTAGAACTGGCTCCTCCCTGGGCTCAGCTGATGAACGTCTGGTAGTTCTTCCAAGCTTCTGAGGCTTCACAAGACCTATACCAAACGAAAGAAGACACAAACAGAGCGGCCTCATCCCAGACACGGGTTTGCCTAGGAAGTCATTTGTTCACCGTCATGAGGTGGCCCAGCAGGGGAGATTTACCTTGTTTGTGTCTTTTGTATGAATATTTCAGTTCTAGCACCAAATGAAAGCCTTTCTGTCATCACACAGTAATCCAACAGGAGACAGTCACAGAATATCTGCATATATTCTGAAGCCCTCCATTTAAAATTTTCAGGAAGCAAGTTCCTCAGGCCTCCATGTAGATTGCCACTAGGCAGAGTAGAATGTAAATGTTTCAGGGACTGGGCTTCATACTGGCTAGTCTATTTGTGTGTGTATGTGTGTGTGTATACACATACACATTATACACACATACACATATATACACACATACATATACTTACACATATACATGGAGAGAGAGGATGTAGGATGAGGATCCTTCAACATGTAAAAATTCATCAGTGTATTTACTATATATTTGAATATGGGAGGATTGTATAAATATATGCAAAGTAATATGTGATTTGACTTTTAGAGTCAAGATCTCTGGAATTTTTTTCCCTACTGACTCAGCCCCTTAACCCTGAATAGGATCATTGATTCAGAACTGGAAAGATTTTAACAGTCCTCTTGTCCAACCCTCCTCATTTGATAGGGAAGAAAGCTGAAACCTAGAAGGATGAATAAGTTTTTTAAGGTCAAACAGGTAACAGTAACAGGGCTGGGATTTGAACCCATGCCTTTCTGACTATGTCTTGTGCCCTTTCCACTAATCATGTGGCGTCTAGTATCTCACATCTATAAGGGTGGAGGGTGATATTGCTACCTCCCTTGGGGATACCTAATGGACTACCCGTTACAGCATGGTAAAAATAAATACTTGCCTTTTGTGCAAGAGGGACATATCTATTCCTGTTCTCATCTATCAAAGAACTGAGTCCTGACCAAATCATGGATGAAGATGGCATAAGTTTCTGACCATATCACAAACATGACACTCCATCTCAGCACCAGACATTTTCTCTGAATGTCTCCCATGCCTGAAACTCTCTCTGTTCTCTGCTTTGACTACTGATCTCTCTGCCTTTAGTCCCAACTAAAATCCTACCTTCTGCAGGAAGCCTTCCCATCCCTCTTAATCCCAATGCTTTTCCTCTTTCCATTATTTCTTATTCAGCATGTCTATAATTTGTTTTGTGTATATTTGTTTGCGTGTTGTTTCCCCTATCAGACTGTAAACCTCCTAAGGTCAGGGACTGTCTTTTGTCTCCAGCACTGCCTGAAACCTTGTAGACACTTAAAAAATGTTTATTGATTCATTTCAAGATCTGCAACTTTTAATAAAAAGAAAATAAAAACTTTGGATTCTAATTTAAAAAACACGTACACTATAAAAATGCTAATTTAAAAAATCCGAAAGCTAATTCATCACTGAACTGCTCTAATCCATTTCCTATTTTGTCATTATTCTTCCAATGTGGTGCAATTACTATGCACTTGAGGAAATAAATTCATGTTGTACTTAATGGACACTTTCCTATCTTTTGGAAAACAAATTCTCCAAATAGACTGACTGCTGTAATCACGACCAGAACATTTCAGGAGTTGCCATGAAAGGAAACAACTATTTGTCATGTCTTACACCCTTGTTTTCTGCCCATGCTTCATTCCAAATAACACATACATACCTAATGAGTTTAGATAAGAGAAATTAAAGACTACTGGAAAAATCTTTTTGGAGCTGAAGTGCCCAATGGATTTTGTTCATCTCTGCATTTTTTTTAAAAGTAAAAGATTCTTATCTCTGCAATTTTAAGTTGATTATGCAGTTACAGGTTTGTGTGCAGTTGTGTTGTGTTTGTTTTGGTCTATCTGCAGACTTCTCTGCCTTGAGGCTTGAACGGTTTAATACATCTCTGGGTATCCAGGGTGAAATGTGGCATCTGACACTTTCAAGAAAAACCTCTCTTTGAGAACGCCAGAGGAAAACTTGGCAAAAGAATAATAAAAGCACTGTCTTCAAAAGAGATGCAATCACATTTTCTCTTCTGAAAGAGAAAACACATGCATTTACTTTAGGCAGCCAATGTGGGCACATTGAACAAAATGTTAAAGGTTCATGGAAATATTGAGGCCCAGGGTTCAGACAAGGCCAAAGGGCTCGATGCATTTGACCATACTGCTCGCCCATGTCTAGAACAGACTCATAAATTCATGGGTCTAGAAACTAGAAGGAACCCCAGGAGCCATCTAATCCAATTCCCTCATTTTAGAAATTAAGAAGCTGAATTTTAGAAAGGTTGTGACTTGCCCAAAGTCATAAAGGTAGTGAATGTATGATTTGAACCCAGGACATCTGACTCCATAGCCAATGCTCTCTCTATTAGATAAGGCTGCTTTTCTCTCCCTGCTTAAATCCTTCTATTCTTTCAAGGCCTAACCTCCATCCAAGGCCTCAACCTCCACCAAATAATTAATCAATCAACATTTATTAACGTCCTACTATGTGCCAGGCACTGTGCTAAGTGCTGGGAATACCAGAAAAAAAAACAACAGGCAAAGGACAGTACCTGCTTTCAAGGAGTTTACAGTCTAATGGTACTCAACCCCAATCTTCCTGGCCAGAAGTGATCCCTTTCATCATTCCTTATATCATCATCATTTACATATATCTTTCCAAGGTATTAGATTGCTGGTTCCTTGAGAGTAGCAGCTCTCTTGTAGCTATCTTCATATTCACAGCAACCTAGCCAGTGCCTTGCCAATAGTAGGCATTTGGTCAAGAAACATTTAATAAGGGCCTACAATGCATAAGGCATTTTGCTAGGCACTGGGTATGTCAAGACAAAAAAAAAAGTCCTTGCTCTCTAGTTGCTGACTTTCTACTTATCTACGGGAGATACCACATGTACACAGATAAGTGCTGATTCTGAGTGTATGATGAAATGACCGAGATCCACAATATACAGGGAACTCAAACTTGGAGCCCAAGTGTACAGGGAGTCCCAGGTGCTTTATGATGCATACAAGACAGCACTGATAGCCAGGGGAATTGCGGAAGGCTTCATGGAAGACTTGACAGCTGGCACAGTCTTTGATTGCATTAGGAGAAAGTTTACTATTCCAGTGTAAAAGTGAGAGGGTTATGTAAAGATTGGGAAGGAGGGAAGAAAGGAACAAGTATTTATATTTACAATTATCATATAATTTGATCCTCACAACAACCCTGAGAGGTAGGAGCTATTATTATCCCCATTTTACAAATGAAGAAACTGAAGGAAACAGAGGTTAAGTGACTTGTCTAGGGCCATATAGCTAATAAACATCTGAGGTCAGATTTGAATTTAAGTCATACTGGATACAGGCTCAACATTCTATCCACTTTGTGCCTCATTGCCTTTAGATTGGGAGCAGGATTCAGGACCTCAAATACTCAAATGGATCTGTGATCCTTTTGACTGATTGAAGGGCACCTTTCAATGGTGCAGATCACAACCCCTCCATGACCGCCCAACCTGCCCTACTCTTGCCAGATTTCTCCCAGAAGTTTACCACAGAACATCCACCCAAAGTGCTAAAGGTCTTCCTCAGTTTCCTCATGAAAACTTAAAATATGAAAAAATCATGTCACCAAAATACCTAAAGCTTTCCCAGACTGGTGGAATGTCCTAGGAGTACATTCTGAATTTTAGGCTGAAGTATAGTCACAGGACATGTTGAATATTTGCAGCAAGTTATGAACGAATATCCCAGGACAAATTTTAGGTGCTGTAGAATTAAAATGATTAACTTAATGACCACAGGAAAGGTGTTTCATATAGCAGTCAGTGTTCTGTTTTGTGATGCTCCTGGATTCTCTGGGGCTCTCAAACATGCCCCGAGGTTGATGGGGAAGAATCTCAGGCTGTTATCCAAGGGGCAGAGATGCTGCTGAGGAGGCTTCTCACAAGGGCCTTGTCATCACAAACACACCTGAATCAAAAAGGCTGTCTCTAAGACAATAAGAAGGGCAGCTAGGTGGAGTAGTGGATAGAGTGCTGGTCCTGGAGTCAAGGAACCCTAGTTCAAATCCAATCACAAACACTTACTAGCTCTGTGACCTTGGGCAAGTCATTTAACCCTGTTTGCCTCAGTTTCTTTATTTGTAAAATGAAGTGGAGAAGGGGTGGCCAGGTAGCACAGCTAGTAAGAGCACCGGCTCCAGTGTTGAGAAGACCTGGAGATCGAATCCTGGGCTCAGACACTTAGCACCCACCCAGAAACACCTGGCCGTGTAACCTTGAGCAAGTTATTTAACCCCAATTGCTTAGGGGCGGCCAGGTGGCTCAGCGAGTAAGAGCACCGGCTCCAGTGTCGGGATGACCTGGATCAAATCTGGGCTCAGATACTCAGCACCACACCCAGAAATAACTGGCCGTGTAACCTTGAGCAAGTTACTTAACCCCAATTGCTTTAAAAAAAAAATGAAGTGGAGAAGGAAATGGCAAACCACTCTAGTATCTTTCCCAAGAAAACCACAAATGGGGTCACAAAGAATCAGACATGACTGAAAAAAAGACAAAAAAGAAGGTACCAAGTATTGTCACAGAGTAAGACCAAGGCACCAAGTATTGCCACAGCTCAGAAAATAAACAGAATGTGTGGTTCCTCTGGTTACCCTTCCAAGGGTAAGCACAGTAAGAAATACTCATACTCCTGGGGATATGAATAATGTAATGGTCACCTTCCATGTTACAGCTGGATACAACACAGTCAGGAAGACTTTATTTCAAATCCTGCCTCCGACATTTACTACTTAACGTGACCACGAGTCAAGGTATTTAACTTCTCTTGGTCTCAACTTCTGTATCTATAAAATGGGGATAATAATATCACTATACCTTACAGGATTATTGTAGGGATCAATTGAGATAATATATGCGAATCACTTTGTAAACCTTAAAGCTAGGATTTGAACTCAGATCCTCTGACTTCAGAGACAGAGTTTACCTTCTATTGGAGGAAGACAACACATGAAAAGAAATCATAAAAGGAACAGGATGGGGTAAGTCAATAAGAAATAAATTGAACATAACTGTTATAAATGTTAGCTACTATATGCTGAAACCAAATCTTACACTAGTTTGAGTCTCTGTCAGCAACTATATCTCCCACAAAGTTTCACCAACAGCAGCTAGTTCATTAACTGCCAGAATCAGGGTTTGTTCTAACTCCACCTTAAATCTCCTTAATACACACTCTGCCTATATGGGCATTAGGGTACTAGGCATAACTTAAGTGCTTATGGTTCAATGACTTGGCATGGTCCCTTGCCATAATACCAACCAAGCTCTGCTACTATTATTGGCCACTAAATTCAACTTTTAAAAATATTTCTTGTGGTTCTAAAGAGCATAGAGTCCTTGGACTGAGAAATAGGAGATCTGGACACAAAGGTTTGCATAGACAGTGTAATCTTGAATAGATTATCTTCCCTCTGTGAGCTTGAATTTTCTCATCTATAAATTGAGGGTTAATGGAACTTGTTTACTGTGCTGTGATGAGGAAAGCACTTTGTAAACTTCCCTGGGTCAAATAGATAGGTCCTCACCCCTACAGTTCTTCACATGGGGTGAGATGACCACAGCAGTTTGGCACATAGTAAGTACTTAAGAAATGTTTGTTGGTGGACTGATTGTAAGGCTTTGATCCTTCTGGTCTTGTAGCCTTCATAGGCTGGAAGATCCCTCTACCCCTTCAGACTCTTCCTCTGATTGGTCAGTTCCAATGGAAGGGCCTAGGCCAGTTATGTTCATTTTATTTCTTTTTGACTTACCCCATCCTGTTCCTTTTATAATTTCTTTTCATGTGTTGTCTTCCTCCAATAGAATGTAAACTCTGGCTCTGAAGTCAGAGGATCTGGGTTCAAATCCTAGCTTTGCCACTTTTCACCTTGGTGACCTTGTATAATTCCCTTGACTTCCTATCCCCATCTGTAAAATGAAGGGATTGACCTTTCCCAAGATCACACAGCTATTATGTGTCAGAAGAAAAACTGGAGCCCAAATCTTCCTGACTCCAATTCCAGCCCCCCATTCCACTACTCCATGTTGTCTATAAGAAGAAAATATAGTAAATTTATGGTTCCTAGAGTCACGTTTCATCAACACAATAAGAAGTTTTGTTCCAACAACTCTTGGCAAACTAACAACATTCTTCATTGTCATTGGACCTGGTGGCCTCATAAAAAAAGTTGTTGATTATTTTTGGAGAGGACTTAGTTGCAGCCTGTTCTGATCATCCCTGAAGATAAATTTGGGAAGTTCCATAGCAGAGACAAGATAATAATATTCTCCTATTACTCATGGAAACTATAGGCCCATTTCAAAGACAGACAGTGTCATAGAGGGGATAAGGGAATTGGAAAAGAATGGGCACCACAGACAAAAAACACCTGAAAAACTTGCAAAGTAGGAGGAAGGATCCTGACTGAATCAACAATCTCAATTTTTGAGCAGGCTTATCTGGCTTTATACAGTGTTAATGTTCAATACAGTAAGAAGACTTTGAAATTACCTTAAAGTAATTTCCATACCTGGGGTTTGAATGTATGACTCAAAAGCTTTCTTTAAATTAAGCAACAAATCCTTCTTATGTCCCAAGCAACTGCAATTACATCACTGTTGATTGCTTTCCAAATACTGAAATACCCTGACTTATCCAAAGAAAAGACAAATAAATGCACCTCTCATGATTCTTTGTGGAGGTGGGTTGTTGTTCAGTCGTTTTTGTCATGTCCAGTTCTTCGTGACCCAATTTAGGGTTTTCTTGGCAAAGATAATGGAGTGGTTTGCCATCTTCTTCTCCAACGTGTAGGTGGGAGACTGGCTATCAGACCTGCTTGATGTGTTGATTAGTTTTGCTGAGCTCCCTTTTTTCTCTTTTTTATTTTTATTGTTTGTTTCAAGGGATGAGTCACTGGAGGAGGGGTAAGGAGATGTATGTGTGTGTGTGTGTGACTGTATGTATACACACATATATTTATATGCATACATATAGTCAGAAATTAAAGTTATATAAAAACAAAATCTATCAATAAAAACAATAAACAAAATAAAAGAAAGAAAATATTTCTGACCATGCTGAGATTACTTTCCTATATGAGAATGTTTGACAAATGCCTTTGCTCTATGATAAAGTGACCTTTTCATGTAGCTGAAGAATGAAACTATTTTAAAGAAATCAAACAGTATGCAAATATTAACATTTTCTATCTTGTAATATTTGGCAAATATTACAGAACACCTTTGATATGTGATAGAGACCTTTTTATGCAGTTTACAAATAGAGTTATTTTATGTAGATATTAACATTTCCAAAAAGGCTTTATTACTGTGGTGAAAGCAATTCATCATGATCTGTAGGGATGAAAATACCAGAGAAAGGCTAAAACTATATGATAAAATATGATAAAAATATAACTTCTGGGTTTTTATTTTTTAAATGAGTCTAATCATCATTGTGTTAACAATGGCTGAACTTCATAAAACAAGATAAATATCTCAAAATAAAATACAAATTTAATTATTTAACCCAGTAAACAATATTCCCAGGAGCTTCAGTAATTCATTGGTATAGCCTAGTAGAGAGAAATGGATAATTGAAAAAGTTAAGTCAATGTTTAGTTATGTGACTTTGGGTTAGGTCAATGAGATTCTCTGTGTCTCCTTTCCTTTATATGTAAAATTGAGATACTAGCATAGATTCCAGGCTAGAATGTGATAGAGATAAGCAAATTGATGAAACACAGTAGTCTAGTACAAAAGACTTTTGGCTAGGATCTGTGATTTCATTGGTAATGGGAGTACAGGGGACTTTTGGCTGGGATATGCTATTTCATTGGCAATGGGAGAGCCCCGTCAGGGGACTCCCTCTGCCAATACAGACTGGAAACTGTTTAACAACTTCTAGTCTTTGACTGGGACAATGAGTGACTCACCTGGGGTCACATAGCTATCATGTATCACAGACAGGCCTTGAATGCAGGTCTCCCCAACTCTGAGGGCAGTTCTTTTTCCATTGTGCCATGACTACCTTTCATAGTAGTCATACAAAGAAAATAAGCCAATTAATTGATTATTGTGACTTTTTAAATTTTATTTAAATTAAATTTATTAATTAAATTAAAATTTTATTTAAAATTATTTAGATTATCAATTGATGAAATTATACAAAGAGCCAGAAGATTCACATTAACAATTCTAATTGTTAATTAGCCTCTGTATGACCTTAGGCAAATAACTACCTTTGTGAATAACTTCTCTGAGTAGTAGGCAAAAATCAGAAGGCATATACATATACATATATATATGTATATATATGAAAGAATACTGTAAAATGTGTTATACTTCTATGTTATTATCACTATTACTATCTTCATTATATAAAAAGACAGGAGACTGAACTCTTGACAAAACATGCTTTAAAATACACTTTGTTGTTGTTATTCAGTTGTGTTTGACTCTTTGTGGTCCCATGGACCATAGCACATCAATACTGCCTAAGAGGTTTTCTTGGCAAAGATACTGGACAAGTTTACCTTCTCCAACAGATTAAGGCAAACAGAGGTTAAATCACTTGCCCAGGGTCACAAAGCTGGTAATATCTGAGGATGGATTTGAACTCAAGTCTTCCTGATTCCTATCCTGCTATCTATCTACTGAGTCCCCTAGCTACCTCTTTAAAAAATAATACATAGCACTACATAAACAGCAAATTACCCAAGAGCTCTCCAATTTCTTTATATTTGGGTATCAGTTTTGTGCTGAGACAGAAAAAATACTTTTCTACAAAGCGAAGGATTTAAATAAACTATTAAAGAGTATAAGAAAATGCTATTATTATATATGTATATATATACATCATACATATGTGTGTGTACCTGAAAGAAGTAGGAAAGTTTAACAAAAATTCCTATGTATACATGTATATGTATACAATGTATACAAAGAAACATAGTTTTCAAATAGGGTTGAACAGTTTGGAACAGAAAATTAACTGTAGCATAAAAATAAAGACTCAAATAACCTTATAATTGATGAAGTATGACTCTCCTGCATATGTAAACAGTCCGATGGTTTAAAAGGGCAAAGAAATAACTTTTACTTATTAATAACTGAGAAAATATGAGTACAAAGAAATATAATTTCAAAGGACCTTAAAGACACATCTAGATAATCAAAGTCCCCCATCACTGTTATATCATGCCTCTCTGTCACTCTTGTAATCTGTTTACCTGATCTCACCTAGCTAATTTATCATTTAGGTCATCTGGAGTCTACTTCAATGGCAAAATTGCTTCTGTTTATGCCTCCAATCATATTTACTTCAATGTTCTTCATGCTGCAGTTACTGGAAGAGGAAAACAAGTAAAACATAGCCTTGATTTGTCCATTAGTATTCTTTTGATCTGAGTATATCACCCAAGAGATTTATGGATCAGGGTTAAGTGACTCATCACCTAGGGTGTGTGTGTGTGTGTGTGTGTGTGTGTGTGTGTAGCTGAAGATGTGGCTGAGGTTTAGTGGCTATTGTTGATGATTTGGGACAACTGTGCAAAACAAATCTCACCCATGAATATACAAATAAGATGAACTATGAGCAGAAGGGAAGAAATGGATGGTTTGATTTAGATGTCCTGGCACGTTTTAAAGAACACTGGGACAAGAAATATGATCATGCCTTTGAGAACTTGGCTAGCTGCCTCCTAAAGCACTATGGTTGGCTTTTTCCCATTTGACGATAATATGTAAGCCCCATTATACAAGCAAGTCCTGACACCATGGACTTCTGGCCAAGATAGCTGCCTGAACTCCTCCAAACTTATATCACTTAAACCATAAAAATCACACTGGGCTAAATGATCAAGAAATACAATGAGAAACCACAGTAACTGACTCTTCTATCCCAGAAATGAACAAAAAATCATCCAGAAGCCAATAGGCATTAGGAAAAGATCAGTAAACTCAGCACCAGTGCAGGTCAACAAACTAGCCATCTTTTAAGGAGTCTAGAGCCAGAGATGATGGGCCAGAGATATGTGTAGCTTGAAAGGCTCTGTATTTAGAGACAAGAAGACCAGAGGGCTCTTCCCAAAAGCCCCTGGCACAAGGGTGAAGGTGGGGGAGTCAGAAACCCATAGCAGAGACCATGGAAATCACTTAAAATGGTAGAAACTGGGTGGATATGGCAGCACTCAGAACAGAGCACAACAGGGCTCTGAGGTTCCTAATACTCTGACCTGAGATATTACAGCAAGTCTTAAAGATTCAGCACTCCAAACCTTCAAGCCCCAGAGTATTGAGGAAGGGAGGTAAATGTTAGCACAAGAACTCAGTCATCCCAGGGTCAACCATCTCACCTAAAAGTTCAGCAAGGGGACAGAACCTGGCCCAAATGTCCCAGATAAAGAACCAAAACTCTACTATAAAAAATCATTATAGATACAGAGATGTCCCCAGAATTTAGTTTAGGAGATAGCAATACCCCAACAACTTCAAGTGAGAGACTCAAGGGTAAGAAATGAATTTTCCACAAGGACTATGTGAAAACCTAGAAGGAAGCAAAGGATACAAAATGAAATAAAAGTTATATACTGACACTAGAGACAAGAGAGTTGATAGCCACCAGAAACCCTTTAGTAGAGGAATCTTTCTACCACTATACCATACACAATTTAGAATTCTTGGCCTGAAAGTAGGCTGTTACTGATAAGTTCAGTATGTTCAGATTATGTATATGGAGTTCAGTTCCAAGTGTAGAGAGGAAACAATCCATCAACCCATGTCGTGAGAAGCACAAAGTTGGATACTACTTGCCAGAGATAGGAAGCTGCTTTAGCTAACCCTGTGTTCAGCATGCATTATTACAGGCCAGAGAAAAACCAAAGGGGATGTTGATACCCCATCCCCATTAGCCCTGCGCATCTAAAATCATGGCGATTCCAAGGGACGAGGTGCTCTGAGATCATATAAGAAAATACAATGGAGAGGTTGGGACTTTCCCAAGGGAGTGTACTATCAATGGATATCATGGGCATTGTGATCCCATTTGGGGCTTTCTTGGCAAAGATACTGGAATCGTTTGCCATTTCCTTCTCCAGCTCATTTTACAGATGAGGAACTGAGACAAACAGGGTTATGTGACTTGCCCAGGGTCATACAGTTAGTAAATATATGAAGTCGGATTTGAACTCACAAAGATTAGTCTTCCTGACTCCAGGCCCAGCACTCTATCTACCATGTTACCTAGTTTTGAACCCATTCCTTCTGCCAAAATTGGCCATAAATGACTTGCAGCGAGCTTAGTGGCAAGATGAGGGGATTTTTGGCCAAGAGGATCAGCCTTGGCATTTGTAAGGCCATTTTGTCATTAAGGGAATAGCAGAGGTTGGAGTTGTGTCACGAAGGGCTGTTTTGAGCTATAATCAATCTTATATAAGTTATGAGAAAGTGGACAACTGGGCAGTTGATATGGGGCAGCAGGCCGCATGAAGCCCCAAATCAAAATCTACATGAAGAGGAAACCAAAGTTTGCTGAATTCTTGGGCACCAAGGCATTTCCAGGCTTGTTCAAACCTGAGAGGGCCCTTTGCCAGGGGTGGTAAGGTGAATCTAGAGGTCATACCTTTACCAGCTGTGGAAGCCCCAAGGGCACAGAGACCACCTACTATGCTTAGCCTACTGGAGGCAAGAGACAGACCCCATTCAGTCTAGTCTATCCATGAGTCTACATGTAAGACTATAGGCTAAAGAGCTAGCAGGGGTGGGGAACCAGCTACTTTGAGGCCACATGTGGCCTTTCAGGTGCTTGGGTGCAGCCTTTTGACCGATTCAAGTTTTACAGAACAAATCCTTTTGTTAAGGGGATTTGTTCTGTGAAGTTTGGATTCAATCAAAGGGCTGTACTTGAGGACCTAGAAGGCCACATGTGCCCTTGAGGTCGCAGGTTCCCCCCCCTGGACACCAGCTCACCTACAGAAGGCTCTGTAGACACCACTCTTACACTGAGGGTGTAGAAGAGACATGAGCCCTCATTTTCTTCTCCAGTCTCTGATGAAAACACGGCCCTTTGTGTCAAAGCCAACCCTTCTACTTCTGTCTTTAATGTTATCTTTCTGATGATGGATTTCTCTCATAATCATCCACCTGCCACTTTATTCTCCAGTCTGTCTCTAGCTGATGGTTCCTTCTCTGCTGTTTACAAACATACTCAAGTTTTCTGCATCATCTACTTGACCCCACCATTCTCTCAAATAATTTTCTTTTTTCTTTCCTCCCTTTCCTACACACACTCCTAGAAGTTAAGCCTGTTGCCTCTACTTTCTTCCATCTCAATCACTTCTTTATCCCCTTGAAATTTGGATTCTGACCTTATTTGCCTAAAAATATTTCCTAAATTTGCTAATGACTTCTTTTTTTTGAGGGGGGGGAAGGCAGGGCATTTGGGGTTAAGTGACTTGTTCAAGGTAACACAGCTAATAAGTGTCAAGTGTCTGAGATTGGATTTGAACTCAGGTACTCCTGACTCCAGGGCCAGTGCTCTATTCACTGTGCCACCTAGCTGCCCCCCCCCAGTGACTTGTTAAATGACCAATTCAGTGGCCTCTTCTCAGTTCTTATCCTTGAGCAAACAGAAGCATATGATGCTCCAAAATTGGAAGGCCCTTCAGGGCCGCACTTGAGGACCTAGAGGCCTAGGAATAGAGGACCTAGAGGGCCTCTAGGCCACAGGTTCCCTACCTCTGGCCTACAAAATAGCCATAGATGTACCTATACTGAGGAGGCAGGACATGAATGATGATCTAGCAAAGAATACTTGAAAGGAGTTGCCAGATAGATGGAGGAGAGCCGAGAGAGAATAACAACATGAAAGCTGTATCTAGGAAGAGACCATTTCCGTGCCTGTTCCTTTCTGTTCTTGATTAGTTATAAAAGCCAGTGAGTACACACATAAGACCTCATGAAACGTAAAATAAGGGAGAAATCCTCGATCCTGAGGCTATTTGCAAGGGGAAGAGGTAAGAGAAAGTAAAAAGGTAGGTGTCCTAAAAGTACTCCAGGCTGGAATTCTGAATGCATTCTTTACTAAAAATGTTTAGGTTTATTCATTCATCCATTCAACCAACATTTCATACCTGTCTTTTCTATGTATTGTGTTAAATGTTGGTCATTAATAGTACAGTAGATATTTCAATTACATTGTGGGTTAAATTGAAATCTGTCATCTCTGGCTAGATCTTAAATAAAAGTTAGGGTACTCCTAAGGGGAAATGTAAAAATAGACATATTTCTTCAACATTTGTGCATGTAGGGTTGATGGAATATAAGATCTTCCCTGTCCATTATAATAGGCCTATGTTAACACATGTATCTGCTTTTCCCCTTGTAACAGGAGCCATGTTTCCAGGTCTAAAGGTACACATGTGTTTTAATCACACATGTCGCTGCTTTGAACAGTTCACATATGTGACACATCCTGAGTCACACAGAGCCCATAGAGAGATTTATATTGCCTTGGGTGAGGAGCTTGCTTAGGGGAAGGCTTGCTTGCAAGAAGACTTTCACACCTTTTGGTACTGAGTTAATTAGGCACTGAGCTGCAGTAGGTTATGATGCCTTCTGGCTCTGAAATTGAAAACCATATATACTGGGAGGTTGGTCTTTTACTTTGGGGCTCACTCGTGGGAAGAATGTGTCTTTGTGATTCGGCCAGATGAGACTCTGAGTAGCCATTGTTAAGGAGCCCTCAGACTTTGAGAATCCAGATGTTGGTTCTCCCTGGTCTGGTGATTATGTATCTATTACTTTGTTTAGACAGTTGGAGCCCTGTCTATTGGATCTCTGCTAACTTCTCTGTTTTTCTGCTTGTATTTTCTCTGTCTTCAGGGTGCTGACCCTTCCCCTGAACTAGTGAATGACCTTTACTTTTTTTACTTCTCTGCTTGTATTTTCTCCATGTCCAGGGTGCTGACTTTTCTCCTGAATTAGTGAATGACTTATATATGCTTAATTAAAGTAAGGTTGTTGACCCTTTTGAAGCTGTCTTTCCTTTAGAAAAACAGATCAAAAAACCTATGCTAGTAGGCCATCCTGGATATGCTAGGGTGCTTATTAATATAGTGGACTAGTCCAGGAGCCTAACCATTATGTATAATATTTTGTGTCTGTAGGAAAATGCTCAGTGTTCCAGACAACTGCCTTGCAAACTTTTAGAACACAACCCACTCTAAGCTTGGGGCTGCCTAAAAAGAACATGAAGGCAGGGCATTTTCCCAGCATTTCACAACATTTAGTGGTTCTCTTGCCTTATGTTTTTGATTTTAGGATTACAGGATCATAAATGAGAACTGGAAAGGACTTTGGGAGCCAGTTTCTTCAACCCACATGTAAGGGAAGTTAACTGACTTTCTCACAGCCACACAAGGTAATGAAGATGAGATTTGGATCCAGATTCTCTGACTCAAGAGTCAGTGATCTTTACCCAATACCACAGTAGTAACATTGTGCATATATTTAGCAGTTTTACTTTCCTTAATCAAATTAAATTACATGTTTTGGATTCTACTATCTTTGTGACCTTGGGTAAATCACTTAGCCTCTCTGGGCCTCAGTTTCCCTATCCAGTAAATGAGGGGGTTGGGTAAGAAGGTCCTTTCTAGCTCTAAATCTATGATTAGATCTGCTTTTGATTGACTTTGATCCATAATTTTGAACATTTTTTTCCTTTTTTTTAAGCAATTGGGGTTAAGTAACTTGCTCAAGGTTACATGGCCAGTTATTTCTGGGTGTGGTGCTGAGTATCTGAGCCCGGGATTCGATCCAGGTCATCCCAACACTGGAGCCGGTGCTCTTACTCGCTGAGCCACCTGGCCGCCCCTATAATTTTGAACATTTTGAGGTATCAGTCTAATATTCCCTAGCATTGGCTGAAGGATTTCAAATCATTGTACAGATTGTATTTATAACTCATTTTAATACATCTTAAAATTTTAGATCTAAACTATAGAAGCTGTGTAACCTGGAATAAGTGGAGGAGGTCTGGACGATCTGGGTTTGCTATTTATTTTGACACTTACTGGCAGTGTTAGGGTTAATGATGAGACTTGTGATTTACTTGGTGTAGGACAGAGGTGTCAAGGCCTGTAACACTCCTGAGTGCTTCTTAATGAGATTAAAATGCAAGTGGGAAATGGTTAACAGAATAAATAGATAAGTAAAATAAAAATGCAATAATAAATACAATAAATAAATGAAAATACAATAAAATGTAGATAATGTTAATATATAATTTTCTAAGTCAATATGGATCCTTATGTATGGTTTAATGGCCCTTGTTTCTGTTAGAGTTTGACTCCATTGCTGTAGCGACTTCCCAGTGATGAACTTCATCAATGAATTCAAGTTTATACTTTTTCTTAGAGAAAAAAGCTCTTTAGGAAAATTTACCTCCTTTCCCCTGGCTCGGATGGGTATGACTGTGAGGGAGACTTTAATTACTGCACTCCCTTTCCTCTTACCTTCTGTAGCCTAGTGATGATGCAGTTTGGTCAGCTCCCCTATACAATTCCAACCTTATGGGATAATTTTTGTTGTGGTTGTTCAGTTGTGTCCTACTTTTCATGACCATATTTGGGATTTTCTTGGCAAAGACACTGGAGTGGTTTGCCATTTCCTTCTCCAGCTCATTTTATAGGTGAGGAAACAGAGGCACTGTAGTGGCAAGCACCCTAGCATACACAGGATGGCACAGGTTCTTTGACCTACTTTTCTAAAGGAAAGCTACTCAAAAAGGGTTAACAATCTTACGTTAATCAAACACGTATCATTTACCTGGTTCAGGGGGAAAAGTCAGCACTCTGAACTTCAGAGAATACAAACAGAAGTTACAAGCAGACAAAAAATATAGACGGAGAAAATAAGACAATTCAACAGATAGGGCTTCCAGCTGTCTGACCATTACATATATGTATATACAGTGTTTGTCACCAATTATCTAAGACACCAACATCTGGGTTTTCAAAGCCAGGAGGCTCAACAGCTGCCCAGAGTTTCATCTGGCTAAATCACACAACTCTTCTCAAAAGTGAGCCCCAAAACAAAACCTCACCTCAGAGTAAATATAGCCTTCTCCAGGGTCAGAGAACATCACAACCCTTGGTGACCCACTGCCTAGTTACAAAGTAACAAGGTGTAGGCCTTCCTGAAAAATAAGCCTCCCCTAAGCAAGCTTCTCTTGTGGACTCCGCTCCATCCTTCAGCAAACTTCTCCCATTACAGGCTCCATGTGACCACATTTAGCCTACTAGGAGACAGAGTATATTTTCAAATTAGGGAAGGTCTTCAAATTCCTTTACCATTATAGGCACACAGTTAAGTGACTTGCCCAAGGTCACACAGATAGTAGAACCCAAAGCATGTTATTTAATTTGATTAAGGAATCCTCTCATTTTTCCAAGGAAAATTGCTAAATATTTGCACAATGTTAGTACTGTGGTACTGGGGAAAGAACACTGACTCTTGGGTCAGAAAATCTGGATCCAAATCCCACCCCCATTACCTACATGGCCTTGAAAAACTCAGTTTTTCTCAGCCTTGGTTTTATCCTTTGTAAAATAAGTGGGTTGAAGTAATCACTAAGTGTCTAAGGTAGAATTTGAACTCAGGGAGATGAGACTTCCTGACTTCAGGTTGAGCATTCTGTACACTGTGTCACCTAGCTAAGAGAATGTTAGCTGTAAATTAGGTCTATAGCAACTGGTGGGTCCTTCTCTACCAAGACAAAAAGCACTTAAGGTAAAAGCCTAAAATTGAAGGGGGAAAAAGGAAATCCAAAATGTAATCAAACTTTTTCAGTCACTTGCAAATTATGTTCCTTTCCTTGATTTAAGAATAGGCTCTCATGAAGCAACATGTTTTGAGTCATGTTTTTCAGAAACATGAAAAATTGCCAGAAGAAGAAAGAGATGTCCAGACACCTAGTTACCAATTAATTTTTTGCTATTGATTAATTTTTGTCACTGTTCTTTAGTAAATGTGGGAGAGAATACCAAATTAATGAAGGCAAACCAAGATCCCAGTGTTCATACAGTTGCTGCTGATCTCCTATTTAATAGTGAAAATATCAAGGAAAGAAAGAGGAAAATTAGATGAATAAATATGGTGCCTGATATTACATGTATGAGTCTAAGGATAGAAACATTGCGAAGGTTTGCTTAGCCATTTATGATGTCAAATCTATTTCAGGAAGATGGTAAGTTACCAGAAGAGGACAGTTGTTTTATAATAGGATAAAATTACTTCTGAAGGATAAAATTAGGACACAAGGATAATTTTAGATTTAATTCACCATATTACTATATAGCTTACATCAAACATTAATAAATGATATCCCTAGAGATCTGTAGTCATTCTTATGTATACAGTATAGAAAGTGAAAAACATTAGGATAATTTTTTAAAAATTCTTAATACCATCTGGAGTGTTTTAGATTATAAGAGGCTTAGGGTTAGGAACACAACAGTGTTTTGTGAGGGGAAAGAATTCTAATGGAAAATTATAATTTATTATTGATCCCCTTTATAAAATAGGAGAATAAGAATGAGGACCCAGATATGTTTCTCTTCTATTGAGTAACAGAAAATTGGATTGGTGGTAGAATTCACTCTGACTGATGTGAGATCAAATTTATCCAATAATCAATACTCAGGTATACCAGAACTTCAGGTATATAGGGCAATAGAAGGGTTCAGTGCCTCTGGTCTTGAGCCAGCTTAAAAAATGTTTTCACTAGATTTACATGAACTGATGCAGAGTAAAGTGAGCAGAACCAGGAGAACATTGGACACAGTAACAGCAACATTGTGTGATGGTCAACTATGATTAACTTAGCTCTTCTCAGCAATACAATTATCTAAGACACTTCCAAAAGACTCATAATGGAAAAATGTTACCCACATCTAGAAAAAGAACTGATGGAGTCTGAATGCAGATCAAAGCATATTATTTTTACTTTATTTTTTGTAGTTTTTTTTCTTTTGTCCTGTTTCTTCTCTCACAACATGACTAATATGGAAATGTGTTTTACATGATTTCACATATATAACCTATATCAAATTGCTTACCATCTTAGGGAGAAGGGAGGAAAGGAGAAAATTTGGAACTCAAAATTTTATTTTACAAAATGAATGTTAAAAATTGTCTTTTTGTGTAATTGGAAAAAAGAAAAAATGTTTTCACTTTGTAATTTGCCATAAATTGGTGTGGTAGTTGTCCAGTGGAAGGATCTCTGATATTTAGGACAAGATTCCTTCTCAGTTCCCAATCCACTGGGCCACATTTATGACCTTGGGATCCAGGTTTCAAGAGGAGGTGAGTGAAGAGGTCCTGAGGTTAGAATGAAGGATGGGATCACCAAGGTACATGACAAGGGGATGCTGCAGCCCTAGGTGGGAGTAGTCCCAGGAACCATTTCTTCCTGTGACAAATGGAAAAAGTATTGAATTTGGAGTTAAAAGACTTGCACTAAAATTCCAGCTCTGCTATTTACTACCTATGTGACCCTGAACAAGTTAGCCTCAGTTTCCTCATCTATATAATGAAGCAGTGGAACTAATGGCTAGAAAGTGCTTTTCAAATGTTTCCTCTTTGGATTCTCACAAGGACCTTGTGATGTAGGTGCTATTATCTTCATTTTACAGATGAGGAAATTGAGGCTGAGAAAAATTAAATGACTTATCTAGGGTCACGCAGCTAATAGGTGTCTGAGGCTGGATTTAAGCTCTGGCCTCCCTGATTCCAGGTCCAGAACTCTTTTCACTTTGCCACCTAGCTGTCTCCTTGGACTAAATGACCTCTGATGTCCAGCTCCAGGTCTGTGATCCTAATAAACACAAGACAGCTTTTAGATTCAATTCACCTCTCTCCTCTCTGTGAAGTTGGGACAGGATCTTGGGCATATGTATGTATATATGTATGTATATATGTATATACATATACATATTATATATAATCTCTCATCCTCGGTGATCACTTCTCCTGCTAATGGTGGTCTGCAGCCATGGTGAGTCACTTTATGGATCTCCTGGGGAAAAAGGAAAAAGTTTACCTCTAAGCACCTCAACTTGCTTCATTCCAGGGTTCAAGGAAAACTTCTGAAGATCCAAAGTCTGCTGCTGAGAGGCTGTTATTCAATTGAGTAATTTGTGGTTGTTGTTCAGTCATTTCAGTTGTGTACAACTGTTCTTGATCCCATTTGGGGTTTTCTTGGCAAAGAGACTGGAGTAGTTTGCTGTTTCCTTCTGCAGCTCATTTTGCTGATTAGGAAACTGAGGCAAACAGGGTTAAGTGACTTGCCCAGGGTCATACAGTTATTGTTTTTTTTCTTTTTGGAGGGGGGAAGGCAGGACAATTGGGGTTAAGTGACTTGTCCAAGGTCACATGGCTAGTAAGTGTTAAATGTCTGAGGTAGAATTTGAACACAGGTCCTCCTGATTCCAGGGCCAGTGCTCTATTCACTGTGCCACCTAGCTGCCCCTGTGTAAAATTTTTTGACCCTTCATATCAGAGAAGTCTGAATTATTATAGTATTAAAAGATAAAATATGTTGATACTATACAATACTATACATGGTTTTTATGCATTTCTGAGTTTCTAAACTTTTTCTGTGTCATCTGCTATCCTTTGTGTGTTATTTATGGCTTCTGCAAAACTCTCCTAATATTCCCATTTAATTTCTTATGCCAACCTTCAATATATCAAAACTTGCCATGGGGAAAGTTGTGATGTGGAAGGGATAACTGTATAATAAACATGCTAGAACGCACAGCTAGGTAGCCAAGTAGAGAAAGCATAGGTCTCAGAATCAGGAGGAACTGAGTTCAAATGTGACCTCAGACCCTAAGAGCTGTGTAACTCTGGCCAAGTCACTTAACACCAATTGCCTCCAAAAATAAAAACAAACAAATAAATATACTAGAAAGACCTAAGGTAGACATGGTGGCTTAGTGTGATAGGTTGAGGAGTTCCATGCAGAGGAAAAAGAAATAGCTGGGGGTGGGGGATGGGGTAGAAGAATGACGATAAGTAATAGGTAGCAACTAGACTGCCTTCTTGTTGGTGCTGTTTGTCCTTGGTCTCCTAAGAGGACCATGACATCAGAATGGTAATGTCATGACTTACAAGTGTGATTGGATAGTGGTGTGCTGGAATCAGCTTGGGAGAGCCTGATTGTTAAATTTTTGATGTGAGCATTTACACCTTGGAAAAGAGTAAACACTACACTGCAGATCAAGACTTGATGTAATCGTCTTGTTGATTGTTTAGAATTAAGAAAGCAATGGAAAAAATGTTAATAATGCAGATTAAATTTAAAAGTGTGTTATGGGCTCATTCTCCTCACCCCACCTCACCTCCAGACCTGGTCGTTAACCATTTACCAACACATCCCAGATAACAACCACTTTTGTTTGCTTGGGTATTGCTGATGTGATCATGCACTAGGTGTGTGGGGGTGAGATGGGGTGAGGAATATGGTGATATATCTCATCCTACATGTACTAAACATTACTTTTAATTATTGTGAAACCTGCAGTTCATGAAACAGCCCCTCCCTGGTGCATGATCTGAGTCATGAATCAGCAGGGAGACAAAAAAGAGGTATCCCAGCATCCTTTGGCTTTAGGGTGTGTTCATTAGCTCTGCTTGGTCTCTGAGGAAGGAGCTAAGGACAGCCCAGCAGAAGGACCCATTGTTAGAAAGACAACAGAAGAATCTGAGAGGAGAATTCATGCTCGAAGCAGGCTTTGAGAGGGAGGTCATGGATTCTTTGGTCTTTGTGACCCTTAGGGTCCCAGATCATAGGGCTCCATGCCAGTCTGAGGCAGTACATAGCAATAGCGATTTCACCACCAAGAGTAGATCCAAACATAACAAGCAGCTAGGGAAATTTGCTCTAGGCAGATAAACCAGAAATGGCAACAACTACAACAAAACAACAAGCCAAATAGGTGATGGGTGAGAGAAACAGAGAGAGACAGAGGCAAAGAGAGAGAGACAGGACCAAGAGACAGAGAAACAGAGACTGAGAAACAAAACAGAGAGACTGAGACAGAGAGAAACGGACACAAAAAGAGAGACCCAGAGAGAGAGAGAGCACACTTCTCTCCTTTGGGGGACATAGGGGTTCTAGTCCTAGTTCTTCCACTAACTTGTTCTATGATTCAGGGAAAGTCATTCCCTCTCTCTTGGCCTTAATTTTCTTATTAATAAAATGAGGCTGGTGGTCTATATAACCTTCAAGCTCTAATAGTGTAGGGATCTATGAAGGTGATGGAGGTATAAAGACTTTAGATCAAGAGGGAGAAGGGAGTCAAATAGGGTAGGGCATTTACCCAAGGGCAGAAGGGGCTTAGGCTCCCTAGTTTTAAGACAAGTGGATTCAATGTTTAGAATCCCATGAGATGGTCTGAACTGAAGAGATTTGAGGAAAGAGGTACACGTCGTGGGGTTAAGGGCGTGGTGCCCCCATTATCTGGAAAATCTACATAAAACTTTTTGGCCCTCCTTTCATACCAGAGAAGAAATCTGAATTTTTCTTTCTTTTTTTTATGGGGTGTTTGAAGTACGTTGTTGTAAAATTTGAGTTGATGTTTTAGAATACTATACATATATTTTATGTATTTCTCAGTTTCTAAACTTTTTTTATGTCATCTGTGGCTTCCACAGAACTCCCCCCAAAACTCCCATTTAATTTCTTATTCTGACCTGTGATATACTGAAACAGAGGTGGCAAAGTTGTGATATGAATGGGATAACTGTATGTGCTTAAGACACTGGGTTGTCACATCAGAAGATGAAAGGTTGAAAAATAGATTGCAGAAATCTGAAAACATCGAGATGCCTTACCAAATGAATTTCCCATTTTTAGAAAAATTGAAATTGAAAAATTGAAAACAGAATTGAGTTAACAGCAAGGACAAGACCTGGAAGAAATAGACCAAAAATGAAGAAGGGCCTTGGAAAAAGCAAGACTTTGGCTGTTGCTTGTAAGCAATCGCTCCTAAGGATTAAGCCTTAAGCACTTCTCTAACTTGTAAAATCAAACCCTCTTCTCTCTTGTTGTACCCAGTCTCTTGTGCCTTACCACTGAGTCTGTTTTGGAAATAGAGGGGGGTTGAGTTCTTCTGGTTTTAGATCAAGGGAAATACTATTTATCAAGCACTTAGCACAGCACCCAGGACATAGTAGGAGTTTCCCTTCCCTTCCCCTCCCCTCCCCTCCCCTTCCTCTTGCCCCTTCCCCTTAACTTTTCCCCTTCTCTTCCCCTTCCCCTTCCCCTTGTCCCTCCTCTTCCCCTTTCTCCCTTCCCTTCCCCTTTCTCCCTTCCCTTCCCCCTTCTTTTTTCCCCCTTCCCCTTCACACAGCCTGGAAGTGTGAGAGGTAAAGTTTGCATTCAGGTCTTTCTGACTCCAAATTAGGACTTGGATTTGCTGACGTTGGAAACAGGCAGTAGCAGGAATGACCTGGGGTATCATATAGATTCTCTTTGAAAATGTGATGGTCTTTAGTTCATTCACTCATTCAGCAAGAACTTATTAAACACTACTATGTGCCAGGCACTGTGTTAGACACAAAACAAAATCAAGATAGCTCCTACCCTCAAAAGGCTTACATTTTATTAAGGGGAACAACATGTATATTAAATATAAAATATATTCAAAGTAATTAGGCCACTAACAACTGGAGGGATCAGAATAGGTTTCCCTGTCCTCTAAGACAGGATGGCTTGAATCTAAAGTAAATCACTATTAATCAAACTAACAGGGAGGTATCCAGAGTCAAGCTGACCTGATGTGGGACATATGATTGATTCACGTCATGCCTTTGTGAGATGTTCCTGAAGAATTAGCCATTCTAAAATGCGCTTGAGACAAAAATGGATAGAGATTGGGAGTTTGGAAACCACTAGATTTGGAGGGTTAGCTGTGTTTTTACTTAAAGTCCAGTTAAGTTAGAGCATGTTAAGATATTAGGTGACGCCCTGTTTTCCAGAGCTAAGGGCCAGCAAGCAATCTGTGCCCTGAGTTTGGCATAACAACAACCCTATGGATGATCTCAGCCACAGCAAAATCCCAGAACTATTTCATATAATTATTGTGTCACTTTGTCTAGCACCAGGTGTTCTCTGAGCTTGGGCAAGCACCTGCTGCATCCATGTTCTGGTCATGAAGTCCTGCTATGAATCAAACTTGTCTGTCTCATTGTTTCTGTTACCCCATATTGTCAGGGCAACAGCTCACTGCATAGCCTTTGGTAAAGTACTGAGATCTTCCTACACTGCTTTGGGTCCCCCCATTAGGGCATATGTATATCATTTCCCTACTTGCTTGTTCGCCATTTCCCCACTTTAAAATTAAACTTCTGTTTGATTCCTGACTCCCCTGTCTCTAGCCTGCTCTGTTTGACTCCAGCCACCCACAGGTTAGAGACCAGTTCTTCCAGGAGTTGTTAACCTGGGGAATATGAACTTTGGTACACTTAAACATATACTACACAGACACACACACATTTTATGTATATATGTATATATATATACACAAATATGTGAACTTTGATATATAGTTATGCATATGCACATACATGTTTTATGGACAGTTAGGTTGTGCAGGGGACAGAGTACTGGGCCTAGAGTCAAGAAGACTCAACTTCATGAGTTCAAATCTGGCCTCAGACACTCACTAGCTGTGTGACCCTGAGCAAGTCATTCAATTTTGCTTGCCTCAGTCCCTCATTTGTAAATGAGCTGGAGAAGTAAATGGCAAACCTCTTCAATATCTTTGCCAGGAAAACCCCAAATGGGATTTGGAAGAGTTGGACATGACTAAAACAAGTGAACAACAAACAAATATGCACGTGTGTATTGCATATATGTATATACATATGTATACATGCATTCATACATGCACACATATGTCTATAGATGTGTGAACTTGGGCATATATGTATATCCAAATACACGTATGTTTATATTATATATAAAACTTTTCCATATTTGCTATATAGAACCTATATTTAGATACAGAGAAGCATTTTTCAATACAATTTATTTTCTTTATAATTCTATCTATTTTATTTTATGCATGTAAATGCATCATTCTTAGAAGGGGTCCATAGACTCTCTGATTGCCAAAGGGGTCCATAATACAAAAAAGGTTAAGAACCCCTGTGTGAGAAGAATGTAATCAACTGAAACCATCCTGAGGCTTAGCAGGTAAAGGAAGTATTTTCCTAAAGTCTTAGAAAATTCTGAATAGTCTGAGCTGTGACTCAGCATTGAGATAAAGAAGAGGTTTCTCTTTGTGTTAGTATTAGGTGAAGGTAAAATACGGTCTAGACACTAGTGTCTAGGAGGGAGGCTTTCATTTCCTTCTTGATAAGCCTTTATAAGATTACCTTGAAATCAAGATTGCCTCAGTCTAGGTTATGCTTTTAAAGGTCCCCGTCTGGCCTTTCAAGAGCTTTAATTTAAATCAAGCCAGACTGCAGCAAAAGGAATCCTACCATCAGAGTAGAGCAGTCAGGTTCTGGGTATGTAAGAATTCTGAAACACCTTTATCCAGGTAAGTGAAGGAGTAAAGGAGTTTACTCTTTAAAGAATGAGGAGCTCCAGATGTTAACACTCCTTTCACTCAGGTGGCTTCCTTTCCTTCCCTTGCTGCTTGGAGCTATGGGGCTTCAGCTGGTGTGTGAGGTCATAAGCCCTTCAGCCAAGGTTGCCACACTTAGGATCTAAGTGAGAGGGAGGTCAGGAGCAGTGATGAAGTAGTAGGCTTCTTGCCTGGGTTAACCATCTGATCCACTCAACTCTGTTCCACGGGAGGTTAGCTATGGCCACAAGTGGTATGCCTCTGGCAGTAAAAAGACGGCAGGATCAAGATCCAGGTTGAGCTAAAATCCAGAGTTTACCCAAATCCTAATTCCATTCTACATATCACGAGTCCTAGGTCTTTGTACTTCCAGAGTTTCAGCATTGGCATCTAATGGCTAGTCCTATCGGAAGTATGAATTGGATATCCTATGGGAATTGTACCCCACCCTCTCTTGCCTGATCATCGGCTATTTATATAGCATCTTAAGGTTTGCAAAGCGCTTTACATATATTAACTCAATTGATTTTTACAACAACCCTGTGAGGTACCTATTATCTCCATTTTACAGATGAAGAAACTGAGGCAGACAGTGGTTAAGTGACTTGTCAAAGGTTACAGTGTCTGAGGCAGGATTTAAACTCAGTTCTTGATTCCAACTCCCATACTCCACGTAGCTGCCCATTAAGGAAATGAAGACTGTACATTTCCTATTACTATTGGGTCCGGAGGAACCCTGTCTTAAGGATTTTTGATATTAAGGAAAACAGCAGACTCTCAATTAACTGGTAGATATTTTATGGCTTATTATGCATTATGTGTTAGTTATTATGCATCATTTATTTGGTTATTGATACTATGCTGAGAGTAAAAACACTTAGATACAGCCTACAAATGCAGCAAATCATCTCTCCGCCATTTAAAATAGGTGCCAAAGAGTCTAGTAATATATGAAGTCCAGCTTCCACAGATATTGCCATACAAGGTGTTTGCTAAGGGATACAATGTTAGCAGATTAGTACATTCTGTTTTGCAAGAATGATGGTCAGGGCCTCCTAGCTCAAGGACAGTAGAGGGAATGAAGCTGGTACCATAGCTTGAACTGAGGAGTTTATTCTGGGTCACTGAGGCCTAACTACTGCACATGCCTAATAGACTTCATGCATATTAACTAACACGCCCATACATAGATTATCCCTCCATTTTCTGAATATGGGATCCATGTAGACCCATGGAGTGAGTCTACAGGGGGAGGGAACAGGTTGAGAAGCAGCATATAATGGGTGGGTCCAAAAGATTGGAACCTGGAGGAGCTGGGACCAATCACGGTTCTAAAGGGAGGGACTAGGAAGGACTAATCCATAAAAATCTCAGTTTAGCTTCTGTGTGTACATATGCATCCCTATGGGATACCATGCATCCCCTCTGGAGTATAAATAAAAGCTTCCTTCACTCACTTCATTTCAAGTTTCATTTCTTAAGGGAGTGACAGAATTCCATTTCTTACAAAAGGAAAAGCATTGGGGCGGCCAGGTGGCTCAGAGAGTAAGAGCACCAGCTCCAGTGTCGGGATGACCTGGAGATTGAATCCTGGGCTCAGACACTCAGCACCACACCCAGAAATAACTGTGTAACCTTGAGCAAGTTACTTAACCTTTAAAAAAAAAAAAAAAGGAAAAGCATTTCTCTATTGAGTCAATCAATCATGAACATTAGACTAAGTGTCAAAAGTCTTTTATCAATTAGCTATCTTTGAAAGCCAGTGAATGAACAATAATGACATTGCCAGGAGACACAATGGATTGCTTAAGGAAAATTGGTCATGTCCTTCAGGGTTTCTATCAAATCAGAGAAATGGTTTAGAATCAAATACTTGAACATCTAGCAGTATAGTGGTGGAAATTTCCAGACAGGCCTTTGAGAAGGAATTGCTTGGAAGTCATTGAGAAGGAAGGTGGAGTAAAGATGATGGAGTGAGAAGCATTTTCACCCAGCATACTCCTCAATGACTTGAAAAATGCATCAGAGTGTGTTTGTCATCCTAGGGGATAGTTGAACTAGGTTGGGTGCAGGAATGGGTATCATCTGGTAGTTCTGTTGCCCATTACGAAGCTCTGGGTTATAGAGTGAGGGCTGAAAGGAATGGTGAGCATCAAGCAGAACTCTAGCTGATTACAGAGTACAAAATAAGTTCTGGAAACATACCTGTGTGGCTATGATCCCAGGATGAGAGAACTCAATTCTACTCTTTAGTTCAGCACATAAGCCTACCATGGAATAACCAGGGCAGGAGTCTCAGACCAAAGAGGAGACAGCAGTTCAGTCACTCAACCTATTTAACTTCCCATCAGGCTAACACCAGTAGTAATCCACTGAAACTCAATCATGCACAAACCAACAGTCTCAAACCTGAATCAGGAACATGCAGAGCTCAGACCAATATGCCAGTGAAGAGACTTCTCCCCAGATCACACTACTTTGCCAGTACTAAAAACTTGTAGACCACCAAACTGAGCTGCGAAAACAGCAGAAGGACATAAAAGTCAGGAAGTAGGCTGGCAGAATGAGTAAATTAAAAAAAGAAACTGACCATGAAGGACTAATTTTGATGACAGGGAAGTTCAAAACATAAATACAGAGGACAATGACTTGAAAACCCCTATAAGCAAAGCCTTAAAAAAAAATCAGCTTGGGCAAAAATCCAACAATTATGCCTAGAAGTTAAAGAAAGAGTTGTTGATTTTTTTTTTTTAAAGCAATTGGGGTTAAGTAACTTGCTCAAGGTTACACGGCCAGGTGTTTCTGGGTGTGGTGCTGAGTGTCTGAGCCTGGATTTGATCCCAGGTCATCCCGACACTGGAGCTGGTGCTCTTACTCACTGTGCTACCTGGCCGCCCCAGTTGTTGATTTTTTAAAGAACTAAAAATGATTTCAAAAAACAAATGAGAGCTATGGAAGAAAGATAGGAAAATGAAGTACAAAACCTTACTGAAGAAAATTAGAATTGGCCAAATGGAAACTGATTACTCCATGAGACATTAAGAAAGAATAAATCCAAAGAGTTTTGTTTTTTTTTAAAAGCAATTGGGGTTAAGTAACTTGCTCAAGGTTACATGGCCAGTTATTTCTGGGTGTGGTGCTAAGTATCTGAGTCCATATTCGATCCCCCAGGTCATCCTGACACTGGGACCGGTACTCTTACTCGCTGAGCCACCTGGCCGCCCCTCAAAGAGTTTTTAAAATAGAAAATATGTGAATATTTCATAGGAAAAACAACTGACTTGAGAAAGAATTTCTTGGAGGCAAGTAGAGTGTCTTGGCTTTGGTCTTCTTCACCACCCTCTGCGCTCCCTGCCCCCCTTACCCTCACTGTAACCTTACCAGAGTAAGACCTTGTGAACTTTGGAGGACCAAAGGAGTTGACCTTTTTTTTTTTTTTAAATCAGTTATAACAACATGTCAGGGACAACAGAAACTGGAAACAGTGTCCATATTGGCTGGACATATGAAGAAAGGCAGATTCAAAGTTTTACCAGGAGTTGAACAGAAAAGCTATACCATACTCAAGGGGATCTTTGTGACTACCCCACAAAGGAAAATGTGCTTGGGCCTACTTCCCCCAAGACATAGGAACTTTTATTTTCCTTTTTTTTTTTTTTTGCTTTTTGGAGGGCAATTGGGGTTAAGTGACTTTCCCAAGGTCACATGGCTAGGGGTGTGTGTGTGTGTGTGTGTGTGTGTGTGTGTATGTGTTGTGTCTGAGGCCGGATTTGAACTCAGGTCCTCCTGACTCCATGGCCAGTGCTCTATTCACCACACCACCTAGCCACCCCCATATTTATTTATTGCTTTTTGGAGGGCAATTGGGGTTAAGTGACTTGCCCAAGGTCACATGGCTAGTTTTTGTGTTAAGTGTCTGAGGTTGGATTTGAACTCAGGTCCTCCTGACTCGAGGGCTGGTGCTCTATTCACTGCGCCACCTAGCCGCCCTGACATATGAACTTTTGGGAGTGTATTTGACAGACTTTGGGGAGCGTATTTGACAGACTTTGGGGAGCTGGATATTTTGTATTAGCTATACTGATTTAGTAAATTACTATTTCTAAAAGCTAATTAACTCTGACTAATTGGTATCAAGTGGCAATCAGTTGTGGTTGTGGAGGAAGATACTTCTGGGAGAAACTCATTATAACATTAGACAAACATCCCACAAACTCTCAGGATTATCCTTAGAACACTGAGAGGACAAGAAGTCTCCCAAGCTCTGGGGACGTGGGTTTTGGGAAAGAGAGAATAAGCATATATATAGTACCTATGTACCAGGCTGTGCTAACTCTTTATAAATAGTATTTCATTTGATCCAATATCCTTGCAAAGTGTTACTATTTTCATTTTACAGTTGGGGAAACTGAGGCTGACTAAGGTTAAATGACTTGTCAACTTCACACAGCTGATCAGTGTTTGGGGCCATATTTGAATTCAGGTCTTCCTGACGCCAAGTTCCAGGCTCTATCCACTGCCCCATCTAGCTGCCAAGAGAATATCAGATGAGTTGCCCCAGAGCAGGTATAACACAAACATACTTGTCTGCTTCTGTATAAAGGTGTCTTAAGGAAAAGATACTGAGAATCAGAAGACCTGACTCCAAATCCTATCTTTGTTACTTCCTGTATGACCTTGGGCAAGTTACTTAATCTCCCTGGTCCCAGCTTCCTCATTTGGGAAGTGACAGATCTGGACCAGATGTCCTCTCTAATTCCTTCCTGTTTTAGTTCATTGAGCCTTAATGCTCATTGAAATAAATTCAATAAAGGAGATAAGATTTCACCAATGGGTTGGGGCTCAGAGCCAGGTTCCAACTGGGAAGGTCAACAGATGAACATATCCTTTAACAACGGAGCTAGTGTTGTTCTAGAGGGAGGTGGAACTGACCAGCAGAAAGGTCATCAGCTTTTGGTGAGCCACAGAAAACATATAATTACTCAGCACTTCTTCCCAGTGGGGCATGTGCAAACCCATCTGGATGAGTGTAGGACTGAGTCCCCAGGCAGAGGCTATGAATGCCCCCTGGTGGTTAAATATACAAACTCTACAATTAGGGGCTAAAATATAATAAAAACAACTCTGAAGCAAATGTGTATGTATACTAAGTTTTTAAAAATTTAAAACTACTCATAATAAAATTTTTCATCTCTTTGGTCCCACCACTTGGTTTCCAAATATTTTGACTCCTATGGTGAATGACAAAATTAAGACAAAATGGAAAGAAGGGCGAGAAGGAAGGAGCAAATGGGAGACAATTACACAGCAGAGCTTGTTATCAATCAAAGCTACCTCCAGGTAGCTTGAGTCCCTGCAGGGTAGGGCTTCTTTACTTGTGGTCCATAGAGGGTCTGTGGATAGATTTCAAGGAATTCATGAACTTGTTTGTTTATATATATATATATATGTATGTATTTAGCATTTTTATAACTATTTCAATAAATTTTTTTTGTAATCTCATTTTATTTTATGCATTCAAAAATTTGATTCTTAAAAGAGGTTCATAGGCTTCCCCAGATTATCAAAGGGGTCCATGACACAAAGAAGATTGAGAAGCCCTGGTTTGGGGGATTACCCCTTTCTTGCCAATCCTAATGTCCACTAGTCCAAACCATAGGGCAGCTAGGTGGTGAAGTGGCTAGAGCATCAGACCTGGAGTCAGGAAGACCTGAATTCAAATTTGACCTCAGACACTTGCTAGTTATATGACTCTGGGCAAGTCATTTATCCCTGTTTGCCTCATCTGTAAAATACGCTGGAGAAGGAAATGGCAAACCACTCCAGTGTCTTTGCCAAGAATACCCCAAATGGGGTCGCAAAGAATCAGATACAACTGAAATGATTGAACAACCATCCCATAAATTCAATGGAGCATAGATCGAGAGACAGAAGAAGAATCAGAGGTCATCTAACCTAACCTTCATTGTACAGATAAGGACACAGAGATCGGAGGAGGTCTATTGACCTGCCAAATATCACATAACTGGCCAATGGCAGATCTGGAATTTTACACTAGGACCTCAGCCTGCACCCTTACTGTGGTTTCCACCCCCAAGGGATGGCTCAGGTTTTTTTCTCTTAGGCAGGATCCTGTCTTCCAGCTGCTTAACAGCACTGCAGACACACAGCAGGTGTGCCAGCATTGCTTGGATTCCCTGGCCCATCTTCATTTCCGGTGCAGGCCTGTTTATCTGTATTTGTTAGGGTCCTGGGGGATGGTGCAGAGATGTTTCTAGTATCTTCTCCAGACTAGATGAGGACGAGGTCTTGTAACTTCTTCTCCTTAGTTTATTTATTTCCCCCCAGCTGGAGGGCCCCATTGCCTCCTGTTCATGGAATCTTGCACGCATGAATCATACTGTTTTAGGGAACTGCAAGTGGTGGCCCTTCAGTCCTTGTAGAGTTTTGGGAGAGAGAGGCCCTGTGGGTTGTGAGGTTGGGAAGTGGATAGTTGAATTGATCCACTGATTTATCAGTGAACATAAGCAGTCTGTCCATAGGTGGCATTTACTGTCAGTAGAATAAGCAAGAGCATCACTGAGACAGTACCTGGCACACTGTGGCACAGAACTGAGAACTGGGCTTTGGAGGCAAAGATTAGTGGGCAACAACTCTGAGGCAGAGGGATACAAGCCACAATCTGTGTTCACCCAAAGAGATGGCCTCTCAAGAGAATTAGAGCTTGATTCTGGATTGTAAGGAATTTCCTCTCCCTGTTCCTCCTTAGCCGTCCTTGACCACTTTGACATGCTCTGTCAGAGAAAAACAGTTCTATTCTGGTCTGAGCCTCTAGCAAGCTCTAGTCTGGGCAGAGCCTGAAAATGTCTGCTGTTGGGGAACACCCACCACGTTCAGGAGATAATAATAATAGCCTACATTTATATGGCACTTTGAAATTTGCAAAGCGCATTTAATTCATCTGATTCTCACAAAAACCCAATGAGCTCAGGTGCTGTTGTTATCCCATTTTACAGATGAATGTACTGGGATTTGTCCAGGGTCACATGGTTCTTTAATGTCTGAAGCAGCATGTAAACTTAAGTCTTCCTGATTGCAAGTCCAGTCTCTTCGTTATAACAGTTGGTCGGTTAGCTGCTAATAAATCCTCAGTGCCCCTGAACATAAATCATTAGACTGTGAGCTCCTTGAGAGCAGGCAGTGTGTGTGTGTGTGTGTGTCTGTGTATTTCTTTTTATCCCCAGCACATAGCACAGTGCCTGAGACATAGAAGGCACTTTAAAAATGCTTGTTGACTGACTGACAGATCACAAAAAAGTGATGGATCTTTCTAATCATGGCAGTTACCTCACAAATTCAAGAATTAGTTGAGTTGGTGGAGGTGGTGGGTTAAGGAGATAACCACTGAGTGGATTTTCCTCTATCTGAAGAAACTGAATGGCCAGGCCTAGCTGGTCAGAAATTCTGGACTTTGTGAATTGTTCAGATGGTGGAGAGGCACTAGCCATAACCAGTTATCTTCAACACAACACCCAAATCATGAGGACTGGGGAACCAGCCAGGAGCTGCTGAGCCATTCGTGCCTTTGAGCAAGGAGCCAGAACACAAGTCCCACTGGAAGGGAATGGATTGAAGGCCCAGTTCCAAGGGAAGTACTCTAGTCCAATCATGCTACTATAGGAAAATTATATATACACATGTATGTATATATAGAGAGACACAAAGACAGAGAGACAGAGACAGAGATGTGCGCACACATGCACATACACACACAGAGAAAAAGAGAGAGAACTTTCTTCACAACTGATAGGTATAGTTTGAATATTAACATCTGAAAGGGACCTCAGAGGCCATCTTTGCCAACTCCATTTCACAGATGAAGGAACCGAAGCTCAAAACAGTTAAGTGACTTTCCTAGGGTCATACAGTTAATTGGTGTCTGAGACAGGATTCAACCCAGCTCTTCAGACTCCAGGTCCAGCATAATTTCCCCTACTCTGCCTACCTTTCAATTTCTCTCCCTCTCTCTTCTTTCTCTGTCTCTTTTTTTTTCTCTCCCCCCATTCCCTCTTTCTTTCATCTCTTACTCTCTTCTCTCTGTTTCTCCATGTATATTATATGTGTATGTATGTATATATGTATGTGTATATAGGTATGTGTGTGTATCTATCTATCTATCTATCTATCTATCTATCTATCTATCTATCTATCTATCTATCTATCTATCTATC
>NW_027187302.1:639847-864157 GCF_028583685.1 Petaurus breviceps papuanus
ATCTATCTATCTATCTATCTATCTATCTATCTATCTATCTATCTATCCATCTATCTATCTATCTATACATGGGATAGAATTAGTCTATAGGGGCCATTCTAGGAAGCATAGGCTTGGAAGTTTTCAAGGGAAATCTGAGCACATGCTCCCTGGAATGACTCCAGCAGTCCACTACAACCCTTAATACTTCTCCTGGTTGAGTATTTGCCATCCTCTACAAATCACCTGGGGAGGGCATTTTGCACATTTGTCCATATACCAAATTTTGGAACATTGTATGGGGTCCTGGGGAGGTTCAAGCATTGTCTTTTCTAGTGCTTTCCCCAGTGCCTTATACTAAAGTCTCAAACAAGCCCTGTAGTATAGTTCTTATTGATCCCCTAAATGCCATGTAGAAGAGTCCCGCTGTTCCATCCGACACAGTCCTTACATACAAAGTTCACAAAAATTACCAATCTTTAGAGAGTTCCCAGGCCAAATACAACTGGTTTATCTGGAGATCACAATCATTCTCAAATACTTATACAACTTTAACAGACAAGCATGCTTTTTTGTCAAAAGTTATCATTTGCTTAATACTTACAGAGTTTTGTCATTTCTACTTTCATGCTATTTCTCCTCTATGTCCCCTTCTTTCCACTCACAGTGCTGCCACTTGTTGCAGGACAGAGGAGGCAACACTCTGAACCAAATTAAAATGGAATTGGGAAAAATTTAACAAAAAGTACAGCTAGACATAGATAATGTTAATAAGTGATTTTCTAGGTCAACATGTGACTCTCAGGTATCCTTATGCACAATTTGGTGTCCCTAACCATCTTTTCTATTTGAGTTTAACCCCACCCGGGTAGGTCCTCATCACCTCCCACCTGTACTTTGGCAATAGCCTTCTTTTTGGTTTATCTAACCCAAGTCTCTCCCCACTCCAGAGGGATCTTTCTAAAATGTAGGTCTATATCATCTTCCCCTCCCAATAATCTCTAGTAGCTCTCTGTTACCTCAAATATAAAATATAATCAAATATAAAACCCTCTGTTTGGCTATTTTATAATCTGAATTCTTTTATAGTCTTCTTACACTTTACTCTCCTCCTTGTACCCTGCAAATCTACAACATCCCCCCTCCCAACTCAGTATCCCTTTGACAGACACTGGCTGTTCCTTATGCCTGGAATACTCTTGCTCAACTCTGCCTCAAAGCTTTCCTGCCTTCCTTCTAAGACTCAGCTCAATTCCCTTCAAAAGCAGGAGGCTTTTGTGTTTTCTTCCCCACTATAGCTTTCCCCCTGAGACTACCTGCCATCTAGTCTGTACAAGTATCTTATACATATATGGCTGTTTTGTAATGTGAGCTCCTAGAGGGCATGAATTGTGTCTTTGTCTTTTTCTGTGACCCCAAGAAACAAGCCTTAGCCTCCGTACTTGTTCTTCTCAGTTCTAGGTGAAGGGAGCAGAGTCTCCAACCTTATGAGTGTCATAGCTCAGAAGCAAGCTACCAATCTTGGTTGGACACTAGACTGAAGTCTGTAGTCAATGTTGTATTGATGCCCCAGAAGCAAGAAGTAATTTTTGGGAGTACCTTCTGGGCCCAGGCCAGAGAAAAATGAGATGAAGACTCATTTGACAGGCCATATCTGGACATGAACTAGGGTAGCCAAATGCTATGTAGGAACTGAATTAAGTAAAAAATATGGCCTCAGGTGTTGTGGGAAATGTATGTATTTGTTCTTGTGTCTTTGAAGTAAATATCCTTTTGTAAAGGTAATTGATATCAAATGGAATGGAGGTGCCAGTCATGGGAACTTAATAGAGCGAACATAGCCAGTTGATCCAAAAAGGGATTAATTAGGAAGTCAGCTGAAGAAGTGACATGAATCCAGCAGTCAAAATCCAGACTGGGTTTTGCAACCAGCCCAGCATGGATGTTCCACAGAGCAAGGAGTGGCCTACTGGACCCTTTGTTAAAGTTAATTGATGTGAAGTGGTTTTACAGAACTTGGGTTCCGGGGAGATAGCAGCCTGTGGGGGCTCCAGATGATGGCATTAGAGAAAAGAATGCTCCCACCTGCCTCAGGATGCCCTGCCTAGAACCTGGAAGAGATGTAACCTGCTTGTCTCTGGGGAGAGTGAGCCAGAGAACATACCCAGTACACACACACAAATAGTCACAGACCTGGGATCTGATATGTATTGTGAACTCTCAGGGTTGAAAGTCCTTCTGCCTTACTTACCCTTTAGTCACTCAGTCTTAAAAAGTTGTCATTGGGGGGCGATTAGGTGGTGCAGTGAACAAAGCACCAACCCTAGAGTCAGGAGGACCTGAGTTCAAATCCAGCCTCAGACACTTAACACTTACTAGCCGTGGGACCTTGGGCAAGTCACTTAACCCCAACTGCCCCCCCCCCCCCCCCCAAAAAAGAGAAGCCACGGGCACCTAGAGGCTAAATTACTTGTCCAACCTCTCTGATCCAAGGTCCTAGGATGTCAGAGGCAAGACCTCAATTTATGTCTTCCGTTCATTTACACGGCACTGCATCTCAGAATTATCCAACATATGATTTTTTTCAACAGCACTATTCTCATTTCAACCCTAAATATTCTTATTCCCATTTTACCAATGAGGGTTTTAAGTGGCAAGTCACTAATCACACGATAAGTTTTGGTATCCATTCCGGATCTCTGACCCTGAATCCCACATGGTCTTGTGACGAGACTATGGGCCTCTCCCTGGGAGAGCGTCTGACCACCGGGCTCTCCTTGTCGCCCCAGATCCATCCTCCCTCTCTCCAGAACTGGGGACAGGCTGCACCGCGCACGAGGGTGTCACTTTCCAGGAAGGCCAGCTGCCTTGGAAGTGGAGGGGAAGCCTTTCTGCGAGGGAAGAGGCAAAGGATTTGCCAGGGGGAGAAAAAAAAAAAAAAGAGCCGTGCGCTTTGTCTAAGTGCAAAGAAGTCAAAACTTACTTAGGACTTGTAGATCCTAGTTCCGTCTCCCGATTCCTCCGAGAGCTCCCACCCCATTCCCCGCCCATTCTTCTTTCCCCACCCCCCTCCCCGTGAGAGCCCAAGGGACCCTTTAATTCATTATTGGACCGCTCCATCCCATCACCCAGGGAAGCAGGCATCCCTGCTGGGAGATGCTGAGACTGAATTCCCAGGGCAAGGTCACTTTTTCTTTTATTCCTTTTAATTCATTGAGGAGAGGGCACTCCCCAGAATTTGTGATCCCTCCCTCTCTCTCTTCTTTCAGTCCCCGAAGAATTCCCTCCCCCTGCCCTCCAGATTCCTTTTCCTCTCTCCTTCCCCACCCTCTTCTCATTTTCCTCTCCTTCCTTTCCAGAGAAAGACCCCTCCCATATCTCTTCACCCTGAGCTCACTCTGAAGCCTGGGAGTTATTCACTTTCCCCTTCTATTTCCCTCCTCCCCCTTTCCCCCCTCCCTCTCCCCTCCTTCTTAACCCCCCTTCTCTAGAGAAAACCACCCGGCTTCCACTTCGCCTCCTCAGTCTCCTCCAGTGCTCCTTGGTGGTGACTCCAGCTCTTGCCTATGCCCTGGTAGCCCATGGCATTGGAGCTCTCCTTTATCCCACACACGAGGCTCCATGACTGAAACAGGAATCTCCTAAGCCAAGCTGGGTAGCATTTTTGCGGCCGTCATTCCACTCACATTTCTGGAGCCAACAGGTAGGGGAGCAAGCCACCTTTCTCATGATGCATGTGCATGACTCAGAATACCTGGTTGGGAGTTCGAGGATCTTGATTCAAATCCTGCCCCTCACTGACTTCGGTCGAGTCACTTCACTTCTTTGGCCTCTGTTTCTCCATTTGTAAAATGAAGAAGAGTTGAATTAGATGGTTTTCTGAGGGGCCGTCCAGTTCAAAGCTTTAATTCTTTGATCCCACGACTCTAATGCATGAGAATTTTTCTCATTTTTGTTTAACTTACATTCCCATGCTCTGAAAGACCCTGGGAGTATCCCTGGAAAAGAGATGTGACTCTTGAGACAACAGAACCTTTAAGTGCCCCAACGATCTGGACCAAGCCCAGCACTTTCAGAAGTTTTTTGTTGGACAGCTTCTAGTCTGGGCAATAGGGTTGCAGAGAAGTTTTCTGCTACTGCAGATGCTTTAAATATTAAGGGACAGTGTTTCATTTGGAATCCAAATGAAATTCTTGCTAGTTAAGCAGTATCCAAGGATTTGCCTCCCTTTTAATTTATATAATTATTAACAGATGCCATTTTTTAAGAAAAGGTGTAAAACCCATTCCTGGAAAGCCTACTCTTCTTGTTGAAAGTATCTTTGGCAGGTTTATAATGGGTGGTTTTCTATTTCTGTTTTCCTTTTCTATCATCCTAGCTGCACACAGACAGCAAAAGAGCCCAGAGGGAGCATTCACAAAGTCTTGCAGAGACTGGGCTGCCCATCCCCTTCACCATTTCCCCATTAGTGCCTCTGTTGGAGAGGAGGAGACTGTAAGTACAGTCTGGCTTTCTTCTCTATCTTTAATTTCCCCTACAGAGTTCTGAAATAGGAGTTGCCCCTTTCAACCTCATGGCTTTCATGGCTGGAGAATCAGGGGTTCAGGGAATGAACAGATCTGAAAATTCCTGAAAATGACTTTGCCATCTGTAGAATCATATTTAGAACCAAACTGGTTTAACATTTGAGAGAGAAGAGAGGAGATATCACCTACCTGAGCCATTTAGGCCTGAAAAGAGTAACCAAGCATTTTATAAGACTTGATTTTAAGAATTGTCACTTGGAAGCAATGTTGGCAGTGTGACATTTGGGCTGGTTATAAACAAATGTTCATAGAATCATGATTTCAAGCCAGAAGCCATCTATAGATTCACTTAGTCCACTCCCTTCAGAGGAGAGTTGAGTAATTTGGCTCAGAACAAACAAGTGGTTAAATAATAGAATTAGGATGCAAACCTAGGCCCTCTGCCTCCAAATCCAGGGCTTACTTTATCTGTATTTTCTGTGGAAAGTGTTAAAGAGAAGAAGGGGTAAAGGTAATAAGTGTTGGTTAGCCTTGATTTTTTTTCTGACTGAATGAAGCATTTGTTTATTTCAACCTATCTTAGATAACCAAAGCATATTCACTTAATTTAAATATAGTGTTTATCCACAGTGTGAGCAAATTACCTTTTTGAGAAGGTATTTCTTCATCTCTAATATGCAGAGGTCAGACTAGAAGACCTCTGAGGTGCCTTCCAACTTGAAATCCTGTGACTCGGGACACAGAATCAATCAATCAACAAGCATGTATTAAGTGCCTACTATTTGCTACTACTGGATATCCAAAGAGAAAAATATAAGTTTCTACCCTTATGCAGCTTACCTTCTATCGGAAATAAAGGACAACATTATTTTATTAAGTTCATTTCAATTCAATAAGAGCCTTCTATGTGTCAGACATTATGCTAGGCACTGGCAATGCAAAGACCATAATAATAATAATAATAATAATAATAATAATAATAATAATAATAATAATACCAACACTAAATAGTCTATGACCTCAAGAAGTTTACATTCTATTGCAATTTGTATTTCTAGATTTTGTGTTCTATTCCAATTTTGTGTGACTAGCTAAAAGTGATTAGTGTCTAAGCTAAAAAAGCATTGTGAGTTTAAGTAAATTGAAAAACCTGGAAAATAGCCCACCAAGAATGTATGTATTTTCTGCTTTAAGAAAACCCACTAGGCAAAACCCAGAGGACTCGCCTTACTCATTTGGATGTTATTTGTTTCCTCCTCATTCACTTGGCAGGAATCATTATTTTACAGAATTCATTGCAGGATTTCTTTAATGAATAAGTTCCAGGTTGACCACTTGACTGATCCAAATTTCTTTGAAATAAAGCTTTCTAGAAATGTACCTACTGTGTATAAGGAAACTGTACTGATAAGACTTTGAGGCACCCAAAACAATAGGAAGTGTTTAAAGTGAACTGAAATGGGGGTGGTTAGGTGGCGCAGTGAATAGAGCACTGGCTCTAGAGTCAGGAGAACCTGAGTTCAAATCCAGCCTCAGACACTCAGACACTTAACACAAAACTAACTGTGTGACCTTGGGCAAGTCACTTAACCCCCATTGCCCTGCTTTCCCCCCTCCAAAAAGGAAAAAAAGTAAACTGAAATAACCATATGACTGAATTGCAGTAAGCTGTGCCTCTGCTATCAACCTTCCCCCCAAACTATTGCCAAATGTCACCGACATTATTTTGTTTCCATTCTTCAAACTATATTTAAAAATAGGCCCACAGACATTCCCAAAATCATTTGGAACAGTCTTTTGTCATTTGTTTTCATAGGGAAGCCAACAAAAAGCTTAGTATTTGTTGATTGATTCAAGTATTCCTAAGTCCTGACATACATGACATGGGGAGTGAGCAAAAGAGTGTTCCCTCAGCATGATGAATGGGATGGCTGGGCAGCTTTAGAAGATTCAGCAGGGATCTGGGTCAGGGGAAATCAATTGGCAGAGCAGTGATGGCTGGCAAACATCTACCAGAAATTTGGCTGCTAATGGATAATATTATCCCTCAGTTCATTAATTCATTCTATGTAGACTACATGGTAGGTTTTCTTAATGTAATACATTCCATGTGTGAGAGGCAATGGATGGTGGGTTAGACTTGGAAGTCAGGGTTCAAGTCCCATTTTTGACAGTAACCAGTTGTATAGAGTCATTTAACTTTTCTGAGACTTTGTGTACTCATTTGTAAAGTGGGGATAATAGCACTGTCTTCACGGGGTGTGTCATAAGGTTCAAATCAGATAATGTATTATTATATTATAATATATTTTAATGTCAGTTATTATTAGGAAAGCATTTTACTCTATTACTCTGTTAACCATTTTCGTGCTGAATCTTCCCAAATAAAATATAATTCACAGCTAAAGGAATAATAGGGAGAGGAAGAGATATAGGGGCTACATCTGCGAATTCATTAATATGGGGAATTATCTAAAAAAGGAAATTCCTTCTGCCACTGCAGGTCATTACCTTGTTTGTACCTTATCTTGGAAAGCCACCCAGAGCCCACAGAACAGGGATTTTAAACCTCAGAGCTTCCTTGGTTTGGGGTCATTCTTTATCCACTGTGGCACACTGAATAATGATTCAGCTGAATACAGTAAGCCCCAGTGTCCTCAACTATAAAATGAGAGCATCAGATTGAATGGCCTCTCAAGTTTTCAATTCAACATTCCAAGTCCCTGAGTACAATTGGCAAGATTTATTATGTTCTGTCTGCTTCTGCCACCTAGTGGTCTTGAGGCATAAAGCATGAGAAAGTCTAGCCTGGAACCCAAAATTGTGTCATGTGCCTGCAAACTGTGGAAAATTAATGTTTCTCATTTAATAAGAAAATCAGAGAATTTTAGAGCTAGAAGGCACTTGAGAGATCACAGTAGCTAAAAATGTGTCCGAGGGTTCTTTGTGCAAGGAAGTGTTGATACTGTTTCAATTCTCAATTTCTGTAGTAAGTCACATGAATAAATAGTAAGTACCTACACTGTGCTAAGCGCTAACACCCTACTTTTTTATGACTGACTTTTTCAGTCATAGAATCATGGTATTTAGAGTGAAAAGGAAATTTAGAGATTATGTAGTCTAACTTCCCTCCTTTCACAAATGAGGAAACAGCCTAAAGAGGTTTAGTGACTTATCCAAGGTCACATAGATAGTAAGAGGCAGAGTCAGGATTCGAACCGAGGTCCTTTGACTACAAATGTTGTGGTCATGCACCACAATGCTTCCCAAACCTCATTCATTTATTATGCACCTACTGTTTTGTATTCCTTAGTCTAGAATTGTGGTGTGGCGGAAAGAAGAATCAGAGGACTTAGGTTCAAATCCTACCTCTGATGCTTCCTATCTGTGTGAATTTGGTCAAATCACTTAACCTTCTGGGCCTCCGTTTCCTCATTTTAGAGGGATATATAAGCTCTAGGTCAATGATCCTATAAATCTTAATGCCTCTGAGACAAAAACTATATCTTAGACATAAAAAGTAACTCTTTTCCCTTATAGGTCCTAAATATAGTGATGTGCACCCTAAGGAAAACTCAGTGAGAAAGATTTTTCTTCTTGAGTATAATTTTTTGGCCTTGGAGCTGATATTTTTTAGTCCCCAAAGGTATCAGGGCTTCATTGAGAGTTTTACAAGTGACGAAGACAAAACTCTTAGTTCATTCCTAGGCAATAATTAAGGCATAGTGGAACTTGGCATAATGTTAATGTTGAAGACAGGGTTTAAGAGTCAGGAGTCTTTTAAATATTAAGAGGAAAATAGATTACATACACATTTGTAACCAATTCCAAATTTTCTATCTGTAAAAAAAAAAAGTTATTGAAATACAAGTGTCACTTAGCTAACAGGAATATGGAAATCTTAAAAATATCCTTGACTAGAAGAGACAAAGAAAATGGTTTTAGGGAAGGTATACTTGTTTATTGACATCGCCAGTCAGAATTTACAGCTCACTTCAATTTCAGCTACATGTGAAAGACAAATCAAACCTCTTCTGCTTGACCACAGAGGGTAGAAGTAGGAGTAATGGGTGGAAACTACAGAGAAACAGATTTAGCAACATGTAAGTGCCTTAGAGGCTAGTATTGTTTTTCATTTTGTCTTTTTTTTTTTTCATCCTGGCACCTTGCACAGTATCTTGCACACAGTAGGCATTTAATGAATGCTTGTTGGATTGAATTGAATTTCACTTTAGCATAAGGAAAAGGAAAAACATCCTAATAGAGTATCAAAAATGGAATGGGTTTTCTTAGATCAGTTGAATAGCTTACTATTGGAGTCAGCTTGTTTTGAAAGTTATGGAAGGGAGTCCTTTTCATTTAAAGTTTGGACTAGGTACAGCATAAAGAGCATTAGCTTTGAAGTCAGAATCCCTGAATTCAGAGCTCACTTCTCTCACTTTTTTTTTCCTTTTTGGAGGGGGGTTAAGTGACTCGCCCAAGGTCACATGGTTAGTTTTGTGTTAAGTGCCTGAGTGTCTGAGGCTGGATTTGAACTCAGGTCCTCCTGACTCCAGGGGCAGTGCTCTATTTACTGTGCCACCTAGCTGCCCCTTCTCACTTATTTCTTTACCTGTATGACATCGACCAAGTCACTTAATCTCTCTGGGCCTCAGTTTCCTTCTCTGTAAAATTTGAGAGTTGGACAAAGTGGTCCCTGGATGTCCCATGTGCCTCTAAATCTATGATTCTGTGGCCTCTGAGGTCCCTTCCTGCTCTGACTTCATGAAACATTTATTTGGTGTTTCTAGAACATTGTGCTGATACTCTTACTGAAGGAAATATAAAGATTGAAAAAAGACAGCTCCTTCCTTAGTGGAATTTATAACCTTATAAGGAGACAGACACAAATAACTAAAATACAAAATGCTACATGATATGTTCCCACAAGAAGTAAAAACTAAGTGGTATTTGAGGTCTAAGGGGTAGGGGAAGGATAGTCTGAGGATTATTATAAGAGGCTTCATGGAAGAGATACTATTTGGACTGGACCTTAAAAAATGGGTACAATATTAACAAGTGGATATGGGAGAGAGGGCTTCTCAAAAATCTAAATGCCTATCAATATGGATATCAAAACACAGATCATTAAATAACTTTCCTGTAACTTCAGTTAATACTATAACATGTTATAGAACTATAAATTTATTCAGAGTGTTAATAAAGCAATAGTTACAGGGCTTAAAAATTCAAAATAAATATATATAAACAAAATACATATTTCAAAATTACTACATACATATTTTAAAATAACTATACATTCAAGATATAACATCATAATATACTTAGAACTGGAAGGGAACATGGAAATGATCTAGTCCAGGGGTGGGGAACCTGCGGCCTTGAGGCTACATGTGGCTTTCTAGGTTCTTGGGTGTCACTTTGACTGAGTCCAAGTTTTACAGAACAAATCCTTTTATTAAGGGGATTTGTTCTGTGAAGTTTGGATTCAATCAGAGGGCCAAACTTGAGGACCTAGAGGGCCACATGTGACCTTGAGGCTGCAGGTTCCCCACCCTAGATCTAGTCTAATCCCCTCATTTTAGAAATGGGGAAATTGACACCCAAAGGGTCTAAGTGATTTGTTCAACATCACACAGTTAATAAATGGTGATCAATGAGTCAACAAGTATTTATTTGGAGCTTATTATGTATTAGGCACTGGAGATATAAAAATAAAACCAGAACTATCTCTGCCCTCAAGGAGCTTGCATATGTTTATACATATGTATGTATAAATACAAAATGCATGCAAAATTAAGTTTTGGGATCAGGAAGCCCTAGCAGCTACTAGTGGGAGGTAGAAATCAGGAAAGGAGTGGTATTTGAGTTGAGCTTTGAAGGAATTAGGAACTCCAAGAAGCAGATTTGAGTAAAGAGAGTGTTTCTGGAATAGAAGACAGCCTGGACAAAGGCATAGAAATGGGATATAGAATATTAGGTGTGTGAGGGACAGCTGAACTGGGATAAAAAATAAAAAAAAAACTAATATGAAGATAAAAACTAATTATATAAACAAAATTTACTGTCCCTTTAGAATGAAGTTTGAAAACTTTCTGGTATTGATCATGTAGAAATGTCATCTCATAGACTCATAATTGTGCCATCACTAACTGATGTCAGACTACAAATATGAATAATAGTAATAATAATGAATAATAATAGCTCATGTATATAGTGCTTTCAGATTTGCAAAGCACTCATATATGTACATGTGTATACACATGTGCATGCATTCATAATACACACAGGTACAATCCTATGTGTACATATGTACATATGCATATACACACATGTATGTGTACACATATATAATGTAGTCTCATTTAATTACTGTAAGCCTCTCCATTTCCCCACATTCCCGTCTGTGCTCTGCCCACCCCATAATCAGCTGTGCATGTTGACTCACACTAGAGCATGACTGCTCTGACCTCAGCCTTATTATCCAAGGCTGGGGTTTGGAACAGACAGCTCTAGTACTTTGGAAAGTCAGAACACAGAGTACATGGTTACATAGGAAGGTTGGACAAAGAAAATGGAATGGGAGAAGGCAGGGCACACACACCTGAGCCAGCCTCTCCCCCTTCCCTGCCCAGGATGGGGCTGCTTAAAAAATGAATCTCACTTGCAGGCTCTGTTGAAGATGGGCCTGGGTTCCTTCTTCCATCAGCACCAGCTATCACTGATGCTGCATTTAAATTTCACCACAAGACAAACTCAGATTTTCCAAAGTAAAGTGTTCTTCGGTATTCATCCTATTTTAAAACATACTTAATTATAGACTAAATTAGAAAGGTTAACCAAATGCATAGTCTCTAATTGCTTTGATTTTGAGGTCACATTGTAAGGCCCTGCCTTTTACAAGCTGACCGTGGTATTTCTGGACTTGGTTGTGTGTTATAGTAATATTGGACATACTCAAATATTGTCACGTAGTTGGCAGATGATATTTATTATGGTAATGGTTTTAAAAGACTGAAAGTAACCTGTGGAGTGGCAAATGTTACTAAAATATTAGCTTGAAACTATTTTAAAAATCATTCCTTATTAAATATCTTCAGCACTCAAATTTTTAGCTACTTAATGTAGCTAAAAAACAATCAAAACCCAGATTAAATTCAGATGCAATAAAACAACAGGGTGTTGTAGTGTAAAGAGTATTAAATTAAAAATTGGGAAACCTGAGTTCTAGACCTGCATCTGTCTCTAATTAGCTGCGTGGCCTTTACCTTTCTAGGTGTGAATTCCTCACTTCAGGAAGACTCATCTTCCTGAGTTTAGTTCTGGCCTCAGACACTTACTAGCTGTATGACCCTTGGGCAAGTCCCTTAGCCCCGTTTGCCTCAGTTTCCTCGTCTACAAAATGAGCTGGAGAAGGAAATGGCAAACCCTTACAGTATCTTTGCCAAGAAAACCCCACATGGGGTCACGAAGAGTCAGACATGACGGAAAAATGACTGAACAACATTCCTCACTTATAAAATAAGACATTTGGATTAGGAAAAAAAATGCAATGGGGAATTGATGCTGTGGATGTAAGCCAGGGAGCACCTGAACTACCCTTGATGAATCCAAGTTACCATGCCCTGATGTCCTCAGTTACTGAAAGAATTGTTGGTTAGAATTGTTGAGCCCCCATTAGCGATGTCTGAAATATCATGGAGGACCCAGAGGCACTGCAAGACTAGAGAAGAACACATGTTTTGATTTTCAAAAACAAATAGGCAATAGTCTGAAATAATTAATTATCTGATGTCTTTTTCAGCTCTGAGATTCTGTGGTTCCATAATCATTTTTTAAATCCAAGCTTAAAGATGGCCAAAAACTTTGCTTTATTTAAATGTAGCACTCAGAACCTTCCCTTACACACAGGCAGAAGAAAATTATTACAGGTGCAAGGTTGCTGGGCTAGTATTCACTCAAAATCACAGCTTACCTGCTCCCATCAATGATTTTCCCCCCTAGACAACTAGAGGATACAGAAGTTGGAAGGAAAAGACATTTGGTATAGCCAAATAAATGACAAGAAAGATTCTTCCACCCCCAAGCACACTCACCCACAGCTGGCATCAAATATTTAGAGGAGAGGAAATATGATACCTGTGAAGAGGCAGAGGGCATCAATATAAGCCAATCAATATAAGACAATCAATATAAGAGAATATGAGCAGCCACAGTGATTCAGTGATTCATGCCTCCAGCGCTTCAGTTATCAGTGTCCTCTGATGTCATCTTATCTTAGTTCAGTGCTTGGCACACAGTAAGTGCTTAATAAATGCCCATTCATTCATCCATTGATTGTGCTGAAGTGAATTGGCTCTATGAGGCATCTCTTGCTGGACTGCTCTCTGCTGCCATCTGCAGGTTTTCAGTTGAGAAACAACCTTTTCTCTTAAGGCAGAAAGATTACCCAGCTTTTTGGTTTATAGATACCAAGAGCTATCTTTACTTCTTTGTGATCAGTACTTAGTGAGCTAACTATGGAAGACTTAGTCACTTTTTTTTTTTTTTGCTTTTTGGAGGGGGAAGGCAGGGAAATTGGGGTTAAGTGACTTGCCCAAGGTCACAAGTCTAGTTTTCTGTTACGTGTCTTGAGGCTGGATTTGAACTCAGGTACTCCTGTCTCCAGAGCTGGTACTCTATTCATTGTGCTACCTAGCTGCCCCCAGACTTAGTCATTCTTAAGTATCTTTTGAACTCTTTTTTTTTCCTACTGTTTTCAGTCTAAATATTTACCTGAATTCTTATGATCTAAAATTTCTTTTAATTGTTACACTATTGGGCCAATGGGAACCATTTTCAGTGTTCCTGATCTATATCTTGCCACTGGACCCAGATGGCTCTGGAGGAGAAAGTGAGGCTGGTGACTTTGTGTAGCCCTTCCTCATTTAAATCCAATTCACTTGCAAGTCTTAGCATCACCTTCCTAATGCCATGATCTCTTCAAGAACAAAGGACAACTACAAATAGGTCAACAGTCGGGGTCCCCTTCTATTCATTCCATGGCCTCCACTTAGCAAACATGCAAAGATGCTGAGCCCTGGTGAGAGTAAGGAGATTCTTTTTTAAATTTTTTTTAAGCAATCGGGGTTAAGTAACTTGCTCAAGGTTACACAGCCAGTTATTTTTGGGTGTGATGCTAAGTATCTGAGCCCGGATTTGATCCCCAGGTCATCCCGACACTGGGGCCGGTGCTCTTACTCTCTGGGCCACTTGGCCGCTCCTAAGGAGATTCTTTTCAACCCCCATATGTCTTTGGTTGTCATGCAAATCAGCTCAGAAACAGGACCCAAAGGGTTAGGTGGACCTAGTGAAGGTGGTGACCTTTTTCCTATTATTCCTCTTCTCCCCAACGTCCCCACTGCAATCAAAATCACTCCATACCCTTTAATCTCCTATACTGCCTAGCACAGTTTGCCGGTATTAAGCATTGTAGGTGTTCAATAAAAATTTATTGAATTGAATCACCATCCTTTGTTTTAAAATGATGCATTGGGTGGTGACTGCCATTTTTGTGTAAAACAGCTGAAATGATCACTCTTTCTAGAGTAAACACTTTTTCCAAAGCAGATAAGCAGTTTTTTTTTTACATATATGCTGCTATTCAGATGAATGAATGAAAAAACATTTATTAGATGCTTATCATGTGTAAGGCACTATGCTAAGTGCCAGAGATACAAGTAGAAAGGCTGAGACAATTCCCAAACTCAAAAACCCCACAATTTAATAGGGGAAGGCAACACAGTATAAGAAAATTCAGCTTCAAAGTCAGATGGAAAGGCTCAGTGGTCCTTGAAGACAAGAAGCATGCTTAAATTTGATTCTGTACCCCCAAGGGCCTGGAATATGCAGAAGTGTGCTGGTAAACGTTTACCAGCTGGCTCTCTGGGGGGGCAATGTACTTACATCACATTTCTAAGTTTAACCGTCATTATTAACTTTTTCTTCATCATTTTTAAAAGTCTAGACAATTAGCAAAACAGCACAGACCTTGTTTGTAGCATTTGCCAATTTCCAAGGTGTAAATAAAAGCTGGCACTGAAAATTCAGCATTTGTCTCTCAGGAACTGTATGAACAGGCTCCAGAATACTCCTCAGTACGCCCAATGTGTTCCTGCTGAATATTTACATAAAGTAGTTTTACTATTTAACCTTGCTCTACCTGTGACCGTAGCAGAGCCAACGGTGAAGTTGACTCATAGGGTAAGAAAGAAAGCAAGAGTGACCTGGCAAGGTACCAGCCCTGGGCCTTGCCAGTCTAAGCCAGCATCTCTTTTGACTTGGTTCCAGTGATTTCACCACTGACTACTTAATAATATCTTCCTCCTAGTCCCATTCCCTACTTCCTGATCACTGAACTCCAATTTGAGACAGAGTTTCTCCTGAATTCTTCTGGCCCTGAGGCTGCTTAGCTCCATGGGTTTGGACATACGTACTCAATCCATAATTCCCTTTCCCCATTCTCCTGCCACTGCCACTATAACTAGATGCCCAATTTTGGCATCTGCTCCTTCTTTCCCTTCTACTCCATTTCCACAAACTCCAGACCACAAGTTTTCTAAAGTTTATTTATAAGGGAAAAGAAAATACGGTATACAAATTCAGAAATAATATGCTGGAGCAAGATAATTAGAAGTGAAGATAAAAATAAAACTCTCCATTCTTGGACTGGGTAGTACTTAGCTTTGATGTTCTTCTGTCTAGCTACTGTACTTGAATCTAGTTTGGCCCTTGTACCCATTGTGATACTCTCACAGTCAGAAGTATCTTTTCCCTCACGGACCCCATGGGCAGTGAACTCTTCTACCCCCAAAATACCACTACCAACAACATCCTGCAGCCATTTTGGAATTAGTCCTTCTGGATGCTCCATAGCAAACTAATTGGTCAAGTCTACAATTCTTGGCTCAACTCAGCCAATCAGAAATGCTCTTGATTGTGTGGTAGACTCTTGGTAGTCTACACACTTCAGGTTGTCTAAATTTATTTTTAATTTTATCACTGACTGTCTAAATTTTACTTCTTCCTCCCAAGAGGAAGACAAGGAAACATACACTGATACCAAATAAACCACTCCTTCCTAAAGTTTGCAGTAGAAGAGAGAAAAACTAGAGAATTATCTGACATGTACCTGTAACAGCAGTGCTACTTGCAGCTGCTGTGGAGATGTAAGACCAGTAACACCAGCACACAGGAGGGCTGCTAGCACAGGTTTTTTCATCTGCTTTTCTAAAGGAAAGCAACTGAAAAGAGGCCAACAATCTTACTTTAATTAAACATATATATCATTTACTTAGTTCAGGGGAAAAAGTCAGCACCCTGAACTTCAGAGGAAATACAAACAGAAATTACAAGCAGAATAATAGCATAAAGACCAGATAGGGCTTCTAACCATCTGACCAAATAATACATACATCACAGATAAACAGACAGATTCAACTGTTGGACCAAGGCAATATATACATCATTACCAGAGAGAGAAGCACCAACATCTACGTTTTCAAAACCTGGGGGGCTCCTTAATTGCTCCAGAGTCCCACCTTGCCACATCACTCACTCTTCCCATGAGTAAGCCCCAAAGCAAAATGCTAACCTGAGAGTATATGTACACTTCTTCAGGGTCAGAGGGCATCATAATCCTCATGACCCACTACGTAATTACAAAATAACAAAAGGTGTGGGCCTTCATGAAAAACAAGCCTCCCCTAATCAAGCTTCTCTTGCTTGGCTCCAGGTGAGGACTATTAATGGGTGGGGAAGATCTTCAACTTCCATTAACATTACAGCACCTTACACTTGAAGATGGCAGGTTTCACAGGATTCAAAGGAAGGATAGGGAAAATCAATGGACTTAAAATTCTTTAGGGGAAATCAACCTAAATTGAATGGGAATCTTTCAAAGATGAAATTCTGAAGACCCTAAGAGAGGTAATTCTAATGAGAAAAAACATGAGTTGTCTGAAGAAAGTGATGTGGTTGTATAGGCAGCTCACCAATGAATTTAGACTTTCTAAAGATATGCACAGAGGATGCCAACAAAGTCAGATAACAGAGGATGAATAAAAAATGTGGTAATGTGAGAATAATGTTAGAAGCATTAAAGCTCAGAATGAACTGAAGCTTGAAAGTAAAGCTAAGGGCATCAAAAAGAGAACCTGTGGTTATCATTATTGTTCCTCTTAAGTTGTAAGGGAAAAGAAGGCTCAGGGGAGAAAGAGGACCTTGGCTTTTGGGTAGATGGGAGGATGATAAAGAACAATAGAGGAAGCAGCGTTCAGATTTTTTCTGCCAAGGAGAATGACTTTAGACTAGAGAGGAAAGAACAAAAAATGCCTAATGGGGAATTGATGCTGTGCATGTGAGCAAGGGAGCACCTAAACTGCCCTTGATGAATTCAGGTGACCATGCCCTGACGAGCTATGTCCTCAGGTACTGAAAGAATGGTTGAGCCCCCATTAATGATGTCTGAAATATCGTGGGGGACCCAGAGGCACTGCAAGACTAGAGAAGAACACATGTTTTGATTTTCAAAAACGAATAGGGAATAGTCTGAAAACTAGAGGCCACTGAGTTTGATTTTACTTCCTAACAAAATTATCAAAAGGATGGTTTAGTGAAAACTTTGAAAAGTTAGCAGTTATCATAAAAGTAGCCTTTACTATATTTAAGAAAAGGTCATTCTAGACTTATAGATAGGCAGGATAAGATGATCTCTAATCATCCTTAGAATACAGCAAGTGTTATGAAGTCAGGAAATACCTGGGTTCAAATCTTTTGTCTGAAGTTTACTCACTTTATTTCTTTGAGCCTCAGTTTCCTAATTTATCAACTGTATAGAACAATATCTGTATCACTTACTTTCTATTATGTTATGGGCATCAAATAAGATAATTTAAGAATTTAACTAAGTTTCAGCAATTTTATTCCTTTACCTCTTTAAGTCTTGTTTTCTTCAACTAAAAAAAGAACTATAATACCGTGTTACCTACTACACAGGAGTGATGTGTGAAAATGACTTTGAGAAGCAATATACTATAGAAATGGGAGTTAGTAGATTACTAATTATTATTCTGACTCTAACATTCTAGGAGGGTTTCTCGTGAAAATTTCATGCCTCTTTCTCCTTGGCAGGGAGGTATTTGTCCCTTTCGTCTCATTTTCCCAAGACACTTTTTACCTGTGATTTAAGCCCCTATTGGCTCCTTATGGCATATGATCCTTATGTATCTCTAAAGATACCTTTTATGTAAGAAATATCTAAATTTCACCACCTCCTATCAAAAGGAAGACAGTACTGAAAGAAAATGAAAAGGCTGAATAGGATAGCTGTTGTCCTTGGGGTCAGAAGATCTGTGTTCAAATTCTGGTTCTGCTCTTTATTGCCTGTGACCTTGGGCAAGTCTATTAGCCTTTCTAGGGCTTAATTTTCTCACTTGTAAAATGAAGAATATGGACTAAATCATCTCTGTGCCCCCTTCCAACTCTAAGTTCTATGACTGTGTTAACACCTGCAGTGTTCTGTCATTCTCAAATACACTGTCGATCTTCAGGTCCTGCTGGTGGAGAAGCAGCCTTGTGCTTTCTAGTACTGTGACATCCCAGCCCCACCTCCACGTGCCAGATACATTGCTTGCCCTTGTGTTAACAGTCGTGAGAAGGTCTCCATTTTCTGCTATGGGATCAATCTGAGGGGAAAGGAATGGACTTGAGAATACGTAACAGCCAGCATTAACCGAATCTCTATTCCATTAGAATGTAATTTTACTGTGAATTGGGATTATTTGTATCCCTGGAGCCCAGCCAAGTGTCTGTCAGTACTAAGTGCTTAATAAATACTTACAGATTGATGGTGTCATTCTCACTGTCACTGGCTGGTATTGTTTCTCCTGGGATTTTTGGATAGCTCTCCAGGACAGACACACAATGCGTGCCCAGAAGAACACACATGACATAGGCCCTTTTGCTTTCCTTCCCTGGATGAAAGATGTGCCAGCATAGAACAAAGAATTACATGGAAAAGAAGGCATCTACAGATCCTAAACCACTGCAGCAGGGCTCCCTTGCTCTCTTTCTCTTTAATCTACCTTGTATTTATTTTGTATTTTTTCCTGTATACATACATATACACAAATATGCATGTGTATATACAGATAGATGGATAGATTTAGAGATACAGATATAGACAGGTAGTATTTTGTGGTCTATCTGGGTGTATGTGTATACACATACATATTATCTCACCCTATAGAATAAAAACTCCTTGAGGGCAGGGACTATTTTTGTCTTTTTTTTTTTTTTTTTTTTTTAGTATCCCCAGCACCTTGGGGCAGCTAGGTGGTGCAGTGAATAGAGCTCCGGCCCTGGCATCAGGAGGACCTGAGTTCAAATCCGACCTCAGATCCTTGACACACTTACTAGCTGTGTGACCTTGGACAAGTCACTTAACCCCAATTGCCTTGCCTTCCCCCCTCAAAAAAAAATATATCCAGCACCTGGCAGAGTGCCTGGCATATATTGGGGGCGTAATAGATGCTTGTTGTTGCTTGATGGGTGATTTTTACAACAAAAGTTCCACTTTTCTTCTTCTCACCATTCTCATACTCATTCTGTAACATCAGCAGATGTATGAGAAAAGGAGTAATTCTCCTCAGTGCTTAAATACATTGATACCCCACTAAAGGCAGCCTCTGCTTTGCTTCTCAGTGTCTTGACTGTATCCAAGTTCTTTCTGTCTTTACCAGCTCAGCTTTATTATTAGACCTATTTTTCTAATAATATAGAACTTTGATTAATTTTAATATAGAACTTTGATAACATACTAGAAAAGTATGACCCCTGGGTATGTCATTGTACAGTGCCTCTCTACTCCTATAATGCATACAGAAAGACTAAGATGTGGGACTAGTTTTTATAGTGCTAATTCTATTTATTAAAGAACATCACCACAAACAAGAGATGGTTTAATTCTGATTAAATGTATATATATGAAATGTTGCCACCTAGTGGTCATAGACTGTGACCTGTGACTGATCCAGATCCCTGCATGGGCATCAGAGCCTCAAAAGCTGGTTCATGAGAAGTCTTAGGGAACCCAGAAATTTTATTTTTACTCCCCAAGAACTAGAGCTGTAAAAGATCTAGGAAAGTACCTTTGATTACCATTGCTGGGTCCCTGTGTTAGGGTATGGGAAGGGGGGATTATGAGTGTTTCTTTGGTACTTTGGGAAAGACTAAGGGGGAATCTATGGAAAAGGATAATACCTCATCTCTAACTTATAAGTATGCTAATTTTCTGACCAGCAATCAGATAGACAAATAAAAAATCACTTATAGACTCTCAGTGTATTGGAAAGGTGAAAAAATAGGGTTGCCGCTACTTTTAAATGAAATTTGATGAGTATCTTTAGATAGTAAAAAACTAACCCTTCTGTTTTTCTTTTTGCAGGACAAGCTCGAGTTGTTCTATCAAAATGGAAAATACACTCTTCTGGCTGATCTTTACTACCCCCGCATGGACCATCATTGGTGGCTCTGAAATGGAACAGGATTTTACCTGGCACTTACAAAAAATACCTCGGGTAGTCAGTGAAAGAACTTTGCATCTTTCCAGTCCCAAATTTGAAGCAGATACTAAATTGGTGCTAAACAGAGTATGTGGTATTGAATGCCAAAAGGAACTACCAATACCAAGCCTATCTGAGCTGGAGGAGTCCCTCTCCTATGAGACTGTCTTCGAGAATGGCACTCGAACCTTGACCCAAGTCAATGTCCAGGGATTGACGCTTGAGCCTTCTCAGAACACTTCAAGAAAAATAACATCCAGGAGAAAGCGACAGGTATATGGAGTTGATAGTCGCTTCAGTATCTTGGACAAGCGATTTGTAACCAATTTCCCTTTTAGCACAGCAGTGAAGCTCTCCACAGGTTGCAGTGGTATTCTTATCTCCCCTAACCATGTCTTAACGGCAGCTCACTGTATTCATGATGGACAGGACTATGTCAAAGGGGGCAAAAAACTAAGGGTGGGGTTGCTCAAGATGAGGTCCAAGAGGAATGGCAAGAAACCCAGAGGTTCTAAGAGGAGTCGACGAGAAGCTGAATATGGAGATCTACCACAGGGTACCCAAGAGGAACTGAATATGAGATCCAAGGGAAGGAGAAGAAAGAAAGAATCGGGAAAGGGTCAGAGAGGTTCCGAGGGTAAGCCCTCTTTCCAGTGGACCAGGGTCAAGACAACCCACATTCCCAAAGGCTGGGTTAGAGGAGTAAGTGAAAATGTTGCTCTAGATTACGACTATGCTCTTCTGGAGCTGAAACGCCCCCACAAAAAGAAGTATATGGAGTTGGGCATCAGCCCAACCATCAAGAAGATGCCTGGGAGCATGATTCATTTTTCAGGTTTTGACGACGACAGATCTGGGCAACTGGTCTACCGATTTTGTAGCGTATCGGATGAATCCAATGACCTCTTCTACCAGTACTGTGATGCAGAGCTTGGCTCGACAGGTTCTGGGGTCTATCTCCGCCTAAAGGACCCGGATAAGAAGTGGAAACGCAAGATCATTGCTATCTATTCAGGCCACCAGCAGATGGACGTCAGTGGAGTCCAGAAGGATTATAATGTTGCTGTCCGCATCACTCCTCTCAAGTACGCACAGATTTGCCTGTGGATCCATGGAAATGATGCCGATTGCACTTATGGGTAACTGTGCCCACCCCAAAAAGCCAATTCCCAAAACAAAGCAAAGACCAGTCTCAAGTTACCACAACAGCACCTCATCTCAGGTTATATCTGACTTTGACATCTATCATCAGCGTTTCAGCATTTTGAAAATTATTCCCTAAAGACGACGAGAATATTTTCATAATTTTTTAAAAAGAGAATTTTAGGTCTGTATAGCTACTATAATGGAACAGGCACCCCAGTGCCAAAGTTTATGCTTTTCTTTAAATTGTGGTCATGTTAAATTTTTTGTGAGCAAATGTATTTCCTTCTGCCTTTAAAAAAAAAAAGGCAAATTTTGAAGCCTCAAGTTGGTACTATCAAATAATAGGTAATTTCTCAATAGACTTGTTTTCAGGGTTCTGCTCTAGTTTCTAGGTTAATGGTCACTCCATAGAACTTGTGGAACTGTGTCTGCAGAAGCAGGTAAATCATGATGGACAGTATTTAAACTAGGTCGACTGAGAGATACTAAGAACCCAATGAGTATAAACACTGTATAGCTCTGTATTACTAGGTGCTATTTTTTTCTAAAAGTAGAAATTCCGTTACTCCCCACCCCCTCAAGAAAGTTATTTTTTTCTGACAAATATTATTTGCTTTCTTTCACATATGTCAGTTTTTTGGTGACTGTTCTATTTTTAATATGCTCTGTTTCTATATAAAAAGCTTCACGTTTTTGAATGAACCGGTTATTTTAGTCAGATCATCTCATCACTGAGAGCATCTACATTAATTCACCCAAGTTTAACGTTAGCCAGAATATGGCTTTGGGACACAACCCAGAGTGGGCCCCATTAGCTGAGAAAGATGTCCCAAACTAAGGATCTCCTAACTAGGAAACAAATAGCCCTGGCTAGAACAGTGGGTTTATGATCCTTAGTCAGCATCTGGAAGACATTACTATCCTTCCTTCACTCCCCTAAACTTCACCCAATTCATACTCTGCTTAGCATAAAAATGTTTTTACCTTTTCTTCTAAGGAGACCTAGGGCATACCTTTCTATCATTCTACAAATTCTATGTTTGATTGGTCATACCAACTTCCTGTAATGGAGGATTCAGAGGAATCAGGTTAAATATAGTCCCAGCTCACATTCTTTTGTACTGTGTGTGAACATGTAAGAAACAATTATATGCAAATTTGCTGATTGGTGTTTTAATGCTGGTCTCCACTGAGTGCAAGATTGTATCATTATGGAGCCACCAACTAAAAATCTTTTCTTGACCATCTTCTATATGATAATGACAGAGCTGAGGGAAATAAACATTTTTGTGGTTAGATATATTCACACTAGGCAAGAAGAAGTAGGATATAGTGGCTAGGTAGCTGGCTGCATAGTCAGGAAGACCTGAATGCAAGTCTTGCCTCTGACACACTGGTTGTGTGTCATTAGGTGGTTCATTCAATCTCTCAGTGCAACAGGGAATTTTTGAAGAGTATAAATTAAAGACAAGTGTATTGGTAGAGGGCATGCCCTAACAGGAGCTCTTACATCTATGAAATCACAGGCTCTACTTGGAAAAAAAAGGAGGTAGGTGCTTAAGGTTAAATGTATTCTATTTACATACATTGGGGCAGGTAGGTGGCGTGGTGGATAGTGTGATGGGCCTAGAGTGGGAAGATTCATCTTCCTGAGTTCAAATTTGACCTTAGACACTTACTAGCTGTATGACCCTAGGCAAGTCACTTAACCCTGTCTGCCTCAGTTTCTTCATCTGTAAAATGATCTGGGAAAGGAAATGGCAAACCCTACTTTAGTATCTTTGCCAAGAAAACCCCAATGTGGTCATGAAGAGTCAGACTTGCCTGAAATGACTAAACAACAAAAATTTATATATCATTCTGTGATCATGTTGTCCAACCTTTTCTTTAACAAGATTCAGCTCTACAAGATCCATATCAGTTGATATCAACCTGGAAGGAGGTCTTTTCTTAAGTGTTGCTGGGCTTTTCCCTTGACCCTCTTCTGTTCAAAGTTTTTATCAATGATTTTGAAAAAAACATATAAATTATAGAGTCATAGTTTTAGAACTGGAAAGGACTTAGGTGGTAATTTACTATAGCCTCATTTTGTGGATACCTCATCTATAAAACAGGCTCCAAGAGTTCAAGTAACTTGTTCAAAGTCACACGAGTAGTAAATAGCAGAATCAGGACTTGAATTCAGGACCTCTGATCCCAAATCCATCATTCTATCCATTCTGCATCGCATGGTGGACTTGGTAAATTTGTGGATGACACAAAGCTAGGAGCAATAGCTAATGCATTGGATGATGGAACCGGCATCCAAAAAATTTTCCCTAGGCTGAAATGATGGGTGAAATCTAATAAGATGAAATTTAATAGAGGTGAACATGAAGCTTTACATTGGGGTTCAAAATAGCAGTGGCATCTGTATAGAAATGGGGTGATGGGAAACAGACATTGGTCAACAACAGTTCAAAGGGAAAAAAAAACCCCAACAAAACTAGGGTCTTAGTAGACTTAAAATTCAATGTGAGTCAGCAGGGTGACACATCAGAAAAAAGTATGGCAATCTTGGGCTGCATTAATAGATGCATGTGGGGGTGGGGGGATGGGGGCTGTAGTTTATTAGCTAACTCCATTACCATAGGACAGTCACTTGAACCTGAGTATCAGTGAGCTTGTCTATTTAGGAGTTTAGAGTAATACAGCATGGAATTCAGAATAAGGAAATAAATCAAGTTGAACCACTATAATCTGCCTTAATCAGACCACATTCAGAATATTTGGTCCATTTCCAGGTGCTATGATATAGGAAGGACATTTATCAATGTCCTTGACATTGTCTATTGACATGTCCAAAGCTTGTCAGCTAGACTAAAGATGAGGATAACCCCAATAGTGCCACTCACCATCTTGAAACCATACTATCTGGGGTTGTAGCACCAATACAATATTCACAGCACCCATGATCACTATAAATATACCTGCATGGTGCTCAATTGCAAAATGTAACAGACTCCCCATATAGAGAACAGAATAAAAACATTTATTCAGACACCAGAAAACCAAATCCCAAAACCAGTAAGCTGATTCCATCATAGTAGCAAAGAAGTTAATAAGCCACAACAGCCCAGAGAGCCACAGCATCCTTTAGCCTTCCCACAAACCAACACAAGACCAATATTTACTCACAAATTTATCCGTCTCCATGGGAAGCATGCTTTCCTCCCAACTATCTAGTCTGACTCTGACTCCCAGCTTCCTATGGACTCTGCTCTACCCTCCAGCAAACTTCTCCTACCACAGGCTCCATGTGATTATATTCAGCTTATTAGGGGGCAGAGTTTATTTTCAAAACAGGGAAGGTCTTCAAATTCCCTTAGACTTATTAAGGGGCAGGGAAGATCTTCAAACTCCCATTACCATTACAAAAATTTAGTTGAAGGAACTAGGAATATTTAGCTTGGAGGAAAAAAAAGGCTTATAGGAGGCATACTTGCTGATATTAAAGATTTTTAGGTGATAATTAGACTTATTTTGCTTGAAGTAGTAGAATTTGTATGGAAGATAATTTCCGTTTGATATAAGGAAAAATTCCTAATAATCAGACCTATCTCAGAGTGATATGCAGGCAGCTGGGTGTCACAGTGGATAAAGTGTCTCAGGAAGACCTGAATTCAGACGCTTATTAGCTGTATGGCCCTGTGCAATTCAGTTGACTCATCTCTTCCTCAGTTTCATCATCGGTAAAAGGAAGGTAATGATAGCAATGATAGTAACATATATAAAGTACTTTGAAAACCTTAAAGTGCTAGACAAATGCTATTTTTGTTGTTATTTTGGGATGTAGGCAGTTCCCTATCCCTCCAGATCTTCAAGTAGAGACTTAGCCCTCCTCACTTAAAACCAGTTCACTTGTAAGTCATATCATCATCTTTCTGATGTCGTGGTCCTCTTGGAGAACACAGGACAAACCACAATCACAACCACATGCACAAGCCATGTAATAGAGGAGAATCCTGGTTAAGTACAAGTTGGATTAGATGACTCTTGAGTTTTTGGGTTCCTTGAAACTCTAAGAGCTTGTGATTATATGAATATCCTTTAGAAATTACTTCTTTATTTACTAATCAGTTTCACCCATGTAGTAAGTTCTAGGCTACAGCTTAATCCCATCTCTAGAGAAAATGTTTTGGGAATATTAATAACCAAGTCAAAGACTCTACTGCCAGCAACTGATGCTGTATGACAGATGGTGAACAAAAGGTTTGGTCTAGACAAGCATAGTTAGGCAACAGTGCTGGTTTATTGGAGTAGTATAGTTGATTATATATCTTTCTTGTTTATACGTGGAAAGTTTTACAGTGAACTTCAGGATCACCAGTGTCTCACAGATACACTCAGCTAATCATAGACAGCAGCAAAAGACCTTGACTACCAAGCCTATTTTCTGCAAGCCCAGAATGCTTGTGGGAGACACAGCAATATTTCTTCTTTTTTTTTCTTTTTGGAGGGGGGAAGGTAGGGCAATTGGGGTTAAGTCACTTGCCCAAGGTCACATGGCTGGTTTTTTGTGTTAAGTGTCTGAGGCTGGATTTGAACTCAGGTCCTCCTGACTCCAGAACTGGTGCTCTATTCACTGCACCACCTAGCCACCCCAACAGCAATATTTCTTGATACTTATTGCCAAATATTCTTCTTGGGGAAAGATATGGCGCACCTGTACAGAGGGGACTTTGCACCCTCCTGGATCCCAACAAGTCAACAAGTCCAGACTCAGACATAGCTCAACGAGTCCTTGAACCTGGAGTAAGTCACAAATCTCTGGACTCAGACACAAACTCAAGAGTCCGTTAGACTCGGCCCCCCACACTCTTCAGCTTGCTTCACTTCTCAAAAACTGTAGATTATGTATTAACATAATCAAACACCTCAAAGAAAAAAATTCATAGTAACTTGAATAGAATATGAACTTCAAGTAACACTGAAGCCAGGAATGGTGGTACCTACCTGTAATCCTTGCTACTGGGGAGGCCGAGGCTGGTGGATGGTTGAGTTCAGGGGTGTTAAGCTGTAAGACAGCTAAAGCCAGAGCTAAGACTGACACTAACATGATGAGCCCATAGGAGCAGAGGGCTGCCAGTCTGCCCACAAGGGGCAAACCCACCCAGGTCAGAAGAATGGAGCACATTAAAGCCTCTGTGTGAATTAGTGTTGGAACTGGTCCAGTGAGTGGTGACTGACTGCATTTGAGCCTGGATGAGATTGGGAGGTCCATATTATGTGTGTGTATGTATATGTATTTGTATATGTATACACAGACAATATAATACAGGATATCCCAAAAGTCTTAGTCTTTAAATTTGATAGCTTAAAACCACACTAGTACTTTTGGGACACCTTCATTTGGAGATATAACTTTGAAATGAATGTTACCAGTTTGCAGTTGGTTATAACTCTATAGTAAATTGTGTTATTTATGTGTGGTCACTAAAAATCACACTTTAAATTGGTAAACAAGCACAGTTAAACATTTTGAATGGCTTTTTAAAGCTTGAATTTGTCATCTATTTTAACGAATTTCATTAAAACACCTGAGTTGTATCCTCTTTTGAAACAGACAATTTAGTGTTTTGATTTGCATCTTCTTTATGATGAAAAGATCTGTAATTTCACTAGGTAAGAGACTCTCCAACAATGTGAATTGGGATTCCCCACATGCCATGGGATCACAGGCTCATAGAGTGAACAATCAATCAGTCAGCAAGTATTAAGTGCTTGCCAGTGCCCCAAGAGCTGTGCTAGATGCTGGAGATACAAAAACAGAAATAAAACAGTGTTTGCCCTCAAGGAGGTTACGTTCTATAGTATATACCGTGTTTCCCCGATAATAAGACCTATCCCGAAAATAAGCCCTCCCCTTACTGTGTAAGATTCCTCTAAAATAAGCCCTCCTCCGAAAATAAGCCCTATTGAGATTGCTAGTAGTGAAGGTAATCCCCTGCACTACACGCTACATTACAGTACCCTCTGCCCGCCGTGAAATGCACGCCGCGCTCCGAGTTGCATCCAATCAGAGCTGCAGCAGTGAGCGCGTCATCCTGTTCTTCCCCAGTGATTTGCTTATTGAATGAAGGTACATTTTTTTGTTCACATTTACTTGTTTATTAAAACTGCTGTCAATGTTCATTAAAATAAGCCCTCCCCTGAAAATAAGCCCTCTGGTGTTTTTCTGTCCAAAAAAAATAATAAGACAGTGTCTTATTATCGGGGAAACATGGTAGTTTCAGTATGAGAGCATAGACCTAGGGCAAAGGAAACTTTGGAGGCCACCTAGTATTACTCCTTCTTTTTATAGATGAGGCAACTGAGGCCCATGGCGAAATATAAGTTGCCTGAGGTGACCCAGGTAAATGCCACAGGCAAGATGTGAACTCAGGTACCACCCTGCCTCCTACTGTTCAGGGATAGCTTGGTAACATCAGAGGAAAATGAACTCAGGAAATCTCATTCTACAACATTCCCTTCTCCATTTGTGTCCTTTGTATTTAGGTACTTAAACGGCATGTAAAGACACATATCAACTTGAGGAATAAAGCAATGCCCAGCGGAGAGGCAAGTCATTTGGAAAATCAACCAGAAATTCAATTCAATTCGATGAACATAGATTAAGCACCTACTGTGTGCCATGTACAATGCTAAGCTATGAAATCAATCTCAAAAGTTAAATTCAAACAACTGTTTCCGTATGTGATTCAGCCATGTCCTGCATTAGTTCTGTTTTTCTTTTCCCGAATCATGCAGAAGAATCCCGTGGTTTAGTGAAGAGGGTACTACTTCTGGAATTAGAAGGCCTGGGTGGAAATCTTGGCTCTGCCTCTTTACTACCCATTAGACTCTGGTATCCAACGAAGTCATCATTTTACCCCATCCTCAAAGGTAAACACGGTCTTTTGCCTTTCTTTGTATCAACAGTGCCTGGCACATAGTAGGTGCTCAATAAATGCATAAGTCTGCTCACTGCATGTTTATTGTGTAACTTTCACTGAAAGCTTTTTGTTTTTACTATAGAGTCAGAATTGGTGCTAGTCTCATTCTAGTCATGACTATTGGGTTTCATTCCTGTGAGTGCCAGACAATTGATTTGTACAATTTGAAAAATAGCATGTGCCACAGAGACTTTTTCTTGTTGAAACTAATTAAATGCAGTATGGTATGGTAAAAGAGATTCTGGACTTCAAGTAAAGAAGACCTGAGTTCAAATCCCACTTCTGACACTTTCTAGCTATGTAACACATGGATAAGTCATTTAACATCTAACTTTATAAGTCTTATAAGAGCTGCCCAAATTTTAAAGCTAGGTTATGATCTACCCTGGTGGAGAGAGTTCCCACATGGATGAAATCATAGATCTTTGATACATTGATGGAGGAGTTGAAAGACACTATTTGATTTTTATATATTTTTGTGAAAGAAAACCTAGAACTGAGCCTGTGCATTGCAAGAACAGGAGATGTAGTTATTTGGATATCCAATGAAGTTATCATTTTACCCCATTTGTTTAAATTGAGGCCCAAGAGTTTAAGTGACTTGCCCAGTGACTGGCATATAGCAGGTACATAATAAGTGCTTGTTGACTGATTACTAGAGGTCACAGAAGTAATAAGTGGCAGAGCCAGGATTTGCATCTAGATCTAGAACGTTTTCCATTGTATCACACTGTTCTATAGTGTTAACTTAGCTCAAGTTAAGAGAAATTAGAACTCAAGGTCAGAGGGCTAATAAAAAGAGAATACCCTAGGGCAACTAGGTGGTGCAGTGGATAGAGCACCAACCACGGAGTCAGGAGGACCTAAGTTCAAATCTGGCCTCAGACACTTAACACTTACTTAGCTGTGTGACCCTAGACAAGTCACTTGATCCCAATTGCCTCACAACAACAAGAAATTAAAAGAGTACCTTGCCATCTACAGATATGGAAGCTAATGCAGCATGTAAAATCATCACAGGTTCATAGAAGAACATTGGAGTCATATTTCATTACCCTTCTCTATTATTTTTGGACCTTGTGAGTAATCCTGTATTAAAGCAGTATGTTCTATGGTCATTATGGTGAAAAAACTAGTAACTATCCATTAGGCTTTATTTGTTATTCTTTGATTCTTTTCAAAACCTGAATTTCACAAAAATTGTCTGACTTAAACTTTTATAGATAATCACTGCATCAGATTTGGAAATAAAAGTTGTTTCTCTGCTCACCTCCCTGTGCCTACTTCTTAGCACTCCCCCCTTCCCCCCCCGCCAGCAACATCATGTTTCTTTTTGTACAAAATGTTGGCTTAAACCATAATGGTTGGAAAGACCTCAAGAGATTCAGTATAATTTGTGGCAAAACCATGTTAGAGTCACCTACTCTTTTCACCTCAAATCCCCTCAGGAGGTTCATAGTATACGCTAATGACCACTTTTGGATTCATTACAGAGAGCAAAAACCCATTATGGTGAGAGGCATGCATTGCATTTGAAAACTATCTTCAGAGAAAGAGATCCCACAAGCATCTCCTCTCTGAATTAAGTAGCCCACTGCCTTACCTGTTAAGCTCCGTTGGTTGGAGGATCATGTATTCATATACACATGTATATAAGCATTTATAAATACATACATAAAACACATATATGTGCCCCTCTTGCATGTATATATCTGTACATGCATATATGCATATACAGATGTTTTGTGTATGTATACATGTAGAATATATTATGTATGTATATATGTATATATAGTGTTCCAAAAATCTTAGTGCAATTTAAAGCTTTAATAGCGCTTAAAACTGTACTAAGAAACAGCATATATGCATCTAGATGTATGTGCATGTATGCATAAATATATGTGTATATACATGCACACACAAATGTATACAACATCTCTACACAATAAACATACAACACATTAACATATTTGTGCATGTATGTATACAGGTATATGCACACATATACACCCATGTATGTAGATGCATTTTTCCTTTGGCATTTGCCTTTTTACAGCAGTTATCTGTTCCCCCTATAAAAATATAATAGAGAATCATTCACTTGAAAGTGTTTCAGGCAGAGAATGAATCTACCCTGTGGCTCTAGCTCTCCCACTTCTGGATGTTTTTAGGCTCCAGGGGTATTGGTCATGTGCTGTAACAGTGTCCAGGTCCATCAAGCCTCATCCTTATGGTCCAGTTCTCCTGCTATGGAATAAAATACTGTTCCGTTAGGCCAGAGCTGCAGTGTGGGGCAGGTTCTTTGTCAAGGGACTGCACCTGGTATGTTTTCATCTTTTTTTATAAATCTAATAAAGCTAAGTAATATAGAACTGAAGATCATTGGAAATCCACAGAGAAGGAAAGCTTCAGTGTAGCTTCCTGTGGTGTCTACCAGCTATCCTGTGATGGGCAGGCTCATATACACGTATGTGCACGTATGTATATACACGCATATATCTATATATACACACGTACATGTGTATACACACACATCTCTCCCACAAGGGTTTCAATTCTGGGTTCAATAGCACTCAGGTTCAATCCTAACCTTAAAAAAAGTCTTGTCCTCATACGTTTGGATTCATTATACTCCCACCACAGAGTCCTGGAGAAATCTCTCAAATAAAGCTTAAGTTTGACTTATGTTTATGGTCTCCTCAAAAGGTCTTAACAAGGTCCCTTCAAGAAAAGCTACTCATTGTATAAACTAGTAGATATCAGGTATAGGACAGCTATTTATTCTCTCTCCTCCCCCCAAGTATACTTTAATCATGAAAGACTTAAGCACACATTGATGCATACTTAAACCACATAGTCCATCTTTTCCATTCATCAGGACTAATAAACAAATATTTCATTCACTTCGGAACTTAACCTTCCAAGCAATAACTCTAGGTCCATATTTTCTTCTAGGCCAAGAATATTGTACGACTCATCTGGTCCTATGAAAAGGATGTAGTTACAGAGAACACCTCCCACTGAGTAACCAGCACCCAATTCAATGGCTCTTTCTACAGGAAGCCTTTGCCAACCCCTCTTAATTCCAGTGTGTTTGCTCTTTTAACTATTTCCTATTTATCCTATATATAGCTTGCTTTACTTATATTTATTTGCATGTTTGTCTCCTGCAATGGAGTGTAAGCTCCTCGAGGGCAGGGACTGTCTTTTGCTTTTTATATCCCCAACACTTAGCACAGTGCCTGGAACATAGTTGGTGTTAATAATTGTTTATTGATTGATTGGGGCTCACAAGGTAGCTGCTGAAGTTGGAAACATCCACCTTGCAGGTTTACTGTTTAGTAACCTCTGCTCATGGAGAGAAATGCACAACAGAAAGGAATTAGGGACTTGAGGTTCATTCTCAATCTCACCCAGGCCCTGTCTCATTCCCATTCCCATGTGTGGATAGTCATTATAGCTCTTGAGAGACAGAGGAAAATGGATGGGGAGAGAAATCTCATTTATGCCTTACTACATCAACACTGGAAGCCCAAGCTGATTGAATCCCAGGTGACAAACTTGGAAAGAGGAGTTTTTCTTCTCAATTCCTCATTAGACCCACTGAGGGGATCTTTGATTCAGCTTCCCAAAGGACCAACCAGGAATCACACATATCATTTAGTAAGGGTCAAGGCTTATGCATCACTAGAAAGGCCCAGGTCTGTTGAGGTTTAGGGGTGCTGGGACCCCAAAATAGCGACTCAGGTCCTGCCTTGAATGAACTCGACCCAAGCCTTCTTTCAGCCAAAGACAAGGTTTATTAGAACACTGGGAAGTCGTCCTGGGTAAATGAAACTGACTCTTTTTATAGAGAACAAGATTTTGTGGGAAGATCTGGATGGGAGTGGCCATAGGCTGGGGTGACTGGGAGGTAACAGAGAAAGACTGGAAGGACTGGGTGCCCCAGGTCAATGCCAGGGACCTGGGCCACTTGGAAGGGGTCTAGATGGAACTAAGGGTGGGAAATGACCTGAGACCATCCAGACAATGAAAGGCTGAGATATGTTAGAGGTAACAGAGAAGTAGAAGTTTGGGTGTAGGCCACAATGAAAGACCAGTTGAGAGAATTACTGGGATGGGTGATGTGATGTCTCAGACAAATGCCAGAGACTTGGCTATGTAGGAAAATTCAAGGAAAATTCAGAGTGGGGGGGGGGACGAGGGTGTTTCCCAGGGCCCGTACTGCATCAGCTCCACAGAAATCTCCAATCCAATCACTTGCTACACTTATGCACATACATGGCATATGTATATGTGGGATGTCTTAGTCATAGGACACATTAAATTAAAAGAAAAGATATTTAGTCAAATAACATAAGAGTTGGCTGATCTATTCAAGTTTGTACTTAAGTCTAGTAAGTATCACCACCCCTCACTAAGGGCAGCTGAACCAAATCCAGTCAGAGGACCCCGGCTAAGTTTGTCCATTGTTTTAGTTGCCAGTGTCTGGGGCCTATTCCAAGTCTACTGTCCCAGACAACATTCTGACAGTGTTAGAAAATTCCTTGTAACTCCCATTTAACCCCTGATGAGGAGTCTAGGGTCCCGAAGCCTGTTTTAGGAAGCTCTGACTAAACAAAACAAAAATGTGAGCATTGTGTCCACTTTGCTTCAAAGATCCTACCTGAACTGGCATTCAAATGAATCTAAGAAAGCACAAAAGCTGGCATTTGAAAACAGGGTTTTTTCCTCCACTCTCTTGATCCCCACATTCCTTTCTTTATTATGTTATGTCTTCCAGCAACCAATGTAAAACCTCACTGGCTCTATACATCATGTCACAAGGGGAGTGAGCTAACAAAATGCACAATTCTCACCTCCCACCAACGAAGGGAAGTTTTACTTTGGGAAATTAGAGGCTGCTTGGAGAGTGCTGGACCTGGACTCAGAAAGATCTAAGTTCAAATCCTGCCTCAGACACTTGCTGTTACTCTGGGCAAGTCCCTTAACTTCTCCTAGCCTCAGTTTCCTCATCTGTAAAATGAGTAAGATAATAACAGCACTTCCCTCACAAGGGTTGTTGTGATAATAAGGTAATATTAGATAAGATAATGTTAAGTGATTTGCAAACCTTAAAGCACTATACAAATGTTAGCTATTATTATTTTGTATCTGTGATTAATCTGTTATTTGTTGTGTGCTCACATCTGACTCTTCATGGCCCCCTTTGGAGTTCTTTTTGTCAAAGATACTGGAGTGGTTTAATATTTCCTTCTCCAGCTCACTTTACAGTTGAAGACACTGAGACAAATAAGGTCAAATGACTTGCCCAGGGTCACACAGCTAATTAAGTGTCTGAGACCAGATTTGAACTTAGGTAGACGAGTCTTCCTGACTCTAGGCCCAGCACTCTATCCACTCTGCTACCTAGTTGCCCCATGGTTAATCTACCTCATTGATATAGCAGAACCCTAACTCCACTCCAATGAGGTGGCACAGCAGGGCTTACTTACTGACTGGGCAGTGCTCTCTACAGGGCTCACCGCCACCAGCTCTAATCCTGTTTAGCATTAGGGCCTCTGCCAATTTACTGTAGCATAGTGACCAGTAAGTCTTCAGGGAGAAAGGATGCTCCAGACCACTGGCTTCCTTAGGAATTGGCTACTGTGCCCACAAATTGGTTCAAACTGGGAACTGTATATCTAAGTGCAATATGTGGTTAAATAGAAGCGAGAGAATTTAAATGCCCCAGAAAAGCAGTCTGAGTTGGAAGGTGGTCGAAGAGCTGCTGTTTCATCTAGACTAAACAGTGAATGGCTCACAAACCAAGGCTGTCCACACGGCATCACGCTGCCTTTGCGTCACCAGAGATGTGCCTTTAATTTCAGTGTGTTAGGTGGGAACCTTGCAATTTTTGCAAAGACTGTCCTGGCTGAATTCACTTTCTATATCTGTTGATGGAACCACGTTGGTTAAATACTGCTCTGGAGTGAAATGACAAGTATCAGATTGAAGACTTCAGTTAGCATAGACCATTTTTCCAACCACAGTGATGGTCTTATTCAGCATATGTTCTAAGTTCAGTGGTAAATTCAAAATTTAGTGTCATCTTCAAAACCAACCTTAATTTGAAGTATTTAATCAGTGCTACTTTTTTCTTGGCAATAGAGCCCTCATATCAAGCAAATCCTGGTTTAAGAAAAATAAAGCTTGCACAAATGGTTCCAGGAAGAATATGAGATGAAGTAGAAATGACTTTTACCCTGCAAAACTCCTTTCATAAGAGAATGACTTTAAAGAACTGAGGATGTTTAGCCTGGAGAAGACAAGACTCATTGTAGACATTAGAGATGTCTTCAGGGGTTTGATGGGTTATTATGGGTTCAAACTACTCTCCTTAAATTCCAAAATTGCAACAGATTGGTGGAGCATTGGTCTGCTTGCTCCAGAGGGCAGAACTCAGAATTATGGGTGCTAATTTTAGCTTTAACTTCCTAAAACTGGAGCTATCCAAAATAAAAGATTGCCTCAGGAGTTAGCAGATTCTTCCTTATTTGGAGGTCTTCAAGCAAAGACTTTTCAGCTAGAGGGGATTCTTCTTCAGGTATGGGTTGGACTAGATGGCTTCTGAGTTAACTGCCAACTACATGATTCTGTGTATATCTTCTGCATTGAATTGAGTGTAACCCAACCACATCATTTTACAGATCTGAAGACACCAAAGTCCAGAAAAAGAGTGATCTGCCTAAGGTCACATGTTAGTGAGAGATCCAGTCACAGAAGCCAAGCCTCTTCACTTCCAGCAAAGCACTCTTTTCCACCATATACGTCTGGAGAAGGACATCCATCCCATAGGAATAGTACAATAAACACATGTATTATATAATTCTATAATGAATTTTAAACCCTGATCCATTGCCTGTGAGATAGAGACTGCATTTGTTCCCAAATCCCTTTGTGACAGTATGCATTTCTGTGAGACAGATGGTTAAGGTCAGGAATTTGATCGGGGTCAAGGCATAGAATTTTTCTCAGTACAAAACTAACTGAAGCAAGTGGGAAAAATGTAAAACAAAACAAACCAGTCACCTATGACTCTGACCTCATTGGCAAGCTACAAGTTCTTTCCTTTATTATTGGAGCATATAACAGGACTATGATCCTCTCTCTCTCTCTCTCTCTCTCTCTCTCTCTCTCTCTCTCTCTCTCTCTCTCTCTCTCTCTCTCTCTCTGTCTCTTTCTCTGCTAAAGCACAAAATCCACTGAAAAACTATCAACCTCAGCATAGTTATAGCTATAATTTCTCTCATCCTGGCCATTATCCATTATACTATGTAGAATCTGGCTACAAATAAGTTTCTCTTGAGCCAGTTCAACCAGAAATCTCATGTTTTCAGGGATGCTGATATTTCAATGAATTTTGGTCCAAGATAGTTCTGCATTTGACACATATCTGCTATAAATACCAACTGACCTTAGAATTTCCTTTGCCCAATTTACCTAGCTATTAATTGAATCTACTGACTGATAATCAATGGCAAGCACATTGGATGGGGGCTCAGGGCATGACAACCTCTAGCTCTTTCACTGTGTGGGATCTTTTTAGTTCATCTTTATCTGCCCTTTTTATACAACAGATTAAACTAGGTGAGTGGTTATAGTGGCAACTATACTCAGGACGGCTGCTAGCATGGGTTCTTAGATCTGCTTTACTAGGAAAGATAGCTGTTTAAGAGGTCGACAATCTTTTTAAATTCAGAGAAAATACAAACAGAAAATACAAGCAGAGAAATCAAGGCCAACAGACAGGGTTCTGACTACCTGAATCAAAGCAATATTGCTATACACTTTATATACATCCCTGTATCTAGAGAGCCTTTACATCTGAACAGTTGGGGAGCTCTGAACATACAGCCACTTAGAATCTTGACCAGGGAATCACAAGGTCCTTCTCATAAACTAGCTCCCAAAACAAAATACCAACTCAGAGTACGTATACACACACACACACACACACACACACACACACACGTGATTCTAAGACAAGTATCCTAATGTGTTCTAATGTGTCCCATGTGTTCTAAGACCAGTGCTCTATCTACTGCACCACCTTGCTGCCCAATACTTCTATAAGACAACAACAAAATTAGTCATATTGGAAACAAATGTCAATAACCTGTTGTTCCTTGTAAGATATGAAATCTCAGCTCCCCACCTACTCTTTTGTGCCAGGTGTTTTCACCTACAGACTCTGATGGTGGAGGGACTAACCCTCAAGCATTTTCAGGCTCAGAAGTCAAAGGGTGGGGCATGGAACTACCTAAGGCTCACCACAATCACCTGGCTGTCTCATTGTATGGTAGGTAACATTCATTTGTCCCCAATACCTGCAGGGGTGGCATTTGCTTCCTGGCCAACTGGTCCATTGGTCTAACCACTGGTCCATGGTTAGGATCAGATGACTGGGAGTTATCTTCCAGGGTTGTCACTGGACCTAGGGGTTCTTAAACCACTTAAACTGCCTGGTGAGTATCAGCTACAAGAACAGTATCTTTTCTCTTGGTCATGTTTCCTATAAGGCATAGAGACCCAATCTTTGTTTTTTAAGGTCTCTACATAAAATCACTTTACGCAACTGCTTTTAGGTCAAAATGACCCAGGCAATTCATCCTCTGGCCCTATATTTTCTGTTCTTTTCTGGTACCTAAAAGGACAGGAAATTATAGAGGAGAAAACCTAAGCTATTTCAAACATGAATTATACATATGTAGCAAACAACCCACAAACCTATTAAAATATCCTTAAGGTAAATGCTTGACAAGTATTAACTTGTCATTATTTTAAATTGGAGTAGTTGTAAAGAATGTAATAGTCAGAAGGTCTCAGCTGAACATGAATAAGAATTACATAATTGGCACAAGGGTGATAATTTCATTTTAAAAATTCATTTTCCCACACTTAAATTTTTAAAATTCATTTTGAATCTAAATACAAAAAGACAAAAAAAGAGACCATCTCTCCCCACACTTCTGATTAATGCTTTGCTTTATTATGGTGGGAAAATCAGAAGAAGTAAGAGAGAGAATATTTAAACTCATAAAATATAGGAAGTTTTTTCCAGAAGTATTTGAATTGTCTCAGGCCTCCATCAAATGTTAGTTTTCTAGTTATTAACTTTGCATAAGAAAGGCAGTGCCACACAATGGTCAGAATACTGGCTCCCAGAGTCAGGAATCCCTGGGTTTAAATCCTTCCTCAGACACTTACTAGCTGTAGGATCTTTGGCATATCACTATGTCATTCCTCTTATAATCACTATTGTCACTCCTCTTAGCCTCAGTTTTCTAATCTATAAAATGGGAAGAGTGTCTGCAGTGCCTATGTCAAAGGGTTGGCATGAGGTTCAAATGTGATTATATGTGCAAAATGCTTTGCAAATATTAAATTGTGTTTTACATGTCAGTTATTATAGTTATTTTTATTTCAAAAAACTTTCGATGACTTTTTACTAGATGTCAATTAGCCAAGTCCAAGTTTGCTCCAAATCTTTACTTTTGCCACATTGCAAAATTGCATGAAGAGATATGTGACAGAGGGAGAAAGGGAGAAATGAACTCTTTATAGGTCCTGGTGTTTTGAACTTGGTAGATTAAAAATAAAAACCCATAATCTTTTATTTTTCCCCAATTACATGTTAAAACAATTAAAAAGTTTTTAAAAAAGTTTTGAGTTCCAAATTCTATCACTCTTTCCCTATCTCCCTTCCCTACCTTCCTTCCCCTCCCCCCACCCCCCACAGATGATAAGCAATCAGATGTAGGTTATACATGTGTAATCATGTAAAACATTTCCATATTGGTAATTTTGTACAAGAAGTCTTGAATAAAAAAAAATGAAAGAAAGGGAGAGAGAAAGAAAGTGAAAAATAGCATGTTTCAGTTTGTATTCAGACAATAGCAGTTCTTGTCTTGGATCATTGTATTGCTGAGAATAACTAAGTCATTCACAGTTCTTCATTGTACAATATTGCTGTACTGAGTAGAATAGTCTCCTGGTTCTGTTCATTTCACTATGCATCAGTCATGTAAGTCTTTCCAGGTTTTTCTGAAATCATCCTGTTCATCCTTTCTTGTAGCACAATAATAATCCATCACAATCATATACCACAACTTGAGCCATTCTCCAATCTATAGGCATCCATTTGATTTCCTATTCTTAGTCACCACACACAAAAAATCTAGTATAAATATCTTTGTACAAATAGGTCCTTTTCCCCTTTTTTATGTCTTTGGGATATAGACCTAGCTGTGGTATTGCTGGATCAAAGTGTATACACAGTTTTATAATTTGGAAGATTTTCAATGAAGTTGTCAGACTCCTTCAAATAGCTGCAGAATATCAGTCTCTCACCTTCATGAAGCCAGAGAAGGCCAGAATGATGGAAGAAATAAATGCATGGTCAGTAGGGATATAGACAAAGGGAAAATTTCTTGAAGATGGTATGGATCTTGAGATTAAAAATAAAAAAGCCCTCAAAAACAACAATAACTAAAATAAAGATTTATGTGGCTTTTCAACGAAGATAAACAATAATTCTGATGTGCACAAGTTATGCTTGCTGTAAGGTACCCACATGCAGTAATCATTGCCTCATCATTTTATCCTTTTACAGTCTTGAGTGGTGGGAGGCGTCTTAATGATATGGATAGTATTAAGGTTGCTATTAGGAGTGGCCAAATGGGGTCCTAGGCCCTTACTTGCAGTTTTCTTCCCTTTTCATTTCCTAGTACTTTATTCACTCCTATTACTCCCCTATCCCTATCAACAACCAAAATCTTTTTTTTTTTTTTTGCTTTTTGGAGGGCAATTGGGGTTAAGTGACTTGCCCAAGGTCACATGGCTATTTTTGTGTTAAGTGTCTGAGGCCTGATCCAAACCCAGCTCCTCCTGAACTCCAGGGCTGGTGCTCTATTCACTGCACCACCTAGCTGCCCCAACAATCAAAATCTTGATCATTTTGTTGTTCAGTAAATAACATGAGAAAAATCTTCATTTTACCTTAGATTCAGTGGGATTTAAACAGACCACAGGAGCAATTACCACCCAGAGTGGTATGCTAACAGTTTAAACAAGTTAAGTTAATTGGTCGTGCTTTTGTTACACTGTCAATAGCAAGCTTCTCTGCCGAGAAAGGTGAAATGAAGAAAAAGCCAGAGAAAGGAAGTTTATAGGTAATTAATAATCAGTTAGGCAACCTGATAATAAATTGATGGTCAGTGATTTCTCTAAATAACCAAAGACAAATTCATGTAGATCCCTGAATGCTTAAATACTTTTGGAAAAGGAGGTGGCTCTGACAGGTGAAAAATCAACCCTGATTGGTGAACAATTAATGAGGGGGTGGACATAAAAGTCTTTACCACTTCCTGCTGAGAATGTGACTTGATCATGACACTCAGCTGCCTCCATCAATCTGGACAAAGGGATTCATCTCTATTCAGACCACTCTGATTTTGTCTTTCATGAGCTGAGTTCCCCTAGACTGCAATGGAGGGGTGCAAGGGCATCAGTAAATACTTTAGGGCTGGAATACGCCTAGATTAGATTTTGTAGATTGCTTAAAAAGAAGTAAGGTCCCCTAGTTGGGTGGGATCTGCCCAAGATAGTGGAGCACGTATAGGGAGGATTAGACTAAACTCATCCTTTAATCTTGTCCTTCAGAGACTGACTGAATGATGTACAAGGACTGGTCCCTGAATGAGGATATAAGAAGGACAAATCTTAATTCTAATTTAATAATTGGTTATTAATATAATAGAAAAATAATCACTTCATTCAAAGAACAAGAGGTATGTGAAATATTATTTAAAAGGAAGTGTCCCATAGAAAAACTGCTCCCCAATCTTCTGCAGGGTGAGGCCTAAACTAAAATTGTAACCAAGCTTACCAATGAGCCAACTAGAAAAAAAAAATTCAGGCTAGACCTTTATCCACGGAGTCAAGAAATAACACTATAGCCCTACATAACATCCAGGATTTAAATCAGATGATTTCAGACAGGATTTTATTTTTACTTTAAAAAAATCTGATGTTTTTTCTCACTATATTGTAGGGCAATGTGGTGCAGTATATGGAGCTCAGAAACTGGAGTCAGCGGAACTGAGTTCGAATCCTAGCTGACTGTGAGCAAGCCTGTGCTTTGTAGAATATGCTGAGCAGTGCTCTGTGCTCCTGTAAAATGAGAGAGTTGGATGAGATTATCTTCAGTGGTCCTTCCAACTCAAAATCTACAATGCCATAAACTAGTTTATTCCTTCGCTCCTGGTTCTGTGGCAAATACCGAAAACCATGGGATTTTAATCCCTGGTGGATGCTGTCCTCCCTTGTTATCCCCAGAAACTCTTTCTGTTTGGCAATTGGAGATTATTGATTCAGGTTAGGACATGACAGGCATGCCTTGAGTCAACCACAGTGAGGAGAACCTGGAAGGCTAGGTTGTTTCTGGGATTGGTCATGCAGTTTGGATTTATTCAGGGCTGAGTTTGGGAATGCTCCATGCCTTTGAATTGATTGTGTCACCTCCCTATCAAGAACTCCAGTGGCTCCCACTTACTTCTAGGAGCAAATCCTTCATGTGATCAAATTCCTTCTGTTCAAATCCCACCTCCTGGGAGAGCCGGTTCCTGGCCTCCCTCAATGCTATTGCCTTTTCTTGGAAGCTAAACATTCAATTTACTCTGTATAGCCTGGTTGTACTTACTTTTTGTTTTTTTCCAACCAGTCTTTCTCTATTAGACTGTGAGTTCTGTGAAGGCAGAGGCTTTTTCATTGTATCCCTAATGCTTAGCATAAACATGAAAAATTCTTAATCGCTGCTTGTTTGCTTGACTTGCATTTTCTTTTTTTTTTTTTGGAGGGGGGAGGTTAGGGCAATTGAGGTTAAGTGACTTGCCCAAGGTCACATGGCTAGTTTTGTGTATGTATGTGTATGAAGTGTCTGAGGTCGGATCTGAACCCAGGTCCTCCAGGGCCGGTGTTCTACTCATTGAGCCACCTAGCCACCCCATTGACTTGCATTTTCTGAAAGAAAAAGAAAAACTGCTTTAGGAACACTGAAAGAGAGGGTTTTTTTCCATTTAGTTGGCTTACTTGGCAAATATTTTTAACCATATGAAGCAGATAGTTTCTCAATTCAAGGTCTTGGAGTCATTTTATGGAAGCTATTGAAAAATGACAAGCTTCCTTGGCTAAGTTGCCAATATGGAAGACTAGAAGAGCTTAAAATTGTGCTAAGATTTTATGAAAAACAACAACCCCATTACTCTTTCTCCCATGTGCTCCTCTGATTTTCTCTGTTGCATTTAAGCAATAAAACACACACCATTAATGCAGTACCACTAATGTTACTAATATTAATGCAATACCACTAATGTTAACCACATTTAATATATCATCACTATAGCTAGAGTTTATACACGTTTTAAGGTTTGCAGTGCTGAATGGAATAAAAATGAAAACTCAGGTAACATTCCAGAAATCTGAATAGAATTGTAATAAAGTACCAAAGGCTTAGGACTTAGCAGCCTGAGATCCTTGCTCTATTCTCCTGGTCATGAGCTGAAGGTTTTGCTGAGCTTAGCTAATATGTAGGAAGGGAAAGTACGTGTTCCTTAAACTTGGCCATGGACTTAGTTTCCCCTTGACTAGCACAAATACAGATTTAGAAAGATTACTGTGACCTACAGACTGGTCATCGTGTTCCACAAGCCCCATGATGCATAGGATATTTCCTACCTTCCTGTCACCATTAGGACGGTCATCATGACCCAAAAGTTCCGAACACCCCATTATTTATGGGATATTGTCTGCTTTCATATCCATGTTTTGATTATATTAAGGTAGTTAATAATACTGATGACATAGTTTGTCCGTTTTCATGTACGCTAGATATGTACCTTCCGCTTTTTAATATTACTGACATTTCATCTGCAAATGCCAGCAGATTCTTTTGTGGTTAGATTGTGCACTTCAGTTCCTGATTAACAGGAACAGGACAGGACAAAGTGGGGGGAGAAGGAGTGGTCTCTTGGGTATATAACCAAGCTTTGCATTTTGTATTTTGCCTCTCCTACTAGACTGCCTTTAATGGTGAGACCACCCTGCTTGCAAGAAGAAATAATTAAATAAATCCTTCCTGTCTCTACTTGGAGGTATCTATGCTTATTTTATTTTGGGCAGGGGTGATTCTTGTCCCGAACAATGCTCTTTAAATATATGATCTCATTGGATCTCCTTTGATTTCAGTTGCACATATATTATCTCATTTGGTCCTCACAACAAGCCTGTGAGGTGTTATTGTTATCTTCATTTTGAAATTATTAGTGTACTTGAAGACGCACACACAAACATAAACCTGAAAAAAAACCCAACCAAATCCAAATATAGAAAGCAAATATACTCCTATGAGATGGAGACTTGGGGAAGAGGCACATGTCTCTTCAAAACAGAGAGACAATGAGAAGAGGGAGAGGAATGAAGAATCACCAGCCTTGGTCTCAGAAGTTTGAAGAGTATCAGTAAACCCAGTATCTACTCTGTGTCTCTGGTACACGACTCGATTACAGAGCTCCTGTCCTGTAGAACAGTGCTGAGGGTCTCATGGTTAATACTCTACTTCCATGGGTTTCCCCAAGTGCTCCTCTCACTCCCCAATACAGATAACAATAATGACAGCACTAGACCTGGTTCTGCCTGTCAGGGTCACGATGTGTCTGCCTCTTCGTCTGGCCTGGGTGCTCCAGGTGGTGCTGCTTTCCTCTCCTCACTGAGGCTTTTACCTTCCATTAGGAACAGAAGTGGATAGTTTGTCAGCCATAATCTGGTCCCAGGCTGTCATAGGGTCAGGGGAGTTCCATGTGAGAGTGATACCTCCAGGATACTGGAGGTTTCTATCCATTAGTGGATATTCTCTAATGTCTTCTTACATTATCAAAATAAAGAAAGAAACATTACACAAACTCATTATTAATTAAGTAGGTAGAATCAAATTAATTAAAGACACAAAGGAAATGGTGGAACTTGTAGACTGTGGAAAAAAAGCACTGGTTCTGTAGAGGATCAGGGTTCAAATTTCACATTTGATACTTATTATCTGTGTGACCTTGGACAAGTCACAACATTCCTGTGCCTTGATTTCCTCATCTATAAAATTATCGCATTGAACCAAATGCTGTGCTACATCTAACTCTATTTCCTTTCCCCTTTTTATATTAGTCAATGTATATACAAGACTGATTTTTATCTGAATCACTTCACAAAAGTTTTTCCATAAATTTCTTGACTATTTCATTCATATTTATATATTCTATTCCTCAAGTGTTGGAAATAAAAGTTACTTTCATTTTAAAAAAATTTTAATTAATTTTTTTTACAAATGGAGCCATTTTTATACATAATATTTCCCTTTCCCCCTATTTTTCCATTCCAAAATTTCCATTTTAATATTTCCTTTTTAGGATGTTTTGGAGGAATAAAATTCTAGAAATGAAATCACTGGGGTGAGAGGCACGATTATTTTTATGGCTGTTATTGAATATTGCCCTACTACTCTTCTCTAAAATTCTTGCACCAAACTACAGGTCTCTCTATAATAAGGAAGCACTTCTCTTTGCCAAGATAACCCCCTCTAACTTTTGTTCTTTATTCTGTTTCTTGATAGGTTTTGCTGCCCTCCCCTTCATTACTTCATTTCTATCTCATCTTCAACCTCTCCTCCTTCTCTACTGTCCCCATTTTTATATTCTCCAGGTTATCCTCAAAATGGCTTTCTGAAAACTACATCTAGGTTTAAGGTACCCATTGGGTCAGCATCTATTTAATACCACTGCTCATGGGTGCCCTCCCTACCCCCTCCATCTGATGCTTCCCCTTTATCAGAACCACCCACTAGACAAAGAATAGCAAAAATTCTTCCATATACCAAAGCACATTTTCCCACAGATTCCTATGCTACCAGTAAGAGAGGAGATTTTTATAGTTTGAAAAACTCATGTCCTTAAGGTTGCTTCCCAGATTTAGAGACCCTCTATCTCCAAATCTGCTTGTTTCCCCTTAGAGATGAAGATGGCATCTCCTGCTTTCTCTGTTATGCTGCTGCTGCCACCTGTTGATCATTCAATGAATTGCCACTAAGTAGTTTCATCTGATATTTTTCCTCCAAATTGCTGCAAGGCTTCTTCTTTTCAACGAAAGATCATTTATAACTTTAAAAAAATGCATAGCTTCACAGCTATTTCAGGTCTTCCATGAGAGAGATAGAGCCACTGTCAAATTCCACCAGTGTGGCAGAATTCCTGAGTTAAATCTGCCTTTTATAAAATGACTCCAATTTCCCTATCAGCAAGATCTCCTCCAGCTCAACTTTACAATTGGCCTGGCATGAATTTCTTTCAGTTCCCATAATGCATGTGGCAGTAGTGTCATGGGGCATGCAGATTAACCCAGTTGTCCTAGGACCCCTTTATACTCTTAAAAATTATTGAAGACCTCTACCCCCTACCCACACCCTCCAAGAGCTTTTATTTGTGTGGGTTATATCTATTGATGTTTACAATATTAGAAGTTGAAACACCTTAGTTTCATTATGAAAATAGTTTTAACTTCACAAACTCCCCTAAAGGGTCTCAGGGACCTCCAGATCACACTTTGACCTAGAGTTGTAGTTAGTTATATGGGAGGGATGAATTGAAAGGGGAAGGAAGGGAGTACACATTTATATAGTGCCTACCCAGTTCCAGGTACTGTGCTAAGCATTTTACTCATATCTCATTTGATCCTCACAATAACCCTTCAAGGTAGATGCTGTTATTGTATCCTTTTTATAGGGGAGGAAACAAGGTTAGATTTGTCTGTGGTGTCTGTGGCTGCATTTGAATTCAGGTCTTCCTGACTCCACTCCCCACTTAGCATTCTATCCATCTAGCTAGCTGTAGCAGACAATCTTTGTGTTGCATTTCTACAACGATACTCAAACAGCTGTTGTCCTTCGATTTCTAAAGCCTTCACTTCATTTATTCTGCCATCCCCTGAAATTAACACCCTTCATAGCCAGTCTCCTAAAGTCAATTATACTTATTCCCTTCATTTCCTTATTTCTCAATACATTGCAATTCTTTTCCCAAACCCATTATTCTACTGAAACTCACTCCAAGGCTAACAATGATTTAAATGCTAAATTCAGTGGTCTATGGTATTTGACCCTTCTCCGCAGTTTATTATAATCATCATCCATTCTCTCTTGGACTTCTTTCTCCTTTTCATCTGTTTGATCACTCAGTTTCCTTTGTTCGATCAATATTCCTCTCTTCTCTACCAACTCTGGGTGTCCCACTGAGCATCTATTCCAGGCATTTTTCTCTGTACTTTCATAGTGATCTCCTGAGTTCAACAGTGTGCATACACATCATTTCCAAACCTGTATGATGTTTTAGTCTTTCCCGAACTCCTGTTACATGTATTTAATTCCTGTCCCAAAGCTTATTGGTATGGGATTCTCTCCTTATCAGAGATAAATGCTTGCCCCAAGTGAGAGGCAAAGTTGGTAAGAGCCCAAGAGAGCTTCAGTTCTCAGTCAGTCTTCGGCAGGACTCTGAGGTTTGAATCCTTTCAGGTGTTTCTGGCTTCTAGCTTCAAGAAAGAAATTGGAAGAGGCCAACCCCTTTTCAGGTTGCTGAAGGAAAATACTCTGGCAAAAATGAGAAGAACTGGCACTCTCCATCATGTCCCAACCCCTAGCTTGCTAAACTAGAGACTTCAGGGAGTTTCTCCCTTGGGTGAAATCAAGGACACTTTCTTGTTTGAGTTCCCAGTGGGAGAGTGCTTTCATTTTGTATTGTCTGGTACATATTCTCATACGTATACCTTCTTTGATTTCTGTTTTGCTATGAATTGGATAAATGGCTTTCTTTCCTATTTACTGTGTTCATTATGGAAATGGTATTTGGTGGGAAAGGGATCAAGCCTTGGGTATAGAGCTTAGTGTCCCATTCTTCCAATAATGACAAAGTAATCAAAAGTTAGATTGAACCTGATCCTATCCACTAGACTAATAATATTTAAGGGAGCTGATATAATTTTAGCCCAGTCTCCCCTCCCTCTGAGGAGAGCAGAGTGACTTCTGCCCCCAACTCCCTGCTCCTTTATCTGACAAATTTCCCTTGGAGAAGGGTGAGGGGAGAAGAGGCTAGGGATGTTCATTCTGCCTCCCTTCAAGCCACTCAACTACAAACCTTGCTACATAGGGGCCTCACTACACGTATTGGGTCCACTCTTGTTACATGTAACCAATGGCTTTCTATATATCTATACCTAGATGGTGTCTCAAACTCTGCACTTCCATAATGGAACTCATTCTTTTTTTCCTCCTAATTTCCCTATTTCTACAGAGTAAACCAACATCCTTTAAGTTACCCTGGTTTATAACATTGGGGTCATTCTTGAATCTTCTCTCTCTTGTACCTCCCCCAACCTCCATGTCCAATCAATTGCCAGATACACATTGCTTAATAGGCACCATAATATGCCTTGCAGTATCTTCATCTCTACCAAAATATACTACCTTAGTTCAGGTCTCCATCATTTCTCACCTGCACTATTGCAGTAGTCTTTTAATTGGTCTACCTGCTTTAAGTCTTTCCTTTCCAATTGGGTTGCCAAATTAATATGCCTAAAACAGCATAACTCCCCTACAAAAAAATCTTCTGAAACTCACTGTTGCCTCTGTGATAAACACTACCTCCTTAGCCTGGCATTTAAAGCCATCCACATTCTTGACCCCCCATCTCCATCCTAGACTTACTTCATATATCATCCTCCACACATTCTATATTCCAGTCAAATTGTACTTCTAGCTGTTCCTAAACTCAATTCCAGCAGTTACAGTTCAATTTGCAACAGTCTCTCCCTATGTCACCTCCCCCCCAATAAAACAAAAGAAACATGAATTCTATTTGCATTTTCTTTGTTCAAGGTGTTTATTGCATCTCAGAGGGCATACATACATGCACTGGGTTTTTAAACCAAAATACAAAGAAAAGCCATTTTGAAATTAGCTTCATGTTATTTTTCCCCCATTACAGTGTATGCTATCCCCACAGTAAATTCAGATACAACCACTTGTAAATGGTACCATACATCGATTAAATAATTTGAAAGACTTAGGTGAATATCTTTCCAACCCAATATGCTTTCACAAAGAGCTGCCAAGCCACTTGTAACACTGATCAACAGTGACCTCATTTCTGCACTGAAATCTTCAGCCAAGCCATCAGCACAAACAGTATGGAAAAAAAAAATGAAAAGGGGAAAATACAATATGTACAGTGAAAGAGCATATTCATTGAATTAGTTTAAATCCTAATTATAAATGGTACAAAAAAAACCCTACTTAGAGCTCATTTTAGGAATGGAGAAACATTAGTCTATGATACACAGACACACACACGCACACACACACACAACTACTAAACAGATGTACACTAAAAGGTGAAGTAAAAATAACAATCTTTGCAGTAATATTCTGACTACCTATATACCAGAGTGCCTCCACAACAATTTTAAACCCCTTATGAGAGTGTACAATTATGGTTACTTTTTTTCAACTACATGAGGAGAAACTGACCATTTATTTATTCTTCAGTGCTTTTAAGCAAAACTGGATAAATAAGCCAATTTAGATGCAAAACTTGTCAAATATAATTAAAATATATTATTTTAAAATATAACAATGATACATATGGTATTCTTTCCAATATGATTCTTCATTCTTGGTAAGGTAGCTTCAAGGAGAAGTGTTTATTATGGAAGTTAACCTTTATATTCCTTTAAATAATATTTCTCAACATATACAGTGCCACAAAAATAAACATTTCTCACAACAATTGAAATTCCTGTGATTGGAAAAATGTACTCCACACCAAAAAAAGGGTTTTGTATATTTAAGAGTGTTTTTTCCTTATTGTCTGATATTATCTCATATGCCTTGTAACAGAGATACAGAAGAAAACAGAACTTATGAAGAAAGTTTTAGGGTTTGTCCAAAAGTTATATACATTGAAACCTTCAAAAAACACAGACACATCGCTCCAAACAGCTCACCATACAACAGCTGCATAATCTGTCCCACAGGAGGTTCAGAAAAGCACTAAAGGCATCAGAAACATACATCCATTGTCTAAATTGCAAAACACACAAATAACCCCAATACACTAAAAGTGAGAGAGTTGGGATAACAGCTAAGGTAGTACACATTCCTAATGTTCACTTTCACAGCTGGGCTACACGTTTTGGAAGAGAAGATATGAAGTAGCACTGGGTTTGGTACTGGTGGCTCACTTTGAAACTCTGAGCATCAAACTTATTTGTAGTCTCCAAACTCACTGTCCCCCCCTTATTCAGTCACAAGAACTGCAGCTGTGGAGACAAAAAAAATACTTCAATTAGAAAGTAGAATGTAAAATTATCTTCCAAAGTACACCTCAGATTTATTTTAAATTTCTTCAAAGTCTCACATCAATATGCCTAAACCAAAATCTAAATTTTTCTTAGATCATTGATTAAGAGCTAGAAAAAACCTTGGAGGTTCATCACCTCACATTTTGCAGATGGAGAATAAAGCCTGAATTTTCCTTTGAACTTATGTATCACTGAAAATTTCTCCCTGTCCCTCTCCAAAGCTCCATCAGTACATGTTCTTAATTATAATGAGCAGAAAAACAATCACAAGTGGGATGAAAAAACTTCTTCAGAAAATACACTGGGGAAACTTTCAAATATCAGTTACTTGAAGATCTTAGATGATTATTTAGCTTAGTTTTGAATTTTACTTTTAAAATTAAGTACAGCTATTTAAAAAGGCACTATCATACAACTGCCTCTCCTACTCTATTCTGTTTTATTGTAAAAAGGAGCTATGAACTAAGTCAAGTGACAAAGAAGAGAATATAGTGAGTCATTGCATTAAATCTCAATGTGAAAAAAGGCCTGTGAGAAGTAATGGTGTTATAAAGGGAGGCAATATCAATCTTGGTGCACCTCTTCTTAAACCTTTGAATAGGAGTGTAAGCTGTCTTCAGTGCCTCCCTTTTGCTCCAGTCCAATCCAGACCACATGAAGGCAGAGGGAACTGGAGAAAAATGATACCTGAGTACTAACGGCAGCAAATCTGGTTATTATTTTACCAACTGATTGATGAATTTAGGTACACAGCTGAGACTCCAAATAAGGAAATGTGAGTACATGAAAATATAAACCAGAAGACCCCCCAACCCTTGAAAATTTACAACATAGAAATAAACATTTTCAAAACAATTTTTTTTCCTTAGTTTCCCTTAGTACAAATGCCCACCATTAATTTTTCTTAAGATATAATTTTAAACAATGATATAAATGTTCTTGAAGAGATTTAAGGGGGGGATTTTTAAATTATGATTGATAAGATGAAAATAAGATTACTTAAAATCCAAATAGTTAAATATATTTTTAGAATAAAATATATTTCCTAATTATAACATTTTAAGTTTTAACTTTCTATAATTCCTAAGCCAAATGTGTGATCAAAGCACTCATATTTTTTTTCATCTTACAAAAAGTTTATTTTCAAAAAGTTAAACAAAGAACATACGACTAATTTTATCTATCAAAAGAAAAAAAGGAGAAGCTCTTGGGAATGTTAAGGATAAGTGGAGACCCAAGGCATCAACAATTCTTCATGCCTTATACTCCTTCCAAGGCCTCTAACATGATGATACTGTTTCCTCTGATTACCAATACTGTTCTGTTGTCCACCTGGTGCCATCTCTACACATTCATCAATCACAAGATTTATAAAGCCCCCACAAAATTCCTTGGACGTGCCTCCCACCATTAATTTCAATGATAGCTTCTTGTCCATAACTTTTTTTAGCTTGGGCGGGTGTGGTTTGCTTATTTTGCTTCAGTGGCAGCCCTTGGCCTCCTCTCTGTGCAATCCTTGGCTTTGCTCTGGCACTCATATTTTTTAAACAACTTGTGGAAAATGTCATTTGTGCTTCACCTAGATAACCTTGGAGTATAAAGTCTGGATAATGGCCCTCTTATTACTTAAATTAAATAAAGTTAAATAATTCATTGACAGCTTTTGCAAGATTCTATTCCAATGCCTCCTCATCATGGCATAAAGATGGCTCTGGATTCTAGAAAGTTATGTTGTGGTATCCATGACATTTTTTATTACAACAATTAAAAACCATCTTCTAAAGATAGAGATGGTGTGATCTATATAGCCAGAGGGACCTACTACACCAATGAATCATGAATCTTTTGTAGCAGTATAATTATATTATACAAAGAGTTCCAAAAGTCTTAGTTAAGTTTTAAGCATTACTAGCTTTCTCAGTAATATTATACGGTTTTCCACATCATTTAAATGTAATGATTTGAACACAAGAAATAATTAAACACTATGTGATTACTGCAAACAAACCCACAAAAAAGCTCAATATTATATACCTTAAATTGTTTATAAGAAATCCTTGATGTTAAGATCTGCTAGTGGATCCTTTGTTGGAGGTTTCTTGGGGCTCTGAGTGGCAGGTGTAGGGCTTGGAGAAAGCTAATGGAAGAAAAGCCAGCCAAAAAAAGAAGGCATAGAAAGCAAAAAGGGATATACAAGCATTAGGTAGAACACAAACTACTACACAGAACAAACTTGCAAAAGATTAGATGCCTAAAATTTACAAAAAAACAAAACAAGAAGAACAAAAAACCAAGACCCATAACACTTTGTTCTACTTAGTCAAAATATAATATCTGACTTGAGATTGGAAATATATATATAGTTTATATAACTTCAAACACTTCAATATCAGGTTTTGAGAAAAATTTTATTTTATTTTATTTTATTGATAAGGGTTGGGACTTTGGTAGAATAAGTCTTCAGTTCCTGTGGGGAAGCTGTTAACAACTAGGCTAGTTTAATAAGACATATACAAACACATATCAAAAGTGTATAGTCAAAACCCCTTTCTTCACATGAAAGAATTTTTATATTAAGATATTAGTTATTGTGGGGTGGCTAGGTGGTACAGTGAAGAGAACACTGGCCCTGGAATCAGGAGGATCTGAGTTCAAATCCAGCCTCAGACACTTAACACTTACTAGCTGTGTGACCTTGGGCAAGTCACTTAACCTCAACTGTCCTCCAAAAAAGAAAAAAGCACAAGACATTAGTTATCACTAAGCTAAGAAAGTTTAATGGATTTTTCCCCAAGTAAGAATGAGTTTGCCGAAAGTTGTTTAGGAATTAATTATCAGTGATTAGTAAAGTGTACTTAGGATTTCATACTAACTAGTGCTAATCAAAAATAAGCAAGTTTATTCTAATTGGATAAATTTATCAAGATAAATCATGTCTCAATGCAATTTACCGTTATCTCTTGGACAGTTATTTTTTTAGCCTTTAAGACAGAAGATGGTAAATCTGATTATTAATAGTAAAATGAATGTCTCTTAATTATGGTAAATATCTATATAAAATTTGAAAGAAAAAGCTGGACTCTGTTTCAGTTCAGATGCTACGTAAATCTTTTTATGATGTTCCTGGACCACAGATGAGGGTTCAGGAACTTGGCAGTTTTTGGTTTCTTTTCTGCTAAAAGGAATGAGAAAAAACAAAACAAAATAAGGCCCTTGTTTGTAAAACACAAATATGCTAAATGACATTTGTATAGTTTTATAATGTTTGTCATGAGGATAATTGAGTTAGATGTGTCTTTTACATTATATCAAATAATCAAAGCTTCAGAGAAGCAAGGAAGGTGGGTTAATTGAGGGGAAAGAAGATTTTTCAGATAAATTATTACAGCCAAGTTTATCTCTCAGTTTGCCAATTTTAAAGTAGGAACAATGTCTTATGAAAGGTAGTGTGGATCTGGGTATAAAAGACTGGTCTTAGAATTAGGAAGACCTGAATTCATGTTCTATCTCTGGGGTATACCAGTCATATAACTGTGGACAAACCACAATAAATGCATGTTGACTTGTTGGTTTGACAATCTTTTAATGCCCCCAGGCAATCTTCTGAGGTTCTAAATGAGAGGATTTGCTAATCTGTATCACTGGAGGGAGTTTCCTCACTGGAAGTCCTCATTCTGATGAAATCATAGGTTTGGACAACTCAAAAATCTTTACATGAAGATATAAGCTAGGTTTAGAGTTCCTCAGGCAATAAGGTCTATTGAAATTCAATGTATCATTTTATGTTGAACAACTTCAAGTGAGAAGTAATCTCCACCAACTGAAATGAATTGGAAAAGAAACCAAAAAAGACCTAGTATTGATGTAGATTAAGTTGTTAGAATTATAATAGCTTACATTTGAATAGCACATTAATGTTTACAAAGTACTTTCCTCAAAACAACCCTGGGAGGTAGGTATTGAAGGGATTATTATCCCCATTTAACAGATGAGGGAACTTCGGCTCAGAGAGGTTAACACTAATATTAGGGAAGAAAGGTGCTTCAACTTCTGCCTCCAATACTAACTGGCTGGTGTGACTATGGGCAAGTCATTTATCTTCTCTTAGCCTTGATTTTCTCATCTGTAAAAAGGGTTAATACTGTAGCATTAATGACAGATTTTGAAATTTGAATGAGATAATTTAAACAATGCACTTAATCTTTTTAAGTATTATATGTCAGCAATTAATATCATTCTCTATTATACTCAGATTTCTGCTCCTTTTAGGATATAGGGAAAATAGTTCTTAAGACAATTCAAGTTTCCCATCAATCAGGGCAAAACCTGAAATAGAGGTTTACTATATAAGAAGAATCTTACCAACCTAATTTTTTTTGTTAAATTTGATGGTAAGGAAGTCCTTTACTTTTTCTTGATTATCATTTAGTGTGTATTCTAAATCTTCTCTCTCCTTATAAGCCGTTATGCCATGCCCTCCATCTCTCTTTATGAAGCATAGGACTGCTTTTTTCCATTATATAGAAAATTAGGGGTCACTTGTGGTGAAAGAGTTCCCTCATTTCTTCCTTTCTTACTCTCAAAATATCCTTTCTGTTTTTGCTGCAGTCTGGCCCTTTCTCCTTCAGGACAAATCTATTTGTGCTTCTCACACCAATTCCTCTCATCTCATCTTGGGTCTTTGCTCTATTGATTATTCCTTCTCTCTCCCATCTTGAATCTCTTCCTATTCACTGATTCTTGCTGCCTGTAGACATTCCTAGGTCTTCCCCATCCTTAAAACCAGATCACTTGATCCTTTCATCCCCTAAAGCTATCATATAATTTTCATATCTCTTCTTCATTTCACTGCCAAGTTCCCAGAAAAGACATTTACTCTAAGGTCTCCACTTTCTCATCACCACTCAGTTCTCAGCTCTTAGTAATATGGACTCTAACCCAACCAAACTATTGGAATTGCTTTTGCCAAGATCAGCAGTGAGCTCAGCTGCTAAATTCAGTGGCTTTTCTCCTCCATCCTCAATCTCCTTGACCTCTCTCCGCCACTTCAGATTCTGTTAAACACTGTCTCCTCCTAGAAAGCTGTTCACCTCTCTTGGCTTCTGTGACAAGGCTCTCTCTTCCTGCCTGTCCTCTTTGCTGACTCCAATTATGGATGAATTTAATTGCTGATTTTTAACACTGCTCTTTGGGTTTAAGAATCTTCAATACACAGACAAGTCCCATAGGTATATGTTCAGTCCTAATCATTCTCCTGAGCCCCAGTCCTGAATCACCAACTGCCTGCATGTGTCTACATCTGTATGTCCCACTGACATCTCAAGTTCAACATGCCCGAAGCAGAACTCATTATTTTCCCCTAAATCCACCCCTTCTCTAAACTTCCCTATTTATTTTTGAGGATTCTACAATCCTAGTCACTCAGCTTCACAACCCTGGAGCTGTTGTTAACTTTTTCTTTTTCCCCATTAGTCAGTGAACTCATCAGTTGCCAGATCTTGGCAATGTTACTTCCAGAACATCTCACTCTGCCACAGTTTCCTCAATTGTACAATGGAGATAATAACAGACCTACCTCCCAGGGTTGTTGTGAAGATCACATGAGATAATAATTGTAAAGCTCTCAGCACAGTGCCAGCACATAGTAAGCACTATATAAATGCTTGCTAGCTATTATAATTTTTGATCTCTCCAAATACACACACATATGTATATGTAGTATACCCTATTAAATTATAAGATTCTTGAGAGAAAGAACTGTTTTCTTTTTTGTCTTTGTATATCCAACATCTAGCAAACGAATTGCACATAGTATTGGCCTGAGAAGTGATGAATTTAATTCTATAAGACTTACTTACCTCAATCAGCTCTGGTGGATGGAACATGAGGCTAACAAGGCTAAGACTTAGGGATGTACTAGTTAGTTTGTAATGATAATGGTAATTTGAAGATCTAGGAGGAATATGGGTAGATAGCATGAATTGCTTGAAATTTATAGGTATTTGTCAGAATCATTTTGTCCAGCAAACTTTTAGGGATGACCATATTCAAGGAGGTAATAATACAACCAATCTGTTAGCTTTCACTGTTGATGGATGCAATAAAATGTATCCCACTGATTCTATGTGGCCTATTTGAAGGCTAAAGGATGGTGTGACTCTCTGTGCTGTTATGGTATATTAACAAAATGGATTTGACTTTATGGTTTGGGGATTCAATTTTCTGGTGTCTCAATAAATTTTTTGCTTCTGTTTTCTATATAGAAAGTCTGTTATATTTTGCATTTGAGCACTGTACTGGCACATTTACAGTCACCATCGGTGGTGTGAATACTGCATTGGCAGTTGATAGATTAAACTTCAGTGTTATTCTTATCCTGGTTCAACATTTTGCAAATGCAGAATGTCAGTCATGAAGGACAAAGAGAGTTAAGATGGATGTACTCTTGAAAAAAAAAAATTTCCAAGGTCATGTATTATTCTGTCTTTGTAGATAAAGAGAACATATATTGTGAGCTACAAAGAGACAATACTCTTTTCTATAGCATTATACTAATGTGTAACCTCCAATTTAGCAACCTTGTTGCTCCCAGTCATCTTGACCCTTTGAGAAGAATGGAGACTCCAGGTTTACACCAAGTGCAACTCTGATACCATTTATACACTTTTCTCCAAATATCCTCAAATGTTCTTCTTACCCTTGCTGCCAAGTTGCCCTTACACTGAAGTTTTAAGAAGAGATCTGGGAAAGTAAATGTTTTTTAAGCTGTTTGCATGGCAATTAATATTCTTCAAACTTTATGTTACTATTTCACTAAAAAATAATAAAAACTTACCTGTGCACCAGGTACAGAGGCAGCTCCAAATGGTGGCCTCATCATAGGTTGTGCAAACATAACTGGCTGCTGTGGCATCATGGGCACACCCGTTCCAGCAGAAGGCTGAAATATTATTTAAAACTTCAGAACACGAAAGTGAATCTATTATGCAGAGAAATTTAATTAAGGTGATCTCTTACCATCCCAAATCCTGTGCCTGGCTGTCCGACAGGTGGTGCACCAGCAACAGGAGGAACTGTACTAGTTCCTTGCTAAAAACATGCAAAATATGTACACACTTTTTAAAGTTCATAGAATATTACTTCAAAATGAGTGAGTTCATAGTATATGAATTTTATATTTAGTCTCTCAGACTTCACCACTAAATATCAGATTTAACTGCAGGCAGGGATACTCCATTATGCTCTGATAGTTACAACATCACATTACCAGCTGACATGTAGTTGTCTCCTCACCAGTGTTTTTCTCCTCTCTCATTCTCACATTTATCACTTATGCACAACTCCTTCCCACTTTATTTTAACCTTTTAACTTTATATATCTTCTAAAAATATGTTTTTATATTTATAATTTATATATGCTTCTAAAAGGAATGTTCTTCTTTCTTTGATCCCTGTGTGCTCAGACTGATGCTGGGCCTGACCTTTAATCATAAGGCTTTCTCTTGTATCTTCAATCCAACTTTGCTGTTTTCTCTACTAAAACTACTTTTCTGCCTAGATTATACCTTTATGTCTTTGAATTTTTATTGAAGACCTTTCTGTACCTGGACAGAATCAAATCCCCATTTTAGGAATAACATTTACATATAACAGATTATAAAAATTATCTCACAAAATAGGATACTAAGAAAGTAAAAGCAGTTAGAAAGTTAGGGAACTGAAGTGAACCAAGCATAAACTTTTCTTAAGGGATATGAATATGTTTTATTAGATTTATTTTTCCCCACATTTTTCATATGTCATCTAATTCAAATTGTCTAGTGATAATTTTAAAATCTGATATTTAGACAGTGCATAAATATTTATTAAGTGCCTACTATGTTCAAGGAACTGTGCTAAGAGCTAGGGATAAAAAAAAAAGGCAAAGGCTGTCCCTGCCCTCAAGAAGCTCACAACCTAATGGGGGGTGCAAAAAGAAAACATATATACAAACAAGTTAAAGTTAAATAGAAAATACTTAAAAGAAGAAAGGCATGTAACTTAAAAGGGTTTAAGAAAGGTTCCTGTGGAAAATGGAATTTTAGTTGGGACCTGGAAGAAGCCAGGGAAGCCAGGAGGTAGAGATGAAGATGGAGACCATTCCAGGCATGGCAGATGGCCAGAGAAAATGCCTAGAAGAGAGAGATAGAAGTTCTTGTTTGTGAAACAGCCAAGAGGCCAGTGTCACTGGATCAAAGGGTAGTATGTGGTGAAGAATAAGGTGTAAGAAAATTACAAAAGTAGGAAGGGGTTAGATTATGAAGGGCTATGAATAGAGGATTTTGTATTTGATCTTGAAGGTGATAGGGAGTCACTGGAATTTACTGAGTGACATGACTGGACTTGACATTTGGTGGCTGAATGGTGGAGGGATTGGAGTGGGGAGAGACTTGAGGGAGACAGACTCATGAGCAGGTTTTTATACAATAGTCTAGGTGTACTTTGACAACAACTGATGATCTGGTATTAGCAAAATGGGTCCACCAAACAGCAGGCCATTTGGGGGTCCAGGACACACACCAGTGGGTGCAAGATTGAGGTATTAGTATCTCTCATCCACTGTTAACACAGATAGCAGAAGAATGTCATAAATGTCAATTGGAAAAGGAGCAAACTGTTCCTTGGGTAGCAACTGGAGAGATAGCAAGAGGAAAAGTCCCAGCCCAAATCTGGCAAATAGATTATATTGGTCCACTACCACTAAATAAAGGATGCATATTTATATGTACTTGTGTTGACACCTATTCAGGTGTATTAGTGGCTTGTCCTTATAAGAATGCAACTCAGAAAAATTCTTGTAAAACTCTAGATCTCATAAGTCTATATTATGGAACCCCAATACAGATTCAAAGTAACAATGGGTCACATTTCAAAGGGAATGAAATGAAGAAGCATTGTACACTAAACAATACAGAATGGATATATCATATTCCATATTATATATTATCCAGAAGCATCCAGGTTAATTGAAAGAATGAATGGATTACTGAAAGAACAGTTAAGGAAGTTAAGTTCCAATAATTCATATCAACATTGGAAGGATAATTTGTTCATGGCTTTACTTAATTTGAATAATAGACCATTGGGAGGAAGTACACCTCTAGCCAGAATGATGACCCCAAAATCTGCAAATTAGAAAACAACAAACACATAAGATCCCAAATATTGAGTATTGGACCTTGAGGCCAAATGTCCCAGCACTGAACCCAGGAACACCCGGTTTGGTGGGGTATGATTTACATTGTTTAGAGGACTTTTGGTTGGACAGAAAAGAAATAAGAAAAATCTCCACTGGGATATGCATAAGAATCCCTAAAAATCACTCTGGACAGATTTTACCCAAATCAGGATTAGCAGGTCAAGGAATACATGTATTGGCTGGAGTAATAGATTCTAATTATCAAGGAGAAATTGTTGTGACATTCCATATTTTAGGTGAAGGGCCCAAACAGATTCATAAAAATGATAGGATAGTTCAAGTGATTATCGTTCCTTGTAAAACAATACCACTTGTAAAAACTGACCCTCCTTCCAAAATAACTGTCAGAGGAACTGAAGGATTTGGTTCTATTGATAGAATAAAATCGGGAGCTGAAGTATTGGTAAAACGGAAGCCAGATGATGTTCCAAAGGCTGCAGAGATTATAGCACATGGGAGGGATAACACTGTAACTATTGTTCATTCCGGAGAAGATGATTACAAAATTGTACCCTTAACTCATATATTCTATGGTGAGTGAGGCTACAATAGTCTGGCTATTGTCTCTTTGCTTCTTCTTGGCTTTTTATCTGTTCACCTTGCTTGCTAGATTTGTTTCCGCAGGCTTGGTACCCTCCACCTGTAGATGCCTGATAGCTTAAGCTGGATGTCACCCCCTGTCTGCAACTGTGCTGTGTCACCCCTGGACCTGGCATCAAGCACATTACAAACTGACCTCTCAAATGGGACCCCCTGGGACAGGGACAGCTCTACGTCCGATTTCAGCAGCAAGTCGCCATGGAAGAAGAGACTTTTGCCCCTTACTATAAGATTTTGGGGCCCCATTTGTTGGGGGGGAATGATGGGGAGTTTGTGCTCAAGCCCCACCCTAAAATATTGTTTTCTGTGTTTATTGTGTGCTATCCTTGTTATATTGTTGTAAAATTCTGTTGACACCAGTTATTCCTAATGTATTTTTGTGAAGTAAGGGACATGAAAGATCTTGGGGCCGAATGTAAGGGTTATGGGATTTAAAGATCTTCCATGCTCCATTGGACTTGCTGACATAGCAGGAAGGGGTGGAGCAAGAAGAAGCAGAAGCCAAGCTAGAGTTCCTGTGGTGACTGGTGGTGGCAGCAGCAGCAGTAGCGGCCAAGGTGGAGGCGGAGGCACGAACCCCTTTTTTATGAGCCAGAGAGAATTTCTGCTAAGGACTCCTGCCGAGGACTGCCAGGGACTGGAACTGTGGGGGGGGGCTGGAACTGCTGGGAGCACGCTTCCTGGACGCTGAGCAATTGCCACGAGTGGGGAGAGGAGGACCTTTGCTTGAGGTAGTCTGTTCTGTTTTAAAGGCTTGAGAATGTGGATGTTTACTACATTAACTACGTGTGCCAACTTCATAACAACTGTGATGGCTTTGACTTTCTGGTTTGGGGACTCAGTTATTTGGTATTTTAATAAATGTTTTAGCTTTATCCCCCACAGAGAGCCTGGTATATTATGTGATTAATAACCACATCAGCATATTCATAATTGCCATAGGCATTGTGAATATTGCATTGTTGATACAAGAGGTTACCCATAAAGAGGGTTTGGGTTGCCCTGGAGACCCCAAAATACCAACATGTCAGGTTCTGCCGAATGAATTCGACCCAAGTCTTCTCAGTCAAAGAAAAGTAAAGTTTATTAAAAGTTTGCTTGTACTGGACACAGAGTAAGTCTGTGCTAGGTCATTGTATGGCGCTCTCACTATTCTATGACTCTCTCACTATTCTATGGCACTCTCACAGACATGGAGACAAGATGGGATCTTATATACAGAAGGTTGTGGGAGGAATCTAGGGGTGGTCTAGAGGAGGAGTTTGGGGAGGGTCTTCAGGAGGAGTTAATGAGGTCAATGAGTGATTAAGGGTGGGAAGTTGCTGGACGATACCTGGAGATTACAGACAAATGGTGGGCTAGGCCAGTTCAAGGGGGGTTCCCACTTGAACTACTACAACAGACTTGACATGGGGGGATAGTGAGGAATCTTGGATGCCTCCTAGGTTGTAAGCTTCAGGAACTGGGTGAATGGTGTTGCTCTCAAAGATAATAGGGAAGGTAGGTAGGTAGGAAAGTTTAGGGGGAAAAATGAGTTTAGTTTTGAATATGTTGAGTTTAATATGTCTGAAAAGAAGTTAGATATGTCAGACTTGCAGTCAGTAGAGAGGTTAGGGCAGTATAGGTAGATTTGAGAAACATCAGCATAGAAGCAGTAATTAAATCCATGAGAACTGATGAGATCACCAAGTGAAGTGGTATAGAGGGAGAGAAGAGGTTCCAGGACAAAACTTTGAGGCATGCTTATGTTTAGAAGGTGAGATCTGGATGAGGATCTGGCAAAAAAGACAGAAGTAGTGGTCTGATAGAAAGAAGAAGAACCAGAAAAGGGTGAAAACTTAGAAACCTAGACAAATAAAAGAATGAAGGAAAAGAGAGTGATCACAGTGTCAAAGGTTACAGAGAGGTTGAGGAGAATGAAGACTGAGATGAGCCCACTGGATTTAGTAACTAAGATGATTGGTTACTTTGGGAAGAGTAGAATGATGAGGTTGGAAGCTGGACTGAAAGGGGTTAAGAAGAAACTGAGAGGAAAGAAAGTGGAGGTACCTATCACAGACTGCCTTTTTAAGGTGTTTAGCCACAAAGGGTAGAGGAGATATAGAATGAAAGTTAGGGTGGAAGTAAAGATGTTTTTTTAAGATGAGGGAGACATGGGCATGTTTATAGGCAGTAGGGAAGGAGTCACTATACAGGGAGAGATTTTTAAAACATGGGTTGATGTAAAGAGTGGGGTTGACAGAGAGAGCAATCTGTTTTAAGAGATGGGATGGAATGGCACAGCTTGAATAAACAGAGGGGTTAGTTTTGAAAAAGAGTAAGGTCACCTGGTCACCTCTTCACATGAGACAGGGGTGAAGGAGGAGATAGTTGTAGAAGACACCTGAGTGATAGAAGATGAAAGAGAGGAAAGAAGAGTGAACTAATGGCAAATAACTTCATTTTTTTCTGTAAAATATGAGAGCTAAGAGAGTGTTGGTAGAGAGGAACCATGGGAAGTTTCAAGAGGATAAAAAGGTTTGGGAAGAGCCAATGTGGAGAGTGGAATAGTGAGTTGATAAGGAAGGTATAGAAGGACTGCCTAGCAGTGGTGAGGGCCCAGGTGAGATTGTGTCACATACATTTGTAGTGGACTCAGTCATAATTTTCTCCAACTTTGTTCAGTAGCACATGTGGAGGAGAGAAGGTGATGAAAGGTGGGGGTGATCCAAGGATCTGGCTTGGATGGGCATTATCAATAATATGATAAGGAAGCTAGGGATTCATGAGAAGAAGATAATATAGAGTTGAACTGGTTCACCAAGGGGTCAAGATGGGGAAAAGAACAAATTTAGAATAAGTTTTTAATTCTCCCAGAGTAATGTTTTATTTTTCAGTCTTCAATTGGAAAGACAAATCCCCTAACATATCTAATATATTTTCTCTCATTCCTTTATTAACATAGATCAAATTATTGTTGCCAAATTCCTATCAAGGAGAGTGTTTCAGTCATAAGGAGGGTTTCCTAGATTGAATCCCATCAGAAAAGAAGTTTTTTTATACCATCCTTAACTAGTGATCATTAAATATTTGCTTGAACAATTCCTGAAGTGTGGAGATCACTACCTCACAAGTCCCATTCTATTTTTAGAAAGCTATAGCTGTGAAAAAGTTCTTTTAAAGAGCTAAAAATTCTTCCTTCCTCTAACTTGAACCCACTGAATCTACAATTCTGACCTCTATGTTGAATGATACCTAAGTCACTCTCCTCTAGGTCACACCATCCTTAAAAAAGTCTTCACTTGACTCTGACACCACTTCAAGTTGTCATTCTATATCTCTTCTTTTCATCACCAAACTCCTAGAAAAGTACTGTAATTACTTCCATTTTCCTCACCTCCCACTAATTTCTCAGTCCCTTGCAATCTGTATTTTGACCCTGCCACTTGACAATGATCTCTTTTGAAAGGTAATTTTTTTTATTAGAAACTTAATTCTGAATATCAAAACCACCAGCCTTACTTGCTTAGTAATTATTTATATTTAAAATAACTGCAACAGAAATATCATAACAACTTTTCAGTCTTTCCCTCCAAGTCCCCTCAAAATTCTTTGTTTAGTTACTTTTCCTTTAAAATGTGCAATCAATTAACAAGCATTTGTTATTCTTAGCATAGAAATAAGAATACAAGGTAAAAAAGTAATATATTTTCTGCCCTCAAATGGCTTACAATCCTATACATTATCTGCTTATGTATAGGCACATTCAAAATACAGTTGGTTCTGTTTTATCTTGTTTTTGATTATATTTTCAAAGTATATTACTGACAATGGGATTACTAGTTCAAAGGGTACAGCTATTTTTGTAATTTTAATTATGCACTGCCAGATTTTTTTTTTCTAAAAAAGAATACTCAATTGCAATTCCACTTGTAATGGATGGTTGTTTCTACTTTTCTACAATCTTGCAACCCTTTAGTTCTGCCATTTTAATTATTTTGAATACTCTGAAGTTATGATAATCAGTAAGGTTTAGAATTTTTAAAAGAAATGAACAATTTGCTCTCTCTTTTGAAAGCTCTCATCAGCTTCCATGGATTTAACTATCATCTCTATCCACACCGATGATTTTCATTATCTCTTTGTCTAACCCTTTCTTCTCTCCTGACCTCCAGTTTCTAATCTATGAGTACCTATGGAAATCTCAAACTGGATGTCTTGTAGAAATTAACTTAAACTCAACATGTCCCAAAATGAACTAATTATTTTCCCCTACAAACACTTATCTTTAAATTTTCCTTATTACTGTGGAGGCTACTACGATCTTCTTAGTCACCCAGGCTAACAATCTAGGTGTCCCATCCTTGACACTTCTCACTTTCTCTCACCCTTCTATATAATCTCTTGCTAAATCCAGTCAGTTCTATCTTAACAACATATCTAGTATATGTCTCCTTTTCTCCTCTTACACTGCCACTGACATAGTGCAGGCCCTTATCGTCTCACACCTAGACTATTTTAATAGCCAGCCACTGGACTCCCTGCCTCATCTTTCTCCTTTCTAGTCTACCCTCTACTCAGCTGTAAAACTGATCTTCCTAAAGCAAAGGTCTGATCATGTCACCCTTCCTGTCAACCCTACCTTGCTCTTTCCCCTCCCCTGTTTCCTGTACGACCAAATACAAAAATCTCCCATTTGGCTCATAAAGGCCTCCCTAACTTTGCCTTCTTCTACCTTTCCAGTCTTTTTACATCTTACTTCCCACTACATATGCTGTAACCCAGTGGTACTTGCCACTCTGATGTTTCTCACACACAAAAACTCGATCTCCCAACTCTGAGCATTGTCACTGGCTACCATCCATGTCTGGAATTTTCCTTTTCTATCTCCTTGTATCTTGGCTTTCTTTAATATCTCAGCTGAAGTCCCACATTCTGCAAGAAGCCTTTCTCAGTCCTCCTTAATCTTAGTGCCTTTTAAAAAAAATGATCTCTAGTTTTATCTGATATATATCTTGTTTGTATAAAGTTATTTGTATGTTGTCTCCCCCATTAGACTGTAAGCTCCTTGAAACCAAGGTACTATGTGATGGGATCCTAGCCACTGCCTCTAGCTAGTCACTGCCCCCAGACTTCATATTTCCCATAGAAATAGGTGGTGTGTTCATGCATTCAACCACAACCACATTCATCTAGTCTCAGACAGGACCACAATACTCAGCCAATCAGAAAGCAGTACCACCAGAATTCCCAAGCAGGACATGGCCCCAAAACAACAGAAGCGACTTTCCCTAAGTAGGCACCTGTGCAGTAATAGCAAAAGCTGTCCTTTAGGAGAATTTAGGATGTAGAGAGGCTTATTATAATATTATTATCATACAAACCCCACAATGGGGTTTTCTCTATGATTGTGGATAATCACAAGCACAATTTCACTGAGGCTGGGACCCCTCCCGTATTACCTAATCCCTGAACAAACCCCTCCTGCCAAAATCTATCTTGCTTTCTCTGAAGTTGCTGGCTCCTCTTGGAACAGCCTGCTTCATGAGAGGCGTCAATCTCAATAAATGCCCATACTTGGATTAGAGGTGGTCTGGATTCTGAATTCTTTGAGATGGTACTACCATAACATTCTTTGAGGCCCACCACAACACATCATGAAACTGCAACAGTTTTTGGCATCCCTGGGTAGACAGAGCCTAAATCCCAACACTGCCTGCCTGAGCTGATTTGATTGACTGGGAAGGTATCCTCTCCCATTCTCACTACACCATATGTATGTCTGCAAAAGTGAAGCACTTAATGGAAGAAGCCAACGTTCCCAAGTAGTAAGAAGTGAGATTTAGTGGTTAATTTCTTTGGAAATGGCATTTCATAAAATGATTCCCAAATCATCAATTTGTCTACACTAGAGGTATGTTTTTATCATACTCTCAAGTCTTTTAGGGAAAAAATAACTAGCAAATCAAGTCTGTAGTACTTATAACATTATGCTACCACAGAGTGACACCAATAATATATTTAATCTTGCAGCAAAGATGTTATACTCTCAAGTTTAGTGAAAAATTTGGTAGCTGAATTGCAGAACTTTAAAATGAAAATTCACTTACATAACAGAAAATTGCCTAACCTTTCTGGTAAAAAAAAGTTTTAATTACAACTAAGACAGACAAATAAAAAAATACATAATTAAAGCTATAAGGAATAAAATTTCAGATGAAGATGTCCAAAATGATGAATTATACTAGATGCTTCCAGAAAGCCTTGTTAATATATGAATGTTTTAATGTTTAACTCCATTAAAAATACTGTATTTAACATAAAGTACTATGCTCACATTATTTCTCCTTGTTACATAAAAATGTTAATGAAATTAAGATGCTAGTGAATTAAGTGTTTTGCTCATATTTGATGGCTGAAAAGTGGTAGAATGTTGCATGAAAGAATTTAAGAAGTACGATAGTCTGCATTTTAGCAATATTCTACTGCAGCAGAGGTTTGGATGAGGACATACAGTACTACATACCAAGGGGCCACTTGGTGGGACACTAGCAGACCACGTTGCTGGTGCTACTTTTGGTTGCCAGTTAGCTCCTCCTGTCAGTTTCCTTTCTCCAGCATTCCACTGAAGATCTCCCCTAAAGTATCATGTGCAAATGGAATAAGCTAGTCAGAAAATAATTATAACTGAAATTTGAAATATGTTAAAACTTGGAGCTAGGAGGTTCCTACGTAAGTGTCTATTATGATATGTAAGATAATTTAACAGCATCTGAAAAATATGTATATTATAGGATCTTCACTTCCTATTTCAAAATATTCCAATTTGCCAGTTAAATTACATGGTTACATCTCTCACTGGTTATAAATATGCCAAAATAACTACAGGAAATACTATATATGCTGTTCAATAGTTAGCACTCAAAATTAATAGTCCAAAATGAAACTAAGTATTTTAAACTAATGATAAGGAATACCTCCCAATCATGAAATCAGATATTTTAAAATAATTTAAAATGTATTTTAGTGATAATTGAAGAGAAATAAATATTTTATTCCCATAAAGTACACATTTATGGAGTGAATAGTTAATATTTTTCCAATCTCATGTTTAAAAGGACCTAATTTTAGGATGAATAAACTTCACATTCACCCTAGAAAAGCAATGAATTCATTCACATTAACACTTAATGTACAAAAAGTAGAAGTTTACTTTGCTGGTTCCCCATAACAGTTTATGTGTTTCATAGTGAATAGCTGAATTAATTAACTTTAGACTATGGTTATTCCAAGAAAAATACTTTAACACCGTCCCTTTACTTCTCAGTTTAGTACAAAACAAAAAAGTATGGTTCGGAGTACTTACTTTTTTGATGTGGTACCAGAAATCCCAAGATCTGCAATTAGATAAGATGATAAAATATTTACAACTTTTAAAAAATTTTAAACAGAATGATTTTACAACATATAAAACACAGCTTTAGAGACCATTACTTTGCTGAAAGAAAAAATGCTTTCAGATCACCAAAAAACTGCATTACAAAGCATATACATTTGTTTATTTAGATGGATAATTTTTCCAAACATCAAAATTTATCCTAAAAATGTTATTCTGTTTAATTATTGCCAAATAATCAATAATAATATTAATAACTGTTATTATTACTTTGCCAATTCCTGATATTACAAAATAGGATTAGGTGTTTACAATTGAAGTCAAAGAATAATAACTATACAAGTAAATTTGAATCAATTGAGCTTGAAGAGAAAGGCAATTTTGTAATGGTCTAATAGGATAAGATAATTTTCCCCTCTGAATTAATACCAGTGTGTGAGAAACCTGTGGCCTCAAGGCCACATATGTCCCTCTAGGTCCTCAAGTGTGGCTCTTTGATCAAATCCAGATTTCACAGAACAAAGCCCCTTAATAAAAGGATTTGTTCTGTAAATTTGGACTCCATGAAAAGGTCACACCCAAGAACCTAGAAGGCCACACATGGCCATGTGTGTGTGTGTATCCTGTTTTCTTCAAGTGCATTTTATTATTTTATCAAGTTTTATAAAATATCCCGTTAATTTGATTAGAATAACACTAAAGGTATAAATAAATTTCAGTAACATTGTCATTTTTACTATATTGGTGAGGTTTAGAGGTCTAGTCCTGAGCACTGAACATTTCTCCAGTTATATTAATATTCTTTTGTAGTCTCATTTAGATGACACCTTTAGGTCTTTTAACTTCAGTTTCTCCAGCAATTTGTTCAGTTCCATATTTTCCTTTTTGTTTTTCTGTTAGAGTTATACAAAACTGAGAGGAGGCTATTGAAGCCTTCTGTCATGATTATGCTACTGTCTTTTTTTAATTCACTTAATATTTCCTTTGTGAATGTAGATGCTAAGGCATTTGGAGTGTATACGTTTGTTACTGATATCGGTTTGTTGTCCATGGTTCCTTTCAGGATGGTGTAGTTTCCTTATTTATCTATTTTTTGAATGTTTGTTTTTGCTTTGTCAGATGGCATGATTGCAATGCCTTCTTTTTTGTATTCACACGATGAGTAGTGAATTGTTTTTCCATCTTCTCAGTTTTAGTTGGTTTTTAAAATATGTTACTTGTTAAGCAACAGATTGTTGTATAATTTAAGTCATTCACATTTAAAGTTATGAGAGTTAACGTTATATATTCCTCTATTGTCTTTAATATTTTTTCCCCAAACTATGATTTTTCCTCTTCTTCTGTTGTAAACATAGTTCTATGTGTCTTCAGTTATTTTAGCTTAATCTTTTTTAAGGTGGCCCTATTTCCACTAACTCTGTTCCCCTTAAACCTGATTCTCTCTCCAGTTTGTTAATCCTTTTCTTTGGAACTTTCCTTATTAATTCCTAGAAAGAACATAAGAGGCCTAAGGGTCTGATGCTGGCACTCTAAAAGTTCTAAAATGATCTGAGATTTTAGTAGGCCATAAGACCAAAGATAGAAGTCATGGCAGATAACTCAGGAAAAAAAACAAAACAACAAAAGAGGGGCATGATCCCATAAAAATAAAAATAGCAAAGCTAAAATCTTAGAATAAGCTGAGGCTTGTAAAAATTATTGAAGACAACAGAAATAGCTGAGGTGGTGAAGGTAGGGGTGGGAGTGTTGAATTTTAAGCTTTCCTGGGATCCAAGAGCAATAAAAGAAGAGTAAGTCCACTGTTTGAGTGGATAGGATTAAAATTAAGGAGAAGTATTTTCGACTGGTTAAGAGACAACTGAAACCAACAATAAGCTAATAAGAAGATGAGATAGTAAGCAAAAACCTTCCTGCCCTAAATGAATTCAAGTCACTTGGTACATATTAATTACTCCTCACATACTAAAATAATTTGCAAAAATTACTATGGACCCAATATCTGATCTTTTCAGAATCATGGAGAATGAGAGAAGTTACAGAAGACTGTAGATGGGAAAATGATCCAGTTTTCAGAAAGGAGAAGGTAGATTTTTGTCAACTATCAGTTGATGGCCCAATATCCATTTATGGAAAAATTCTAGAATAGATTATTAAAGAATTTGAATGTGAGTATTTAGGAAAGGAAATAGTCATAACTACAGTCTGTATAGGTTCATTAATAATTAATTCGTCTATTTCTTCTCCTTTATGGATAGGGAAGCTAAACTAGATCTAGGAAATACCACAGGCGTGGAGTAAGGCATAAGCAAAGTCCCATATACTGTGGCAGACAAAATAGAGATACAGGCTAGAATATGATAGCACAGAGAATAGAATCAGATTTGGTTGAATGACTAGACCAAAACATTGTCAATCTTTGTTGAATTAGAGGAAGGTCTTTAGTAGAGTGCAACAAAATGTAGTCTTTCGCTGTTAATTGGTGAAAATTTTTATCAATGACTTGTCTGAAGACATAAGAGTGATACTGATTAAATTTAGTGATAATGAAGAGCTGTGAGGGATAGCAAATACAATGAGTATCATCTCAAAAGAGCTTGATAGCCTGGAAAAAATGTGATCTATTAAGATGAAATTTTTATAGAGGTAACATGAAGTCCTACACTTAGGTTAAAAAACTCAATGACATAATTATGGAATAGGGGAGATATAACTATCTAGCAGCTAAGATGGATGGATAAGTACGGTTGTTTTTTGTGTGTTCTACATGTCAGACCAAATCTGGATTACATGCTCAATTATGAAGAACACAGGAGATCAAGAAAGGCATTTCCTTTCTAGACAAGGGAAAGCATGTTGGATGGTGACATCACTAAAAACCATAATAACAACAGATGAAGAAACGGGGACTATTTATCTTAGAGCAGATTTTGGGAGAGCATGATTGCTGGCTCAGAATAGGTAAAGCTTTGTCAACTGAGAGTGGAATTAGGCTAGTCTGTTTCACTCTAGTAGTGATGGATGGGTGGGGAACAAAGACAATTAAATGAAAGTCAAAGAGAAACAGATTTTTAAAAATTAAAGAAAAAACTTTGCTAATAATTTTACTGCGACCTCCAAAATAAAATTGGCTACTTTTAGAAACCATTGGTTCCTCATTAGCCTTGGAGGTCCTCAAGTGGAAGCTGGATGACATCTTGCTACAGAGATATATCATGTTTCAGATACATACTGAACTCTAAATTCTCCAATTCTGAGATTCTATGAAATAGTAAGTGCATATTTTGGTACCATATTTATTCTCTACTAGTAAAAATGGAAAATATATGACCCTGAATACCAGTGACTGAGAAAAGGTGTCATTGGGTAGCAGTTCGGGAGAGTTGAGTATGTTTAACAAGGCAACATGGAAGAAAGCTTATTCATGAGGAAGAAAAATGGGATTGAAAGTAAAACAGAATGGAGAGCAGTCCCCAAGGAAGAGTGTAAGAACAGGAGCTACTGTAACCTTAGTAGAAGGAAGAGGCTGAGGGCAAGTCTATGCATTATAGGCAGCTGTTTTATTTTTCAAGAATACAATGAAAATAGCAATGTCTCTTGATGTGGAGTTAGCATGGGAAGTGTGAATACCTTCTCTCCTCTTCTCCCAGGTAGAGGCACACCTCAGTACAGTACAGTGGCAGGAGTAGCCAATTTGTCAGGACTGCCATCTAACTTTAATTGCTCTTCACCATTACTCATCAGAAGGAGCTGTTTAAGGTAACAGAGCCACACTTGACAGTGGTGATTACACTTGCACACTAGTTTTCTAGAATGACTGCATTAGGCCACTACAGTGGATTAACTTATAGCTTAGAGGGATCCCAGGAAGTTTTTCCCACATTGTAGTGGTAATCTTTTCCTCCATTTCTGGTTGTAAATGGTTTAGTTTCTAAAGGGTTTGGAGTTCAGGGGATTTGTCCTCTGTTACCAGGGAACAGAGACTCTATGGGCAAGGACTTTTTCTGTCTCTTCTGTTCACAGGACTGTGGAAACAATCTGGGGCTTTCTCACCCAAGTGGAGAAACCAGTCTTAGATAGGAAACAGCCTTAGGCTCTATCAACTAACATGATTAAATCTGTTACACTAAAAAAGACCTTGCTAGCTATTACCACCCTAAGTGACAGTGTTTGTTAGGACTTCCCTTCACCCAATCAAATAGCCCCTCCATGACCTTGCACTTACTTTGTATATATTTTTCATTTATAAATCAGTGTGTGTTTGTACATATGTGTGTGTATGTATACACATATATATCTCATACTAAAAAGAAGAGATATACTAAAAACCGTAGTCAAAGCTATGGTTTCTCCAGTAGCAATGTACGGATGTGAGAGCTGGACTATAAAGAAAGCTGCAAGCCACAGAGTTGACACTTTCCAATTGTGCTGGAGAAGACTTTTGAGAGCCCCTTGGGCAGCAAGGAGATCAAATTAGTCAATATTTAAAGAAATTAATTCAGGCTATTCATTGGAAGTAAAATACTGAAGTTTAAATACTTTGGCCACATGATGAGAAGATGGAAATGATTGTAAAAGACACTGATATTGGGAAAGACTGAAGGTAAAAGGAAAAGGGGAGAGTAGAGGACGTGATGGATAGACAATGTCCTGGAAACAATGAAGATGAACTTGGACAGATAGTGATAGTGGAGGATGACAGAGGGGCCTGGGACATCCACGGGGTCACAAAGGGTCGGACACCACTGAGCAACAAAAATCAGTTCATTTATATATTTACCATTCTCCTAGTAGAATGTAAACTTCTTGAGGGCAGGTACTGTTTTAGGCACTAAGATTCAGAACTGGAAGGGATGTTGGAGTACAACCCTCCTCATTTTACAGATGAGAAAAACGAGACTGAGAAAATTTAAGTGATTTGTCCAGGCTCACATAGCTGTTACATGAGGCAGATTTTTTGGACTCTCATGGTCTATCCCCTGTGCCTCTTAGCTGCCTCATTTTTATCTTTGCATCTTTAGTACCTAGCACAATGCCTGGTACACAGAATGTATTTGATAAAAGCTTGTTGAATTGAAGGAAATCAGTCTCTAAGACTTAAATAAAAGCATATGAAGAGAGACTGAAGGCTGTTGGTGGCCTACCAGTGCTTAGTAAATGTTTATTGAATTGAATTAATAGGTATGGACCTATTCTAGGAAAAACATTTACACCCAATAATGGATAATTCTATTTACTCTTGGTCTTATAAGTATAAACATCAGGAGATGAATACAGGAAACAAAAATAACTTTCGATAAATAATTTTAGTCAATTTTATTTAACTTAAAAGGTAATTATGTTACTTACTGCCTACTAAATTTGCAAGAGATGAATCAAGATCACTTCCGAGGGCTTTGCTTGCTGCCATAGCAGGACCAGGTGTTACAGCTGAAATAGGTGCAGGCTGACCAGCAGGGATCATAGTTGGCATAAGAAGATCCCCTAGACCATCAAACACTGGAATTCAAAAAGACCAGGTTCAGATTTTTTTTTTTTTGAAAATAACAATAGAATTGAGCTGCTTCTTTTATTTCTTTCTGGGGTAGGGAGTAAGGGTGAGAGCAGGAGTTGGATCTTTGATTTCATAGGTGTACAGAGCTAACAGTTAGGAAACTCTCTTTACCAGTGCAGATGGACAACTCTCCTGCCATTTACAGACTTAACAGAGAGCTGCTTGTAACTGAAATGACCCAAATTAAAATTGTGGGTACATATAAATAATATACTTTTACAAAAAAGTAAAAGTATCTTACTATTGGCAAGAATTCAAGAGTTAACTCATAATTTTTCAAGTATGGAAACAGATCTCTCAAAGCTGAAATAAATTTAATGAACATCTAAATAATCATTGAAATGCTAGTAATGTAAATGTAAGTCAGAACTCTTTATTCTGAAACAAAAACAAGAACAAAACCATTATGATTTTTGAGCATTTAAATTTGAGTAAATGGTTTATTCTCACAGTACCAAATGAAATGAATGTCATATAGTAAGACCTGACAAGTAATATTCATAGTGAATAAACTTACACTTAGTCTGCATTTTAGATATATACTGAAAACTATGATTCTTTTTTTTAATGGTAGGTAACTTACTTTTGTTTACAACTTTAAGATCACATCTGAAGCACTATTATTGATTTTCTTAAGAATTTTAAAACAAAAAAACTGACCCTGTAGAAATTTACCTAATGACTCTTTATAGCTCATCTTGTAAAACACCATTTGAGAAGTTTCAGTTGTCCAAATGGACCATTCTGAATACAGACTCACAGTAGGATCTGTTGATACCATATCCATAGGTTTTAGAAAAAATCATATTGCTAAAACCCAATACAAGTAATATATGCTAGACATCTATCATAAATACTATAATACTACTATAATTTAAATTGAGGGAAAATATAGCATTCAATTATGCACTAGCTACAGAAGCAACTGAATCATCAGGCAAGGAATATAATTAGGGTGCTTTTTAAACTCACTTAATTGCCAAAAACTCACCAATTGTAAATTTGTAGTAAGGACCCAGCATAGGAAGAGTAGAATGAAAGAGAATACAAACAAAATGACAGCAGGGATGAAAGGTTAAAGGCAGGCAAAGAACACTCTGTATTTGTATCTCAACTTTGAAAAACTGAATGCCATGCAAGCTGGCATGCTCTCCCTGCCAAAAGCAGTGAGAGTACACATTCAGATACTGACTATACACAAGGTCTTTGTTTTCCCTTAAGTTCTAAAACTCATGCAAAGATAAGCACATGCAAAGAGATGATGTGCATGTTAAGTTAGATTTCTGCTAAAAATTAAAAACAGATTCAGAGAGGGTTTGTGGGTTATTCCTAATGCTATCCACAAATGTACTAATGGCAAGTAATTATTAAAATTAGTACTTTAAAAATACAGAAAAAGGGATAAATTTGAAATGATAAGGTTCTCAATACTCAATATTTGTTGTTAATTTCTTGATAATTGAAAGAATAAATAAGCTAAGTTATTTTTCAATGAATTCAAGTAAGTTAAATTAAAAATCCATTTAATTTCCTCACCTGATGGATCAAAGGAGCTGCTGCTAGTAGTTGATGGTGATGTTCCAAAAGCTGCTTCAAAATTAGGCTGCAAAAGGTTGTTCTGAGCTGGTGTCACTGGTGATGGAGAGGGTGCAATGAAAGTACCTCCAAAACCTGGAAAAAAGTTGAAAAGTAAAAAAAGTAACATTTAAAGTAATATTATATAAAATATTGTGATAAATAGGAGTTTGAAGAGTATAGATACAAAAAATAAATGTGATTTAAATTTAGGAATGGATAAAAAGTTGCAAAACCTAGTAAATTGTTTAGAGTTTTTCAATGATCACTGCCTAAAAGAGAAGTTAAATTAAAATAAGAGAATTGGGTAATACAATATAAAATGAATAGTTTTTTTGAGAACAAGAAAGAACTAGCCTATAATCATTGATGCTTTATATTTTAATGAAAATTCAGGCAATACAATTTATTCCAGATGCTTAAGTTTCATTTCTTGATCCACCAATCAAACAAATTTATCATATACTTGTTGTGTTCCTGACACTGTGCAATGCTCTGGGATACAAAGACAAAAAGGAGGATACAGACACTCAACAGCATGCAAACATATACGTAAATACGTGTTAATTTCAGTAGGGAGGCTAGTGCAGCTGGTTGTGTAGCTGGGACAATTAGGAAAGGCCTCATGTAATAGTTGGTCCTTGAGTTGAGCTTTGAAGGGATTCTGTGACATGGTAGTAAAAAGGAACTGTAAATGGAATGTGTGTGTGATGATCAACCAGTTGACCACTTTGGGGTGACCTCAAGAGTGAGTGAAGGGGAACAATGGCAGGCTGGAAACTGATTGTGTGAGGTTTTAAAAGCCCAAGAGAGAAATTTGGATTTGATTAAAGATATAATAGAAAGATGGAGAATGATATGGTTAGACTTGCTTTGAAGAGTGTCACTTTAGCAAATGTGTGGAAGATAAATTGGAGAAGGTTGAAACTTGAAGCTGTGAGACCAACTAATAAGTTATTGAACTAGTTCAGGAAATAACTGATGAGGGCCTGAAAGAGAGTGGTAGACATGTGAGTAGAGAGAAGAGAGATGTAACAGATACAAGAAAGCTAGAAATTGCTTATTAAGTAGAGAATGGAAAAAAAATATCAGCATTCAACAAAGACCAAATGGGTAATATTTTTCTTTTTAAAAGTCTTATTTTTATTGATACCTTCTGTTTTTATATTGCATTAATTTCTTTTTTCTTTTTGGAGAGGGGAAGGCAGGGCAATTAGGGTTAAGTGACTTGCCCAAGGTCACACAGCTAGTTTTGTGTTAAGTGTCTGAGGCCTGATTTGAACTCAGTTCCTCGGGACTCCAGGGCTGGTGCTCTATTCACTGTGCCACCTAGCCACCCCTATTGCATTAATTTCTGAATATATATCTCTTACCCACCCAATGAGCCATCCTTCATAACCAAGACTGAAAATGAGCGGATGGTGGCATATAGTTCATACAAATAAACACATCAATCATGTCCAATAACATGCAATATTCTACACCCATAGTCCTTTACCTTCACAAAGAAGAGAAGGAAATACATTTTCTTAGCTTTTCTCTGGGACCAATTGTGACCATTATAATTATACAGTATTCATCTTTCATTTGCTTTTCCTTTCCTTTTACATTGTTGTAGTTGTGTATTTTATCTTCTTGGCTTACCTTACTTTACTGTGCGTCAATTTTTCCTAAACTTCTCTGAATTTCTCATACTCACTGTTATTTTTCAAAATTCCCTTCCTCCATCTGTTCCCCCATTCATTGTGTAATAAATATGATGCTCGTTATCATATGAAGTTATGTAAAACATATTTCTGCACTAGCTACATTCTGGAGTGGGGAAAAGAAAAATAAAATAAATGCTTCAATCTGCAATATAAATTCATTAGTTCTCCATCTGTAACTGGATAGCATTTATCATTATGAAGTCCTTTGGAGTTGTGGTAGAATGTTGTATTGATCAGCATATACATTATTTCTTAAGCTCCAGTAATATTCCATTACATTCATGTGCCATAATTTGTTTAGCCTTTTCCCAACTGTTGGGCATCTATTTTGTTTCTAATTCTTTGTTACCACAACAAAAAGGGTTGTTGTGAATACTTTTGTGTATATAGGTCCTTTCTTTTTTTCTTTTGCCTTCTTGGGGTTCAGCAGTAGGGCTCTCTGTGTCAAAGGGTATGGATATTTTCAGATAAGTAACTTTTTTCCTTTTAAATTTAAATTTTTTCCAATGAATAAAAAATCCAGCTTTTCTCCAACCCCAACCCCCTCTGTAAAAGAAAAAAAAACCACACAACTCTTGTAATATACATAGTCAAGCAAAACAAATTCCTTTATTGTCATATCCACAAAATATGCCTCAATTTGTACCCGGAATCCATCACCTCTGTTGGGAGGTAGGTAGCATAATTCATTATGAGTACTCTGAAATCATGGTTTATCATTGAGTTGATCAGAATTTTAAAGTCTTTCAAAGTTGTTTATCTTTACAGTGTTATTTGTTACTGTATTCTTTTGGTTCCACTTACTTAAATCTGTATTACTTCATACTAGTCTTTCTTGGTTTCTCTAAAAACATCTTTTCATTATGTCATACACCACAGTAGTATTCCATCACATTCACATACCAATAATTTGGTCATCCATTCCCCATTTGATGGACTCTCTCAGTTTCTAAGTCTTTGCTCTTTATCAGAAAAAGAAGTAGTATAAATATTTTTGTACTTAAAGTATATGGGTAATTTTTAAAGTAATGCAATTAAACAAAGAAATGTATTGGGTTTAAAAGATGTCATATAGTTAGTCAATAAACAGTTATTCAGTACATACCACATGATCAGGCACTGTGCTAAATGCTGGGGATATGGAGAGAAAAGATATTTGCTACTTTTAAGGAGCTCACAATCTAATAGTTATATAGCAATATGGTCTACTAGAAAAAAATACTATGCGTAAATCAGGAAACTGCAATACTGGAGGAAAGAATAGTAGTCCTACATGACCTGGAATCACAAATTCCTAGTATTTGGAAAATCTTCTGACCCTTTTGGTAATAAATAACAATTGAGAGAAAACAATATTAAACTATTATATTAATAATTAACTATTAATTTGTGATCCACCCTTTCCCCTCTTATTGTTGAACCCCATCTCAAGAAAAGGTTAGCTTCTGAAGGGCAAGGCGGGAGTGATGAGATTTGCTTCTAGCCCTCAAGGTACACTGGCCCCCACCCAAATGGGAGAGTCAATTTCTGTTTAGAATATAAACAGAAGCCAGTCTGGGTGAGCCTTTCCGTGGAGGAACCCCAAGTCCTTGGTGCCCTCTAAAAGAGTTTAGGGCAACTCAGCTCATGAAGGTGAAAACTAGGAAGAGAGGTCTGGCTGGAGACAGCTTTCCCTTTCCCAGGTACCCTTGAGGCTGTTGAGTCTCCTGATTAAGTTATGTTCTCAGCAGGAGGAGCTGAAGACTTTTAGCCCACCTCCTCATTATATATCTACTAATCTACTATATAATCTACTCATCTACTAATTATATATCTACTAATCTATTAGTTGAGTTTCACTTGTCAGGGGAGTTTCCTTTTAGAAGGGATTTAAGGCATTTTAGGATCTCTCCCGTGGTTTCTTTAGTTGCTGAGAGAAACCACTGATCATTAATTTATTGATTGCCTTGGTTACACTAATTAATAAATTGATTATTAATTCTCTCAGGGTTTTCATTTTTCTCACAATACAGTTTTAATCCATAGCTTTATACTTCTTGATTAAGACTAAGAATTTAAAGAATTAAAATAATCAAAGAATTTACTTTTTAAAAGTCACTTTGAGAGGCAGCTAGGTGGCGCAGTGAATAGAGCACAGGCCCTGAAGTCAGGAGGACCTGAGTTCAAATCCAGCCTCAGACACTTAACACACACACAAAAACTAGCTCTGTAACCTTGGGCAAGTCACTTAACCCCAATTGCCCTACCTTCCCCCTCTAAAAAGCAAAAAAAAAAGTAACTTTGGCCAAATTTTATAACCCTGAATTTTAAAATCAACATATATACCAAATATAATTATGTAACTAATGAGCTCAATAAATTATAGAATTCTGAGTTCAATAAATAACAGAATTCTATATATTTCATGGCACATTTTCAAGTTGTTTATCTTTTGTGTCAAAAACAAACTCATCCTATCTAGTTTTGGAGAGAGAGGTAGTGTTACATAGTCTTAGACTTAATTCTCTGGAAGACCTGAGTTAAAATCTTACCTGTAGCTATATAAATCTCACTTACTAACTGTGTGGTTCTTTCAGCCCTAGTTTTATCATCTTTAAAATGGGGAAATAATAGCATGGCAAAAATAGTAGTAGTTTGGAGGACAAAATTAAATAATGTAGGGAGAGCTTTTGGTAAACATTAAAGCACATGTTAGCTACTATCTACATGTAACAGAATTCACTTTTTAAACAGTAGTAGAATAGCTATTTCCTGGTTTATATACTACATAAAGCTACACTCAAACATTTGCCTGCCTTGTCCTCTGCAAACAAACAAAAATATCCTTATACCATGAATGTATGAAATTCTCTTTTATATCTTAGGTTCTTGTGAAGAACTTAAAGAATTGTGTCTACTGGGTTGGTAATTTTTAGACCCTTTTTAGACCAAGCCTATGTTAGAGGAATCTACATTTGAACTGGTCCCTTTCTATATTTGTTGAATTGAAAATAGTTTAAAAACTGAAATCCTGTTTCTGACTTGAATCTGGGGTTACTAAGTTATAACTAATTGGAATCTTCATATTCCATTCCCATGCCAAAATTTAGATTGTATTTAAATGAATGAAAAACAGACTGTAACACCACAGTGAATCACCAGGGTTCACTACTAGACCTTTTAATGACCGATCTTCCTTTCACAGTCATTTGAATGCAATCTAAGGCAGAAAAATGTGGTTAACAAATGTGGCAAATTATATACAATGGCAGGCTTTATGACTTAAGTGATGGTTAAACAATATTTCCACAATGCAAACAAACATGTATTAAGTACCTATCATACTCAGGTACTACATTAGGTACAAGGAGATACAAATATGAAAATAAGATATTCCCTATCTTTAAGGATGTTGTAATTTAATTAAAAGATTATTTTTTGGTAGTAGAAAAATCGAGACAATCATTTCAGTCAACCTGAGTGAGCTCAGTTTCTCATTCTTTTATCTTCTTCAATTAAAAAAAATTGAAACAGTTATGTTGACATGAGTTATATACCCAAGTTATTTCTGGGATGGATGAAACAGCTATTTCTGAAAAACAGTAAAATATCTGAAGTTCCCTTTTCTAAGGCAAAGAAAGTTACATGTAGCAAAATTTTCACTATTTTACTGTTTACTATCTCCAGTGGATTATGCCTTAAAGAATCTATTAGACTGATAAAAGAAAAATATAGAAATTATATCTTGCTATGAATTAAGATAAGAAATTTGTATAGGATTATAAAGTTAAAAAGTACTTTGAAAAATAAATCTAGTGCAAAATAGAAACCAAATCATGAAAGATTTATAAAAGGTCATAAAATATTTTGTAGATATGTAGGTATATGGCAATCTACCACATTAATCAAGAAGTTAAAGTATTGGGAAAACCATGAATAGGAAGCAAAATTTAAGAATTACCTTTACTTACAGGTTAACTGAGACTTTATATTTATACTGACCTTTACAGTGTACAAAGTACTTTCTTAAGAATGCTGGTAGTGTGGGTATCATCATTCCCATTTTAATAAATTTTTTTTTTTTGCTTTTTGGAGGGGGAAGGGTAGGGCAGTTGGGGTTAAGTGACTTGCCCAAGTTCACACGGCTAGTTTATTTTTGTGTCAAGTGTCTGAGGTCGGATCTGAACCCAGGTCCTTCTGACTCCAGGGCCGGTGCTCTATTCACTGCGCCACCTAGCTGCCCCAGATGATTCCCATTTTATAGATGAAGAGAGACTAAGGCTCAAAGTGGAAATGATTTTCCCATATTAACACAAGTAGTTATGAGGCAATATGGCATTGTAGATAGAGAAGTGACCTTGTGGAGAATGGAGCTGGCTTCAAAACTAGGAAGAGCTGATTCAAGTTCTATGTCTGACACCAACTGGCTGTATGATCCTGGGCAAGTCACTCAGCCACTCATGGCCCTAGGTAATATACTGACTATAAATTGTAAAGAAAGTGTATGTTAAGATTTTATGTTGAACTGGTTCCCACAACTGCCCCTTGCCCTCTTAGTCTGCAGAGTAAGTAAATTTATTAATATTCATATAAAGGTAATAGCAGGGGGGTGGCTACATGGTGCAGTAAATAGAGCACTGGCCCTGGAGTCAGGAGGACCTGAGTTCAAATCCAATCTCAGACACTTAACACTTAATACTTACTAGCCATGTGACCTTGGGCAAGTCACTTAACCCCAACTATCCTGCCTTCCCCCCTCCAAAAAGCAAAATAAATAAATAATAAAGGTAATAGTAGGAAATAAGACTGCAAAAAAGGGAACCTGAAAGTCACATACAAGCTGTCCCAAAGATCAAAGAAGCATAATTTATAAATTGTATCACATATTAACTAAAATTCACATCCTGGTAATATGTGCTGAATCAGGAAAAACTATCTAGGTGCTGCTTGTCAAAGTTCTCCTCCTGTGATATGTAAATTTCAGACAAAATCCAGACTACAGAGCTCCACACCAAGAGAACACCAAAAGGGTGCTGATAACTTTAAAAAGATGCTGATAACTTTGAGATGATAGAAAGGGTAGGCTGAGAGAGATGATGTGGAGGCAGGGACAATAATATTTGACATTTGAATATTGTGAGGTAAGGGATAATGCTGAGGTTTCAAATTTGAGAGATTGGAAGGCTGCTGCTGTCTTGAATAGAAATAGGGACATTCAGAAGACACTATCTTCTGAATCAGTCCTTTCCACTTAAGAATAACTAAAATTGTCGGAACTGTAGTCCTATGCAAGAAGAAAGGAAGCACCATGCCAAACTTTTTCCAGCTTTGAAAACCAATGTAGACAACAGAGGCTGGGGGTGGGGTGGGGATGGTAATAGTAATTATATTATTATGGTTTTTATATTTAACAAGCGATTACTAAGTGGCTCAGTGGAAAGTGTGCTGGGCCTGGAGTCAGGAAGACTCATCTTCCTGAGTTCAAATCCTATCTCAGACTCTTATTAGCTGTGTGACTCTGGGCAAGTCACTTAATCTTATTTACCTCAGTTTCTTCATCTAGAAAATAAGCTGGAGAAGGAAATGACAAACCATTCCAGTATTTCTGCCAAGAAAACCCCAAATGGGGTAGGACATGACTAAAAAACAACAACAAAATATACTAGTCAATGTGCTAAGAGCTTTATAAATATTATATTTACATATTAATTTATATATGAATCTAGATATAAGCTTTTAATTATTTATTATTAATATAGTAATTATTTATCTATAAATTATATAAATATATTATCTTATTTAATCACAACTGACATAAGTAGAACTTTGTAAAATTTGTAAAATCCCCATTAAAGATGAGGAAACTGAGGCAGATAGAAGTTAAGTGACTTGCCTCTGGTCACAAAGCTAGTAAGTATCTGAGGCAAGATTTAAACTCAGATCTTCCATGATTCCATGCTCAGCACTGTATCTACTGTGCTGCCTAGATGTGATGGCAGAGAGAGATGCCATCCACATTGTGACTGGAGCCTGAAATTTTTTCTTTGGCAGTTTCCACAGTTCCTGGTGCTTCTAGTATCTGAACTTTCTGAAACAGAAACGCCTTTCTCAGAGTACAGGAGTTTACATGCTCATTGCCAAAGCACAATCAGTATTTAAGAAATACTTGCTGACAGAAGATACTGCAAGTCTTATAGCTCTAAATTCTCCAATAGTTTGTTCATTTCTATATTTCTCTTTTAATTTTTCCCATTAGATTTGTCTAGCTCAGATTAGAATCTTCTACCTTTACTTTTTTGCAATTCAGTTAACTTTTATGTATTTAGGTTCCATGCCATTTTGGGGTATACATATGTATAATATTGATTTTGTGTTATTATGGTTCCCTGTAAGCATAATGTAGTATTATTTTTATCTCTTGCTATTGAAAATTTTTATTTTTGCTCTGTCCAATTAGCATGATTATAACTCCTGATTGTCTGGATTCATCTGATGCATAGCAACCATTTTCATTTTCTATATAACAATTTTTAGATTGCTGATTTTATTTTCTCATCCATTTTGCCACTCTTTCATTTTATTGGCTTGTTGAATTTAGTTAAAGTTATGATTGTTAGGCTCGTGTTTTCCTCCATTTATTTATTGATTGATTTTTATTCTCTTTGTCTTTTAAGTCAGTACTTTGTCCCTGTTTTTAGTTTTGTTTAAACTATTTTGATGCTAGTCCCAAAACTCTCCCTTCATCGTATTCATATTCTTTGCCTTTCCAAACCCCAATTTTTTTTAGTTTAAATTGTTAATTTCTCCTTTTTTGCCCTTCTTTCTCAACCAGTTAAGTAAGTGGGTAAACATCTGCCCTTACTTCCAATGTCTTACTTTAATTAACTTTCTTTTTCTGAAGGCATTTTCCAAGAAATTTTTCCTTTACTCCATCCTCACTGTCTTCCATTTCTATCCATTCTGAACTTTAATTTCTGATCCCTGGATTATACCATTACTTGTTCTTACTTTCTTCATTGTTGCTGAAGGGGACAAAGCATTTGAATTACCAAATTTTAGCTCCTCCTATCCAATTTCTAAGTTATTGCCTTTGATGATCTTACCCCATATTCCCTACATTGAGGTACACCTCTCTCTTAGAAGTACAGATTCATAAGGAGGCATAATGTCATATAGGAGCGTATGGCAGGAGTCTTTCTATATCTCAAATTATGAGGCCTGACCACACCATCTGACCTTAATAGTTTCCATTCCTAAGGTCATGTTATGCTATATCTGGTTTTATGTTTCCCCTCTTCCTTTCCTCCCCCAAGTTCATTGCTAGAATCCTTTCTTGGAGAAGTTGGTCTCCCAATGTGTGAATTCTCCTCAGAAGAAAAACCTTTTAAGGTCTCACATTGTAGACATGTACCTTCTTTCCCAAGGAAATGCTCTTTAATGGCACTCTTTCATTAACCTTCTGGGACATGAATCCCATGTATGCTCAATCCCTCATCTCAGTCCACTCCATTCCATATTTTAATCCTATTCTCCCAGTCAACTCTTATTGAGAGATTATAGGAATTACTATCCTTTCATCACTCACTTACGAATTTGGTAGAAGTGCTTCACCCATGTAAGATCAACAGCTTTTCTACCGTCCCTGCTCTTGGTTCAAATTCTTATAAAAAAAATTTGTCCTTTTAGATCTTTTTTTTTTAATCTACTGATCTTTGTTTTTTTTAAATACCTGATATATTAAATTTCCCCACATAATAACCTATATGAAAGAAGTGATTTAATTATTTAGTTCTTTCTTGATAATTTCTTTCTTCCTCCCTTCCTCCCTCTCTCCTTTTCCTCCTTCATCTTTCTTTTCCTCCCTTCTTTCTTTCCTTCCTTCCCCTGTAGCTTTCCATTGCCACTAATATGTAATATGACAGCATATCCTCTTCTCTAGCTAAATGTCTTTCTAATTCTGAACCTGAATCTGGAGACTTGTGGTGCCTTCTAATTCAATGGCTGAGCTGATATACATTCTGTGGTCAATGGGCATCCTCCCTCATTTTCAGGTACAGGGTGGATCATTACTTAGATTAGGTCTTTCCACTCTGGCAAATACTATAAGCTACCTATGTGTTTTACCAATGCATGGGCAGCACTGCAATGATGGCATATACTTATTCTTCACTTTCTTTCATGAAATAATTAGACAGAAACATTTTACCATATCCAATTATCTGTTAGAATCCAAACACTGAAATATATAGTTTTAAAATTCTATACTTAATTTTTCATCTGCCAACTTATAACTTTTGACAGAACAAAGTAAGAACAAGTAATGGTATAATCCAGGGATCAGAAATTAAAGTTCAGAATGGATAGAAATGGAAGATAGTGAGGACAGAGGAAATGAAAAATTTATTGGAAAATGCCTTCAGAAAAAGGAAGTTAATTAAAATAAGACATTAGAAGTAAGGGTAGATGTTTACCCACTTACTTTAACTGGTTGAGGAAGAAGGCAAAACCTGGGATGAGGACAGAAACTGGGATAAATTTCTTTCAGAGTTTCCTGGCTATAACTTGATGCAGCTATCACTATTATTCCTGTATCTTTACTGTACAAACTGTTGCTTCAAAGTACCACAAATAGCAGTGTTTATGGAGCTTTGATGAAATGACTAAGCCTGAAATCCTACGGATATAGGATTATTCAGTTAAAATTCATCCACTCACTGGCATAAAGTGAACTTTAGAAGTATTAGTAAAGTATTAGTAACCAATGGGACAGTCAGGACAAACCTAGGCCCTAAGGGGTAAGGGGGTAAAGGAGAAGTACCATTTCTTCTAGTATGTTAATAATGAGAACATAAACCACTAATAAATTCTGGCACAGGTAACTCTTCTAGGTATAGCTATGAAGGCTTTTTTTTCCTCTCAAGTAAGGGCTTAAAATTCTCAAAAATTTTTCCTTTGACTCATCTAGCAAAAGAAATTAATCATTTATAATTTATTGGTGTGTCTTCTATTATATAAACATGGTGGACTGGAATTAACTGTAGATTCTAGACAGAAATATATATATATATGTCATACACACATGTATATTTTAGATCTACAACCTATATATGTATATAACCTACATACATATATATATATTATAGAAGCAGCACATGTAACAAGTCTCAGACTAACTATAGAAGTCAGCAATAATTTCTCCTCATATGATTCTATAACCAAATGCCAAATTGCTGGTGCAAAAGAGAAACTCAAGTCAAGAGTAAATGTCCAGATTCATTATATTATAGTATCTCTTTAGAAGAACAATGAAAAAATAGCCTAATGGAAAGATCACAGTAACCTATGTAATCTATAAGGATGGTTTGCATATAATAGCATTTTAAAACTAATTTCATAAAATGCAATGTAATTTATTCAAGAATATAATGAGTAGCTTTTGATTATATCATTTTTGTTTTCAGTTCTATGAAATCAATGGGAAAGGAAAACATACATCACATTAATAATTCCCATCTTAAATTTTTATAAAGCAAAATTTAATTTATAAATTTTAAATTAATTACCAGCTAGTAGGTCGGCCGAAGCTGAGGAACTAGAAACAGCCTGGGTTGCAGGTTGGGGTTCAGAAACACTGCTTCCAAAAGCATCTATTGGATTATCCATTTTGCAGCAAGAAAGGTAAAAGAGTTTAAACAGTGAATACACTGACTCAATGTTATGCAAAGAAATGCATAATTGCAGTACCTTATATTCCCTAGTGACGTACATCCTATAGGCATGTGAAAAATACAAACTTAACTGTATATTGATCTTTTTTCAAAATAATGGATTGCTAAATTGTCACTAAAGAAGAGTGAATGCCCATTAATAAAAGGTTGTAACCTTAATCTTAGGCTTGAGAGAGAATATAAAGAGAAAATGAAAAATACTTTTCCACAGAATAAATTTGTGGATTAAGTCCGATATGTCATCCATATATAACAAAAATTGCCATTTTTTTCTTTAATTAGAAAGACAATAATGGTTTTTTCTATTTAGAAATGGATCAACTTTTTGATACTTCATAATTTTAGACTGGTGCAAGAAGCAAACTTGATCATATCTATATTTTCAGCTCAAAATTTAGCTTTCCAAATCTGAATTTGGTGATTGATATTTTAGTGTTTCAATTATGCTTTCATAGCTACATCAGAAATTCAGCAAGTAAATATCTCTGACTTGCACCTTTTGTCTGTCAACTATGGCAAACCAATGAGTATATGTTGGCAAAAAGTAAACTTTGTAGAGTACATTCACTTATGCTTTTAGACATGAACGTTATGTCATTCCCAAGATAAGAATGTTCTAAATTAGCAAAATGTCTTTTAATTTTGTGGGAAGATTTTAACAAGTAAGCAACTTAATTTTGATTGAATTGGAGAATTCAGTTCATTACAAGTTTTAACCTTTAAAACCCGGGTGCTTTAATTTTTTTAATGTTGCAATAATTTTTCAAGAAATAAGTAAAATCTGATTAAGGCAACAGAGATGAATAAGAATAAGGGTAGACAAATTCCAAATCAATGTATTTTATATTAAGACAGTGGAAAAATTACCTGGTTATGCTTAAACCATGCAATAAGAATGATGAATAGATGATAGTAAAGAAATGAAATGGATGAAAATCAGAGCTTTGAAAATCATATTTACATTCAAGACAGAAAAAATGATTTTATAAAAGTGAGGAAATGATTGAATTAAATGAATATGAATGTATAAAAATAATCTGAGAAAAAAGTGAGTTAAGTGGTGAAGAAAGATTAATACGCACCACCAAAAAGATCAATCACACCTGCAGAATCCACCTTTGCCGGAGAGGCAGTGGCTACAGGAGATGCTGCTGCAAATGCATCCACTGAAGTAAGTAGAGAACAGATAATATTGTATGTCAAAGAAAACTGAGAGCTTTGATAGTTCTTTTGAGATCTATATTTATACTCAAGATGAATAAATTCTAGGAGCAAACTCACTGAAGAGAATACTGTTAATAAGGCAAAGATAGATTCACATTTTAAGATATATACCGATTTTCATAAGAAAAAATAGTTCAAAGTATCACTTTAAAAATTACGGATTTTGACTCATTTTTTTCCCCACCTGCCCAGGCTAAAGAGTATGCATGTAATTTAATGTAACTGATAACAAGATGGGGAACGGTAAATTTTACCAATAGACAATTGCCCATCCAATTTCTGCTGGATGGGTTAAGAGAAGCTTGAACTGAATTCCTCATTAATTTTATCTAGCCTAAAAGACTCAATTAGCACATATGCAAGGAAATTCATTATCTGTCCACACATAACAATGCATCAGCCAACTAAGAAGACTGGAATTCTGCCACAGAACTCACCGGATAAGAGATCAGCAGTGAGAGAACTCTCAGGCACAGGAGAAGCCCCATGTGGAGGAGATGAGAAAGCATCTTCCAAAATGAAACAAACCAAAATTAAGCAGAAGTAAGTAGAAAGCTGAAATCAAAGTCAAAAATCTAACAAATTTATCATTACAAATAAGAGTCAGGAGCTTAAGCATGAAAATATCCAAGAAATCAAAATGAAAGAAAGGATCTATTCATTTTTACCTGTACCAAACAAGTCTATGCTAGGAGTAGCATCTGGCTTAGGCGCTGCAGCAACATCAGGAGCAGATTCAAATAAATCTAAGACCAAGAATATATATGCCTTTACTCAATTTGACCAAACTGAAACAACATTCATTTCCAGTTCTGAATTTTGATTAGGAGAATTCTGAAGTATGTTGCAAATGGTTTGTAGCAAATAAAATTTAAATATACAGTATACATGCAATGTCATGTGTGTATGCTGTATGTTCATTTGACAAACCAGAATTTGATCCACCAGAATCAAAGAGCTTTAAAGAATTACCACCAAAGATATCTAGAGCAGGAGGAGCAGTGGTTGTGGTGGTAGTGGCAGGTGTGGTGGCGGTGGTGGTAGTGGCAGTAGCAGCAGTAGTAGTAGTAGCAGTGGCAGCTGCGGCAGCAGGAGCAGGAGAAGGAGTTGTTGCGGGAATCGTGGGGGCTGCACTAGTTGTAGGGGTAACTACAGGAATGCTGGTCTCAGGTGGCTTCATTGCAAAAAGGTCCAGTTCAGGAGCAGTCTCTGCACTACCTTCAGATGGGGCAAAAGGGTCTTGTAAAAAGGAAAGTGGAGAATATATAGAGAGGATCAGTAAGGAAGGAAATAAGAGAAAATAATCACAGCCAAGGATAACATACACCATACACAGATATAAACACAAGCTAGTTGTTTAAGTGGGGTTCTATTCCAGTGTAATCCTAACCAGTGTGAATAATTAGTACACATTTTTGTCTTTTTAAGAAATTTATAAGTATAAAGGTAAAGATTTCAAACTCTAGTTGGGCAAGATCAGAATGAAGTGTGAGGGGAGTACATCTTCAAATCCTCAAAACCCACCTGACAAACTTAGTAAATTTTTACATTTACAAAAACATGCTGTTTATTAGTTACTTAGATTAGTGGAATAAAAAGTACTCCATAGCATTAGAGAAAAAAACATTAAGAAAGCATACTTACACTGACAAAAATTGTCAATCTTGAGAAATTGTCAATTTTGAGAAGTATGCACGTCTCTATCTTAATGTTTTAAGTGTTGGTCTTATTAATTTAATTTAATGAATGATACTTTGTACTCACAAGAAACTAAGAATGATGAATTAAAAAAAAACTCAACAAAACAACAACAACAAATGGCCACATCTGACTATGGGATTTAATACTAGAACACAAAACAAGAGACTTGCTAATGACATAAAACCCACCATTTCCTGAACATGCATCAAGTGCTGCTGCTACAGGGGTTGGGGTAGCTGGTGCTGCTGCCCCTTCAGGTGCTGCAGGGGCTTCACCAGGAGAAGCTGCAAAGGCATCTTGGGTGCAGTATTTTTTTAAACAATAGAAATTAAAAGAATAAAAAGAGAAGAAAATATAGTAAAAGAACCAAGTTAAATTGCAGAAGAAGGCTCCCTTATACAACATGAATTTTTAGAAATGTTATTTTTATGGGTCATGCACTGTTGACAGTCATGAAGTAAATTTTTCCTTACATTCCTTCTAGTCAGTTACATACTATGTGGTTTAGTTTTGTTACTGCCAAGGCACATTAAAGTCCAAAAGATAACATGATTCTCATTGTATAAGGGTTCTGAGCAGCATGTTTTATGTAATATCAGAAATTAACTAGAATGGATGTTAAAAATTAAAATACAAGAGTAAACTAATGTCACTTACGACATTAAAATTTTCAAGTTCAGTCAGAGTTGCTTAAGGTAACTATTATGACATCTGACTAGTGGCTTAAAGCAAACATGAATGTCTTCTTTAATGCCAATCTAGGTAAATAGGTACCTGTAATATATGTGGAATGCATCAGATATAGTCTAGTTCCAAATGTTTAACAGGGTTAAGCAATAATGTTAATAACTGCATAAAAGACTCTTAGTTACTGATAAAGTTTAGAACTTTCTTTGTCAATGAAAGCATTTTTTGATAAATATAAACATTTATTTTAAAGAAATGAGGGGCAGGCATGACTAAAGTGCCCTTATTTCTCTTAAAATAATTTAATTAGCTTTCATTTTTTAGATATTATAGTAGTGTTCCAATTAGTATGAAAAACCTATCTTCAACTTCTGAAAAATTCAGGCTTGCTTTATCTATCCATATGTAATCTTCTATCCCAACATGTATGTCATTATGCCATCAGTGAACTATTTGTATCTTGAAAGCTTATAATGTACTGTACTTGTCAGAGCTTATTAATGCACTTGCCAGAAACAGTTTCAGGATGTTTAAGAAGTTAGTATTTAACCACATTCAACATTACTATCATTTCATTCTACAAACCTTATTTTTGATTAAATTAGCACATTTTAGAAAGAACATCTGATCAGATGCCTACTATATGGAATCTGATGACAAGGCAATCTATTTCAGTGTAATACCACATTTTAAAGATTATACTACTGACTCTTTTTGTCAAAAAACCTTAAATAAATCCTGAAGTTGGGCATGCATATGCTTAATAACATCATCATTTTGAAAAGCATCTTAAAACGTGTATAATAGTGAAGGTTTAGATGAATGTTTCTCTAGAGCTGACCATTTAAACTATTATCAATATTTTAAAAACATAGCTCAAGTTTTTATGGGTTTTAAAATATGAACATTTTTGTATAAGTTTGGCATACATAATATAAAAACACACTGTGATGTTTTGTTTCTAGAAGTAATTAATGCTAGATAAAAGTAGAAAAGCATGCACCCAAGTCATACAAATATATACAATACATACCCCTAACTACCTAGCTACATATATATATCCATGCACTGATATTTAATGCTTAATTCTTTAAGTGTCTATAAAAGGTTATTAATTTATGTAAAATTTATTTAAAATACTACCTACTGAAAAGGAATCCTGCGGTTTCAATACTGTTTTTAAAGTTCATATGTACTGGAAAACTTTCATGGTAAAGTTTATACTACCATGAGTGGAATGGAATAGAATGGAAAACATCTCTCTAGAAAAAATTTTGTGTCACTGTTGATACAAAGCTCGATGAAATTTAAGAATCATCGATATGCCCTCAAAGTTATTAAAACAGTAGTTAATAGCTAAATTTCTATTCTTGAAAATTAAACATCTCACAAAACCAAGACAGAAATGAGTACACCAATAATTTTTCAACAATGTAACTAAACATTTCCAATGCAAACATAATTGAAATATTTATGAAATTGAGTGGACACTATCCATGCTGAACTATGTTGCCAGGCAAATCAGTTTAGCAGATTTATTTTCAAAGCATTTTGCCAACCTGGAATGCTTTAAAAGTGGCCTCTATATCTTATAATTCAAAACTGACTATAATGGTAGTACTTTTCATCCTATGGTACCTGAAAAACTTATCAAACTATGTAAAATAACTAGAAGTGTGCCTTGTGAAACCTTGTTTAAACATCTGAGGGGGAAATAGTTAAGAAAATGTTAAGTAAAAAAACAGAATAAAAGACTATGCTTAAAAAAAAGACACTAAAGATATACTGTAAAGAGTTCCTAGACAAATTTGCAAGCATTTATTTACAATGTAAAATGTGCCTAACACTTCCTAAAACTTTCCCTTTTACATATTTTTCCCTTTTACATGATATTTCAACTCATTTAATTCTTCAGAGAGAAAACCTTAGTTACATGCTCATATATTAACTTGTTAATAACTTTTTTTTTCAAATTGAGTTAAGTTCTTGTCTGTGGGAAGGTTTGCAGGAACTGCCAGAGATGGGGGACAGTATTCTCCCACAAACTGCAGTAGGGATGGGCTATTAGTTGAACTTATGTCAGACTATGCATGAAAAAATGTATAATTCAGTGAATTCTCTGAACAGTATATACAATATCAATCTATAATTACTGAACAAAAAATTGGTAAGTACCTAAATCTCATTCCAACTATATAATTTCACAAAATCACCAAGGAATCTAAAATAAGTAGAAAGTAACAATATTTAAGAAACACAAAGTAGGGTTTTGATAGAGTGGATTTCTCCACATTTCAGGTATCTAAGTCATTTAAATCCAGCAAGTATTTGACAGCCTATTAAGTCTTTTTTTCATTTTAAACAGCTTTTGACAAATTCACTTAAATACAGTTTCATCTACCTTAAAAAGTTGACTAATGCTCGCCAATTTAGTTCCAGGAAACCTAAAAAGTGTGGTAACTGATGATTAACTTTCATCTGAGATTATGCATATATGCCAAACCAGACATATCTTGTTACATATGAATATAATACATATATGTTAAAATATAATATTATACGATTTATATTTAAAACTTTATTTATTTAAAGAAACTCAGTATAAACACTGCAATCTGGTTTCTGACCTTATTACACTATGGAAATTGTTTTCCCTCAGATCATAAATCATCTCTTCTTGGTCCAATCCAATAATTTATGCAAAACTCTATATTAAAGGATCACTATAAATTCACAGTTACTAGGAAAAAACCCTTTAAGTTCAGTTTAGTGGCTGAATTTTCATATATCAGATACAGCACACTTACATAATGTTTTTATGGTTTTTCTTTCTCTCCCATTTACTGGAATTTATAAAAGTTTTCCTGAGAGAGTCTAGCTATAGCAGACAGTGAGCTAGCCTTGGAGTTCATTAGCTCAAGCCCCACCTCTCACTGACACTGTGAGACTCTCTGTGACCTTGGGCAAGTCACCTCACCTCTAGGTGATTCAGGCAATGCCAGTGAAATCACACATCAAGGTCTGGTCAAAGTCCCAAACCACAAGTACCTTCTATGAATTTATCCCATCTTACCATTGGTCTACATGTGTTTTAGGGGCAAGGACTGTAATTTCTACTTTGTAAATTGTTAAGAATTTACATGAGATTTTAATTTCATTGATAGCATTTCAGATTGAGAAAACAGTATAGGGTGACTGGGAAAATGAGAAGACAACTAATTATTAATGGCATGGGCTGCATAAAGTGCTATTTTAACTCTACCAGATTCACTCTATTCTACATATTACCTCAAATTTCCAACAACAGAGAACTAATGAGACAACTATTTCTTCTTAGGATCAAAGCTTCTAAGGATAGAAAGGATATTTAGGGGACATCAATTTCTGCCCTTTAACTTTGCGATTAAAAAAAACTGAGGCCAGAGAAAAATTATTTGTGTAAGAACACATATGTAATAAGTAGAAAAGTGGACTTTGAACCTGGGCCTTCTGATTCCAGATTCAAAGATCTTTCCTCTATACCACACTGATCTCTGATTATTTGATCTCAGGTCCATTACTTATATTTTTAAAGTTAACAGATTTAAACAATAAAAAACTTTTTTGAAGACCTGAAAATTAAAAAAAAAATTATTTAAGTTGCTAATATAGACAAGGCTAAAGATTATTATTTTGGTAGTAATCTGGGGTATTACCAAACTTAACACAAAAGCATACTATCTCAGAAATTATGCTGTAATATTGATATTGTAGCATTAGTTGAGTAATTACTATCCATACAGAAATTTTAAGTTCTCTCTACATATTCATAAAATCTCATAGTCTATAATTAAATTAAATTTGGAAAACAAAACTGTCAGTCCTTAACTGATGAATTTTACTAAATTTATTTAGAACCATACAATAGTAGTATTATTTTAAGTAGACAAGGCATATTAAAAATATAAACCATGACACAATACAACTAATATAAACATGATATAAACTGATATAACATATGAGGTTTAGCAACCTAAAACACTCTTGAAGCAATGGTGACAGTTTATTAAGTAAAATACCACCAGTAAATTAAAATACTGAGCTAATGTAGGTAGATATTCAAATTTTTACTATGTATGCTTAATTATGTCAGTAGATCAGAAAAGAGGCAAAAGTCTTAGTAGAATCATGAGGAAATGATCATTTTTGGAACTTTAGGCCACTATGTAATGGATTCTGTATAGTCCAGGATGGTATTCTGTACTTGAAGGTAAAAACACAAAAATATTTTCAGAATATTCATTCTCAGATCAAATGAACTGATGTTTTGACTGTTAAACTTCAATGCTCCTATACAGCTGGCATAATATCACAAAGAACCTTTTACTGTAGAAAATCTTAGGTCATTTATATTAAGTTGGATGAAAACTGGTTTTTCGTGCTCTTTTTTAGAGTTGTTCCTTAAGAGTAAATATGAAACTCCCTGCATATTACACAAAATAAAAAAGGCAGCTAATGGCTTAAAAAACCACTTTCAACACAAAATTTTGCTCAACCTATCCACAACTTTTTCGTCTTATAAATTTCTCCTACTACTTCTATCTCTTATCTCTAGGCTAAGACAATTCATGTAATAAAACAAGGGACAAATGAAGTGAAAAATGAGGAAAAGAATGAAAAGTTATAACATTTAAATGATCTTTTTATTCTTCTTAGTCCCAAGATACTTGGGTATGTAACAAAGTAAAAAAACTGTTAAATTCCTATCCCTTCCATCAGACATGTTAAACATGTAGTCAGGGAGAGCAGGCTGCTCACAACACTCCTAAGTGCCTCTGAGCCAGACTAAAATGTAATTGGGAAATATTTAACAAAATGAATACAAATACATTAAAACCGATAATATTAATGTTGGGTTTCTAAGTAGATACGCATCCCAGAGGGATTTTTATGTACAGTTTAGTGCCCTACCCCTGACCTGTTTCTATCTGAGTTTGGCACCACTGTTTTATATTGTAGTTATATTGTTTTATGAGGAAAATGGACATTGGAGATTCTGAGATTTTCCTCAATTGAAAGAAGGAAGGAATGCTGCTTCTGGCTATCTCCAGGCTATCTCCACCCACCCACCTCATCCCACTCCACCTTCTCTCCACCTCTGGGAGGACCCTTCCAAAATAAAGAAATGGCAGAGAGATATGCGGACAATAACCACCCATTTGGACATCTTTCAGGTAAGGGCTGGAGAACTAGATTACTGGATTACTGTAATAGCATCCTGATTGGTCTCTCTGTCTCAAGTCTCTCACTATTCCACTCTATCTTTAACATGGCTGCCAAAGTGATTTACCTTAAGTACAGATCTGACCACGTGATTCCCTTACTCAACTCCAGTGGTTCCTTATTGCCTTTAGGATAAAATATAAACTCCTCTGCTTAGCTTCTAAAGGCTTTCATAACCTGGCCCCAATCTATCTTTCCAGACTCTGTACCTTATTCCCCTTTCGATACTCTACGATACAGGCATAGTGGCCTTCTCTTTGATCTTCATATAATATGCTCTACTGCCCATCTCCAAGCCTTTTCACTGGTCAAACATTGCCTGGAATGCACTCCCTCCTCACCACCTCAGGGAATCCCTCTTTTTCTTCAGGAAGCAGCTTACCTTCTAGATAAATCCTCTCCCAGTTCCTGCAACTGTTGATGTCCTCTTCCCCAAACCATCTAAATACTTGGCATTTATATATATATATATTCTCTTTATATTTATTTGCCTTACACTTATATATGTACTTGTCTTCCCCATTAGATTGTAAGCTTCTTAAGAAGATGGATTATTTTGTTGATTGGTTTTGCATCTCCATCTTCCAGCACAATGAAGTAAAAGGTTAAGTGCTTAATAAAAAGACATGATTGATTGATCTTACTGTATCCTGCTCAGTGGGTAGGGAATCTATTTTAATGGTACTTTTACTATTTTAAATGGTCAGCTATATATGTTTTCACTCGTTTTCTTAGATTATACCAGGAAATGACAAGTCATAGATAAGTTAGTTGACTTCTCCCCCATTCCCCTTATATTCTAATTAGTTTTTTTAAAAGTTACCAAAATTTTCTCTATTACTTTATTCTCCTACTTTCTTTCTTTTTTTTGTTTGTTTTGTATTTTGCCTTTTGGAGGGCAATTGGGGTTAAGCAACTTGCCCAAGGTTACATGGCTAGTTTTTTTGTGTTAAGTGTCTGAGGTAACATCTGAACTCAGGTCCTCCGGACTCCAGGGCCAGCACTTTACTCACTGTGCCACCTAGCCACCCCTCTATTCTCCTATTTTCTAATGTTACTTAGTTCTCTGTATCTAAGGAAGGAAAACCTTGTTCTCCAACTATAAGATGCAACATTATAACGAGATTTAAAACTGTTAATTCAGTTAAGTTTTAAGCATTTATTGAGAAATGTTTGGTGAGATACAATGCTATAGTAACAGTCCTTGGCTGTAGAAGCTTTTAATATAACATAAAACTATATAATTTAGAAGAGAACTTAAGTGCCTGAGAGGTATCAATTGCCATGAAATTTCAGAAAAAGGAAAGGTCATTTTTTTTTGCCTTGGGAACTAGGAAATGCTTTGTGGATCATGAAATGAAAGGTCAGACATCCAGAAATAAATCTGGATCTGAGGTCGCAGGATGATTCCTCATGTTCAAGTACAGAATGCTAGTGAAGTCAATTTTATTGTATCCAATTTGATGCTAGAACTTAAACAAGAAGACCAGACTGTCTATGCGTTTCCAGACATCCACCTCTGGGCCTGGCCTAAATATTCTCTGTTCATCTCAGTGTTTCCTTAAAATTTAGGGCTAATGATGGCAAGAAAATAAGGCACAGACCAAAGCACAAGTAAAGCTCCATGAACAGTTTTTAGAAACTTTCAATTTCTATTCCTGAGTTCTTAGGAGAGAAGTAAGAATAGCACCATTCCCAAGTTTCTCATGTCTTCTAGGTTAGACAATATAATTCCATAGCCATTGCCTCAGGGGTTAGATAATTCAGGCCTATGTATGACACAGACATCAGTTATCCATGATGTTACTATTTGTGATAGGATCATTTTCTACAAGGGTACTCCTTGCACTATGGATTAGGTTACTTGTATTTTCCCTCCTTAAATCCTACAACAAAGCTATCCCTGGGTCTTCAGTGACCCAGAGGGCCATGGCTCAAGCTGTGCATTCTTTAATACAACTCCATGGTGTCCTCTAGACAGAATGATATATGACTTTTTGGTTTCCTGAGGGCATGGATAGTCCACTCGTGCATAGTCAGTCTTTCAGATTTTGTGTTTCTCTTAAGACCTGGCCCAAGACCACCAAAACCAAGAGTCACCACACCCCATCCTGCTGATCTAGGCACATTTGGAGGTAAGGGAGACTAGCTATATCTTACCACAGAAGTAGCTTCGTGAAATATCTCTTCTATACAATTACCTCATTTTGTTTCAACTATCAGTGAAGTACCCACCTAAATCACCATCTCACCCCTAATACTATTCAGAACCCATTTACTATTTAATGACAAAAGTTTATGAATTTCAGGACAAATTTTAATACTAAGTAAGGAGAAGGCAGAGCAGAGACAGAAACATACATCAAGAAACATGGGTTCAAGTCTACCATTAACTCACTGTATCATCTAGGGCAAATGACTTAATATCTCAGGGAAGGGAATTATGCTATATTATGTCTTAAGATATAATTTATACTTTTAACACTTTAAAAATTCTATTTGACCATTTAACTGGATCAAAAGAACTGCTAGCTCATCTCTATTGCAAGTTATCCTAAAACTGAGGTGAATCAGTATAATAAACTGTGTATACACACAGTTATTTGGACCTTGAGTCTTTGCTTGATTATATCTATTTCTTATAATGGTTTTGTTTTTCTCTTAAATAGGGGTGGGATGGGAGAGAGAAATTAATTGGTTGTTGAGAATAAAGTGAAAAAATTATAATTTATAAATGCAGTGCCAATCTGCATAAGTAGAGGGAGTTCACACTAGAAGTCCTCTACACTTATGAGAAAAAACAAAACAAAAACCAATTCCAAGCCCTCCCCAAAAATGATGTAAAGTCTTTAAAATACTTTGATTACTAAATCATTCTAATAGTCCTGTAAGAAATTTATTTTAAAGAGGTAATGCATCTCAACTAACCTCCAAAAAGATCCACTTCAGCAGTGACAGCAGTAATAGTTGTGGTAGTTGAAGAGGAAGCAGAAGCAGTTGCAATTTCAGCAGTGGTAGGAGGGCTAGGCTCTGGTGCAAATGGATCCGAAATCTGTGCTTCAGAAGGAACAGTAGAAAGTGCAGCCAAAGAATCTATGTCCACCAAAGACGAGGATTAAATACAAAAGATGAAAATGAGAAAAGAAATATACTGGACTCCAAATAATAAAAATGGTCAAATTTTTAATCAATTCAAAACTTTAAGAATTAAATATTATTTACCTTCTCCCAAAAGGTCTAATAATTTCCATTATATGATAGCAATATAAAGAAACAAAAGTGAAAACTGAGACATTGAATGGCATCAGTAGTAAAGCTACTACTAATAAAAATTACTTCTGCATAAGGAATATAAGCAGTGTGAAGCTTTCAATAATAACTGAGAAAATGAGCAGAATCAGACCAACTTTAAACTGCATTTTAAAAACATAAATGCAGACCTAAATAAAGCCTGAGAATGTCAATAACTGTAGTATATAAGATAAATTTAATGTATTTCTTGTTCAAATACATAATTCTATCTAATTAAATGATTTTATTATATAGATTTTGAATAGACTTGTTTATTCTCTGCTTATCTATCATTTAAGTAGTCGCATTTACTAGAAAACTAAAAGCTTTGGATACTGTAATTGAAGGTAAACATATCAAAAAGGAAAGAAATAAACTCAAGGAAAAAATCATATTTAAGAATTTAAAATAAAGCAAATGATGTTGAGTTATAACAAAACTTTTCAGATATGATGATGTGACCCATCAATCAACTATTGTCTCATACTTAAATAGTTAGAGGTAACATCAGAAATTAAAAGCTGAGGGATTAATGAGTATTATTACTACTTCTAATTGCCCAGACTGAGCCAATGATTAATTAAGAGGAAACAAGAATACCAAAGTATTTGCAAAGGTATGAAATATTTAAAACCAACTATGGTTTATCCTTAATCCACTCAATGAATGAGGGGCAAAGTTCTCAAATTTAGAGTATCAAAAGCCAAGTTAAAGTTTATAGGTAGTCTAAGAATTGATTTTTAGCATTTTCTACCCCCTTTCCTGGAACTTTACACAAAGAGGGGAATGGCACAAGACCACAGGCTATTTTGCAGTTTTATTTTAAGGATGTCATGAACATATTATACTCTAATGTTGAAATGAGCACTGGAAAACACATGCCACATTTAAAAATGAATGTTGCCAAGACTAGATTTATCTAGAACCCCTGAAGAGAACTAGTATTAAATGTTTTGGTCTTCTAGAAGTAGTATTTGCCAAAATTTATTATAATGCAATTACCAGAAATTAACTATAATTATTGCTTCATGCCAAGGACAATATGAAGAAAATATCAATTCAAATCTAAAGGAATCCATAATCAATCTTATATCTAATTAAAATGAGTAAGAACTTTAAGTTCCGCGTAAATTTGAGTTAATACTTTAAGTTAATTTTGCTATACCCTAACAACCTATTAAAAAAACCCAACCGCTCACACTTTGAGTTAATTTTGCTATACCCTAATATCCTATTGGTTAAAAAACCCTCAGAATTTGGGTAGAGCATTTCCTTATATTGCAAATTTTAATTGAAGCTAAAAAATACAAGCAAACAAAATTTTAATTGTATTGCCATTTAAAAAAAAAGTTAACACAATTATATGCCTATGGACATCACTTGTGGTCCTTCCCATCTCCTTGTTTTCTACTACCATTTAGAATTGTCAGATTATAAAAGAGGTAAAACATTTTTTTCCAAAATGGAGAAAAATTCCATTTTAGACTAATCTAGAAATAATAAGAGATGGAAAGATATAAATTGTTTCCACTGTTTTCCCTTACCTCCCCATGCAGTTGCCCCTCCAGAAGGTGCTGGAGGGGGTGCTGCTGCTGCTGCTGCTGATTGTGCCCCAGATGAAAAGTCTGGTTGAAGGTCAAGGAGATCACTAGATGGTTTAGATGTACTGAAGGAAAGAAAAATACTTGAAAATTAGCTTAGTATATTTTAAAGAAATATATATGTGATCATTCATTAAATTTGGCTAATATATATTAATATATAGCAATATAATATAAATATAGCAAAGATATTTTAAGGTATAGAATTTAATTAAGATAATAGCTTTACAAATTGGTTATTAAAATATCATAATCAAGTCCTCTGGAAATTAGAATATAAATTTGAATATAGCAGCAAGGTAACCCTATTCTTTTCTGTAGTTACTGCTGTTCAGAGTAATGATCTTTCTACTATGTACAATAAAGACTCCTTCCAACACCTTAACCTCATGGTTCCTCAGCTTACTCATGTCACATGACCTCATCCACCCCGCCTCATCCACACACCATGATGGTCATACCCTTGATCTTGCAATCACTCATAAATACACCATCTCCATGTTCATGAACACTGAAATTCCCTTCTCTGATCATAATCTATTATCATTCCATCTCTCCCTCTGCCTTGCAATCCCAAAACCTGCTGTTTTTTAAGTCCTGTGCTCAATTTTTTTCTATCTTCTTACTACCAACTAGTTACCAGGTTTTTTCCATGAATACTTCTAGCTTTCAAACATTGTCTTGATGGCCAAGAGCTCTTTTTCCCAGAGCAGAAAATCTGAATATCAGGCTTTTACTTTCTATATCAATAAGGGTGGCCTAAAAAGTAAAATTTCTGTACAAATAAAATAAAAATCAAACTAAAATATCAACAATTCACCAATAATAATTAACTAACCTGATGGGAGCTACTGCAGATGAAGTTGCAAAGAGGTCAACTGGTGGTGATGTATCAATACTTTTAGCTGGAGTAGAATTAGGAGATGTAACAGTTGTAGCTGGAGAAGACTGAAAGTAAAGATGTACAATATATAATACTCTAATAAGCATTTATTCCACATATAAGCTAAAGATAAACTTACTGCAGAAGTTTACCCTTTGCAATGACAAAGAGTAATTCACCACAGAATAAAAAAATGGTTTAATTATTATTAGACTGTGAAGAAAGTCTCAAATTACAAAAGTTTAATTTACTGATTACATCTAATCTTACAATAACTTCCATTTCTACATTTACAATTATATTGTCAATACCTAAAAACATTCCCTCACCAGAAAATTAGTTGAAAAGAAAAAAAAAACTAGTGGCTGCCAAAACTTAAATATTTGAAGAAAAGTTTGAAGCAACTGCCAAGACATTCAGTTCAGTTAATACACTCACCCCCGCCACTCTTTTCCCTTCCCTTCCTACTCCTACTTCTACTGGGAATCTTCCTGCATGTCTTTAGTGTCTAAAAATCCAACTTACAAAACAATTCAGAGATGGCAAAGAATGACTCATAAGCATGATTCAAGTCACTGGCAGCTTGAGGATATCTTGTGCATATCCACCCACTAATCTGACACAACCAGCTGAAAAAGAACAACAAAGCCTATAAATCCTTTTTCTGGATTAGTTCAGTTTTGAGGCAGACTAGGTAAATATCACATGAGGACAGTTGAAACATTAAATAAATACTTAAAGTTGTGGTTAGCATTCACACTAGTTCTGCTTCCTTTCATAAGATCATTTCACTTTCCTATATCCTCAGAAGAATATTATCAATAGGAGGGGAGGGTCTGCCTGGTACCAAAGCAAATCAGACACAGAAATCTCATTTCTGCTTAAAGAATTAATAGCACAGCAAATACTTGAAGATAACGATCATATAAATATATCATTAACTTAACTGCACAACCAAATTAAAAAAAAAAAACCCAAACTCTTTGTGTTGTTTTGTTTTGTTTTAGAAAACTACTCCAGAAAAAGGATTAAAAAAGGTGAATAATTGTGGGAGGCACCTCAGTAGTTGTACAGAGGAAAAGCAATACTTGTTTCAAACCTATAAACTCTGTAATCAAGAAGTCAGAGTTAAATAGATAGGAGTATCAATTACAGAAACAAAAGCAGTATATGGATTTCTGTTGTACACAATGCTACTCAAATCTTTTTTTTCCCAAATAAAAATTAGTATATAGTTCAAACATTAAATAGTATTTTCAAAGTGTTAGAAACTACTAAGCTAAATCTGGTTTGCATATAAAAATTAGGCTAGTTATGCTAAATTTCAGCTATGGACATCAACACATAAATAAAACTCAGATATATCCTTCAACCATAGCAATAGGCTTAATATAGGTATACCAATATAAATCAAAGGTGACGTGTAATCTTTGTCACTAGTCTTACACAAGAGCTTGAACAGATATAAATGTAACAGATACAAATGCAGGTAAGAGTTAATATAAATAGCTGGCTTTGTAAAACTGACTGTTCACAGTACAATTTTTGGCAGGACACATGATAACTGTGGCAGCTAAGCAAAATTTCTGGCCATTACAAAAAAAAGATCAATCAGAAAAATTTCAATCTGATTTGACCAACATATAAATTAGGTTACAACAAATAATGCCAAAACTACCCAATAAATACTCCTGAAACTTTGTTATCCTTTGCATAAAATGTCAGGAAAACTTTATTTCCTGCTATTTAGCAGTTTTACCTATTAACAGTACTTATATATAGATAAAAAAGCTAAAAATGTTCTAGGATAATAAAGGGATGACAATTGGATTATTTCTGGGTCAATGACTATCAATTATAGGAAAAAAAGACACTTTAACGTATAGTGTAGTGTACATCAAGTGGCAGAATCCTAGATCATGGATTTAGAATTGGAAGAGACTTGTGGAAGCCCTAGTTTAGTCCAATCTCCTTATATTTGAGATGAGGAAACTGAGGCCCAGGGATTTAAATAACTTGGTCAAAGTCACACAAAATAGTAAATGTCAGAGGCAGGATCTTTTATTATGTTGTCGTTGTAAGCTTAATAAATACTTATTGATATCCTGGGCTACTTAAAAGTAACTGATATCAGTAAATTCTCCTGTATCTGATTGTCTTAATCCAGGCATTTAAAATGTCTGGCACAATCTCCACTATTTGAGCAACATAAATCTATCAAAGATAAGATTAAATCATACAAAATTCAGGATGTTTCAAAATTGTGACTACAGTAAGAAACATATCTAAAGTTAATAATGCAAATTTGGAGATATGGATCTTAGCTTTTAAGATGAAAAAGCCAAGTAGGCAATACTTTGCTATATAATTGTTATTATTTTTCTAATACAGAAAACAATAAGACTTACCTTACTCAGCGGAGAAGGAGCACCAGATCTAAAATTTAATTGAGAAAAATTTAAAAAGGAAAGTATATGAATATAGTCAGAAATATTTCAAGTATCTTCAAAAATGTCGAGGTTTAACTTGCTTATGTGTAAACATGTAGTGTCCACATATAAAACGGCATTTCAAAATCATCCATTAGAAATACTAACGTTAGCATAAAAACAAAGTTCAGTAATGACATTTTCTAGGACTTCAAGTTTTTCTTTATTAAGATATGTGAACTTTAAATATTTTCTTTGTTATTTTATCAAATCATTTGAGTTTTAGTGTTAGAAGGAACTTTAAAGATCTATTTTTATAAACAAAGAGAGTAGATAAAGCAGTGGTGAAGTGACTTGGATAAAGTAAAAGTTAATAAATATTATAACTAGACCCAGAACCAAAGTCTGTTGACCTGATATTATTGCTGATAATGACAATTTGAATTCATAGAGAGCTGTACAATTTACAAAGTGCTTTCCTTGCAACAATCATGTTAAGTTTGCTTGAATTTCTATAAAGTGATATCTCAATCTCATTTCCATTTTAAATATTTCCAGATGTCCAATACCCTACTCATACCTTACGAAACTTCCACCATATCATAAAACTGATCATACTGAAACTAGAGAAGCTCCTACCCCAGAGGCAGGAATTTTTTTTTAAAAAGAGATATAAAAAGGAAAATAAAAGTAAGCATTGTAATTCTGCAAAAACTTCATTTTTACATATTTTGAAAAAATAGCTAAGAGTTAAAGATGATAGAAATAGTTAAAATGAATAGCTAAGTGTCAAATGATAGAAAACTTATAAAGAATAGAGTCTACTAAGGTTTATTTAAAAAGCTAGAACTAATGTGAATGATGCTTCCAACTAAACTTTTAGAGGAACCATGCCATAATTTGCACATCCTGATGACTAAAGTCTATTTCACTTAATGTATAATAAAACTGCTACAGGACAAAAGAAACCTCCCTCTACTGTCACCACATCTCCTTTAGTTTCTTATACAATAACCTCAAAACTTGTTCCTGGTTTAGGAAATGAAGATGAAGAGATAATAATAAGGCTGTTTAAGTAGAACTAGCAACAGTACTTTTCTAGCAAAAAAAAAAAATGCAGCAAAAACACCAAAAGCCTAAAATCCCACATTCTATAGACTTTAACACAAGAAGCAATAGCACCTTAATATAGAGAAGGAAAGGTTGGAATTGTGTGATGCTCAAATGATAAATGGAGTTTGGTGTTGTATAAACTCTCTTTAGGAAGAAAATGAAAAGAAATAACCAGTCCACAGCAGTCTCTCTACCTAGGATTTGATACATTACAAAGTTTAAAGTTTGGATCATTTATTGTTTTTAGAGAAAAGCAGATTGTTAAACTTCTATTACAGAATAATCTTCAATTTAAATATACAAATATGTAGAACATCTTAGAAAGAGCATGGATAAAATATGTTTCTTAAGTTTTTCTTCCCTTAGGATAACTTACCTCTGGAGGTACAAAAGGTACACTGGCTAACTGCTAAGTTTATAGGCTAATTAGTAACCAAAAAACACCCCTAGTACTCCACTTAAAGATGAAGATGGATAATTGTATATTCCTTAAAACAAAGGTATCCTAGAAAGAAACCTATATATTTACCTGGTAGGATCATCTCAAAAAGCTATACTAGAGATAAAAGAATTCAAATTATGTTGCTCTTAGCATCTGCAGAACTCAAACACCAGAATGGTATATGCACATTTCCCCAAAGAATTTGGTCAATAACTTCTTTCATATTTGTTTTCATATGGGGAAAGTTGAAGAGAAAATTAGATGAAATAAAAAAATTCAGAAAGCAAAGCCCTAAACCCTATAAAGAAAATGGGTCATTGAGAAGTCATTAAATCTGGGTGTTCAGGTGAGAAATGACAGAGAATTTATTTGTTTCTGGAAATAATTTACATGAGGGGATTTTTTTTAAGGAATCAGCTGAAGCTACTGGTTAGAATATTAGCTGATGAAGAAAAATCAGTTAATAAGTAAATACTTTTTAAAATTTGCTCCCTATTACCTTAAATTTCTCTCTCTCTCTCTCTCTCTCTCTCTCTCTCTCTCTCTCTCACACACACACACACACACACTCATATATGTATATGTATTGTACTCTCAGTCCAGAATAAATTTAATGTGAAAAAGTCAAACTCACTAAATTCATACTAAAAACATTCATTTCTTACTAATCATCAGTTTGTCAGTCTTACATATAGGCAACTCTAGTATGACAAGTGAACCAACCCTTGCCTTGAATTGAATGAACTCCTGAATCTCTTATATGTGCATGTTAACATATGTTATTTCCTAGAAAAAGGGAGTAAAGTGAGTTTGTTCGACTTCCTTAGTGACCAGGTATGGCTAAAGAAGTTAGTGAAATGTTTTGGAATATTATTGCCAAAGGGTCTGTGTTTGTGATATGAAGTTGGTCATTCTACTTATTGAAGATGTCTGAGACAGAGTTTATATGATAGAAATCTAGTTGATTAACAGTTCATTGAGGACTGGAAGTCACAGATATCTATTAATTTTTTTTTCATTTATTCCCTAAGTATTAAGAACTTAGTATATTTAAGATACTGGTCTAGACCCTGAAAGGAGCTATACAGATGGATAAAAGAGCTTAAAATCCAGAAAAAAAAGAATGTGTGTATAAATCAATATTTTACAGTTATCTATTTTATAAATTTTCATTTATATATACAATTGCCAAAGAAAGACACAAGGTAGTGTGGAGATTTGGAGGACAGAGAAATAAATGGAATGGAGGAAAATCAGAGAATATCTGGAAAAGGATATCTGTAAGCAAGATTTCAACAGTTAGAAATAAGGGGTGGAAAGGCTGAATTTAATAAGATGAAATTCAAGAAGGATAAATAGTAAAGTCCTATAACTGGATTAAAAAGATAAAATTCATGAAAATATAACATGGAATAGGTGAGGCTTGACTATAGTTTGATCGTGGGGCTTAAGTGTATTATATGCTCTGTATGAATTAGAGACATGGCTGCCAAAGAAACCACCCTAAAAGCAAAACCCACATGCAACCACCACTCCACCCTGCCAAACTCTAATACAATTTAAAACTGTGCTATGAGATGCAGAGTTTATAGAATGAGTAAGATACCATTCCTGTACTTTCCCTAGTCAGAGATAAATAATTTTTGGCAAGTTATATTGAACAGTGTAATGGTGTTGTGCCTGATACAAGTGGCCTTTACTAGTAAGTCAGTCAAGAAGCATTTATTAAGTACTTACTAGATATCAGGCATTGTACTAAGTGCTGGGACACAAAAGAAATGCAAAAAACAATCCCTGCTCTTTGGGAGTTCACTCACAGTTTAATGGGGGAGACAATATGCAAACAACTATATGCAAATTAGATATATGTAGGATAAATTGGAAATCATCAACAAAGGGAAGACATTGGCATTAAGGGAGAATGGGAAAGACATCTTGTAGAAAGTAAGATTTTTAGCTGGGACTTGAAGAAAGCCAGGGAAACCAGGAAATAAGATATGATGAGAGAGAGAATTCCAGGTATGGGGGACAGTCAATAAAAATGCCAGGAGTGGGAGATGGAGTATCTTATATCAGCAAGGAGACTAGTATCCCTGGTCTATCCTCTACATACACAGAATATGTAGAGGAGATTAAAGTGTAAGAAGACTGGAAAAGTAGGAACAGTTTTGATTGCTTAATAGATTTCATATTTGATACTGGAAATAAAGGAACCACTAAAAGTTTATTTAAAGTGGGCAGGAGTATTACATGGTTAGACCTGTGCTTTAGGAAGACATGGATGAAGACATCTGAGTGATGTGAGTTGAGAAGGAGGAGAGAAAAGAAGGAGATCTTATCAAATGGCCTCAATTTCTTTTCAGTAAAATATGAAGCAAAGTTCTCAGTTGAAAGAATGAGGGCAAGGGGGTGAGAGGTTTGAGGAGGGATGAAAAGGTTTGGAAAAGTTGTTGTGGTGAGTGGAAGAGGGAATTGATTAGGAAGGTGTAAAAGGATTGCCTTGCTTTAATAAAGACTCAGTTGAGATTATTTAACATAAATTTGCACACCCACTTGGTGAAATGATGTTGGCTTGTTTCAAAAGTAATTTTGTCGTTTTTTTTAAAAAAAAGTTATTCATCTAGTGCTCTAAAATGTGTATCAATTATCTTCCTCCTTTTGGGTAAGAAAGTATTAATTTTTTCTATAGCTTTTTTGGGGATGATAAACTCTGTATTTCATTAGTATGAGTTTTTAGTAAGACAATTATTAAATCTGTTTTGGTTCATTTTTTTACAGTTCTGAAAAGGGATATCAAGGCAACTATTGAGCAAAAGTTGTTTTAAGTTGCTCTTCCCAGTAAGCTTTGGTTTTAGACTGCCAATAAATCTTTTACTTTCAGTCTTCTTGACATCTTTATGCTAGATGAATCTTGTCTGAAGAGGACAAAGATATTTGTAGGTATCACCTTCATTGATTAGTTCAATGTGGATCCTGGAGTCAAACTCAAACTTTCAGTCTCCAAATTTTTCTTGGCATATATTAAGAGTTTTACACATACAGTTTAAATGACATTTTGATATCATTGGAGAAAAATTCTATGAAATGAAAGGGCTCTTTAATATATTTTTAGTGGAATTGTATAACTTGATATCCACATACAAAAAGTAATTAATAGAATATTTGGTTCAATTTGCTTTGATCTGCCCAACTGTATACATTTGTTACAAGAGATTTTTTTTTTATAGTGGGGGGAGGTAAGAGGGAGAGAAAAAGAAATATTTGTTAATGTAAGGGGAAAAAAACTGCACTTTATTCTATTTAAGAGAGCTGATAAATAAAGGTATATGCGATATAGTAGAGTGACTTAATAGTAATTTAAGAGTCATTGGATTTGAATAAAAAATTGGGCATTTATCTAGCTGTGTGATCCTGGACAAATCATTTAACCTTCTTGAGCCTCAGTTTCCTCATCTGTGAAATGAAGAGGTTGGACTCAATGGTATTCAAGGTCTCTTTCAACTCTAATTCTACAAATCTATGATCCTTGGAATTTAAAGCTAGTCAGAACCACAATAAACTTAAATTGATGAAAGATGTCATGTTATATAGCAAGTATTCTTGATGACAGTTATTTTGTTAGTGGTATGCTTTAATTGTTCTTGATAACAATTATTGTATTGGTGGCATATTTTAAATACAGAAGTTTTCTATGTGAATATAATCTAATATTTTCACTATAATTGGGTTTATTTTATGTAATTTCAGCACATGAGTAAGTCACAAGTGCAGAATTGGGTTAAAAGGTTTTGAGATAGACAACAAAGATAATATAAATATCATGGAGCAGTTTGTTCAATAATTACTGAATTGCAAATAAGTTGCTTTTTGTGAGACTCCTGTTTTGCTCATTAGCCCAATATACTGCATTCTTATGTTATTCTTATCTTTGGTTTTTTTTTTTTTGTAATGCAAGCACTAAACACTTTGTATAAAAACCACAAATAGTAATTCGCATGTATTTGGATAAATTGCTTATTTTTATTATTGTCTCATATTGGTCAGCAATGCATTATTGTGCAACCAGGAACAAAAGGTATTATTGATGCAAAGTCCTTGCCTATAATTTCTGAGCTTAGTTTCCCAATTATGGTATATAATGAAAATATTCACATCTTCAATGTATTTTATACATACTTGCTGTTTGTTTGTTTTGGTGGTCTGCATCATCTGCACACAACTATTTCTAAAAGGTAGGGTATTAGTATGATTTTTTCCCATGTAGGTTGTCCTCTTCTAAGAGAACATGAAGGAATACCTGTGTCAAGCTGATCATCATGGTTTCAAGTAGAACCACCTTGTTTCTTTGATTATTAGAAGCAGATGAATTACAATGACAGGGATCCTAGCTAAGTCAATGAAAATCATCAAAACCCAAGTCGTCAGCATTTCATGGTTCCTGAGGTCCTACCAGGCTTTCACAATTCAGGGCACACAGTCCCTGATTGATCTATCTATGTAATCAATCAATCAATCAATCAATCAATCAATCTATCTATCTATGTAATCAATCAATCAATCTATCAATTTATCTATCTCTAAACATAGATATGTAGACATACACATGTATACACACTACATATACACATGTACACATATTATTATGTTTATATGCATATAAATATTTATTTCCCTTAATTTGCCACATACATGGCATTCCCCTAATTTACCAATGCTTCCTCCTCATCACAATATGGACTTTGGGTTGAGTTAATTCAACAGAAGCTAGACCTTGTAAATAAGATTTTTATATTGGCTAAAAATATGGATTCCAAGTTATTACTAGATGGTGACAAAGGTCTATTACATTAAAATACCATGAAGCTATGATTCTGTAAGATTGAGATGTTATTCCATAAAAATAGCCCATTTTATTCATTAAATGAGGTAATACTTCACATTTTGCAAAGTAACTCAAGTTTTCCAATCAAAAATGATAAAAAATTTTTTTAAAGAATTTTTGGGCTTCTAAACTTTAAATAAGAATTAAAACCTTAAATGAATATTTTTATAGTTTATAAAGTATCAATATTTTTGAAAAAAATGTTTTAAAATTAAATGCTATCTTTATGCCTTAGAGCTCTATGTCATGCCACCCCCCCTACACAAAACTAGGCTTTTAAATGACTTTATTTTAGAACTCAATAATTTTAAACAAATTGTTAAGTTAGTCACAAGAGTCAACAAAATTGAGTTCAGTTTTGTACTCTTTTTTTTAATTTCAAAAGTGTGTAAGTAGAATACTTTATACTTTATTCTTTATGTACAAACAAAATCCTAAATTGGTTTCATTTTCTGTATGTGACATTTTTCCTTGTAAAAGGAACAGCTTCATAAGGTTGCCTACCTTTGTCCTAGATAACAAATATTTTAAAACAATATTCAAATCACTGATCTTATGATAAATTTTGTTTCCCTGCCTATTTCTCCCCACCACCCCAAAAGAAGGGTCTCGTACCTATCATCTTATTACTGAAAGAAAATAGAATGACTGCTTCAGATAGCATCTTACTTGGGTGACTAAGTATGAATCCTTGATATTCTATGAAGAGCATTAAGTAGGATAGGGATTTTCCACCAATATATTAACATTAAGGAAAGAAACATCGTATGGCAGAAAATGTCCTAGAAAGGGAGTTAGAGTAAGTGGGCATAAGGGATAGGCAGTCCCTTCCAGATCTAAGACTCTAAATACACAGGTATAGAAATTTCAAATCCTTCAATTCTATTCAAAATGCCTAATAAATATGATACTGTGCTTGAATTAATATTGAGATAAAATTAAGTATCTACATGAAAATCCACATGTTATTAAATATATCTTAGGCCTTTACTCTTAAAAGGAAAGCTACAGAAAACTGGGTTTTGGGTTTCCCCATCAACAGAACTGAAATTAAAGTGACTAAAGATTTTTAAAAATACTTCTCAAAATGAAAGCACATAGAATGAAATTCCATTTTGTCCACTGGAAGTTTTTCAAAAGATAAAATGCAAAAGGATTTTATACACTGTTATATAAGAATTCTCAGAAGAATACCAGAGAGTAGGTTATGTAATCTTAGAGATAAACAGGGCATCAACATAAATTGTAGTTTTCCTTCTAAAAGTATATAAATCTCTTCTCAGACCTACATATCAGACTTATTCTATACTGATGATGGAAAAGAAAAAAAGTATTATTTTCATGAAATTGCCCTTTGATAATTTTGTCAAACTCGTTTTTATAAAATCTTTAAAAAAAACCACACACACTGTAAAATCTTTGAGATTTTAGACACTAAGACCAAGGCTGGGGGAATATGTTTCTAGGAGAATTTGCCCAGTCTCAAGAAGGCACAAATAACAACCCACTTAAATCGATGCCATCTATACTAAGAGACTGAAAAGCACCACTGAAAAAGATAACAAATTAGGAAACAAATAGAAACTTGACATTTAGATATTCTAAATATATTGTTCTGCTTGATGAGTATTTTTGCATACATAGTAATTACTGAATGCAAAGTAAACACTCAATATAGTACTTACCCATCACTTAAGTCCCCAGGTAAGCACAAATATAGAAAAATGAAAATCGTTAACTACTCAAGTCTGTTAATTTTAATTAGGGATAAGAAGATTAACATAAGGCCAAAAATGCTCTGGATTAATTCACAATTCAGGGGGGGAAAAGGATTTTTGATAGAGATAAAGTTAGCGGGTGATTCTAAAACAAAATAATTATATCATGAACTTTTCTTTTATAAGTCTATTAGCCTTTTGTATATTTAAAAAGAAAATCAGGCACTAGCTTCTATTAGTAAATTATACTTTTTAATGATACAATCATAACACATGTGGACATAGTACAAAAATATCAGGAAAAATGCATAATCTTTTTCTCAGGACAAAATTCTGAGGTATAGGAAATTGGATAGAAAAAGAAAAACATATAGATGGAAGTATGGCCCAGCTAAAATCTCTCAACAGGTCAAGGTCCATCCATCACCTGAAACTTACTGGACTGTCTCCACTGATTTTTCTATTCTCAACCTAGTATATTTGTTTAATTGATGGCTCTTATAATCACCAACAAATATTGATTACATAATTATTATATGCAAAGTACGATATGGAACACATAAAGAATAGTATAAGGCACAATCTTAGCTTTTTTGACATAAAGATATCAAAAAGCAAAGCAGAAAAATAATTAAGGATTTTAGAGTAGGGAGAAGAATGACTTCACGTAAGTGTTAGGAGTTGAGCTGGATTTTGAAAACAAAAAAGGTGAAAAGGGGAATTCTATGGAAAAGGAATGCTCCCTTCAAACCAAAGAAATAGCAAAATTTAAGGCCTGCTAAGTACAAGGATTTGACTAGTGTTAGAGGGCTCAGGCTTCTTTAAGTAAGCAGTGGGAAATAAAACTAGAGGAGTAGGGTGAGGTCAGAGCCTTGAATTTAAACTAAAAAGTCTGGACTAAAGGCCATAGAAAATTTTTGAGTAGGGGACTGGCATAACATAAATGTAGTTTTAGAAAGATAAATTCATCAGCTTTGTGAAGAACAGACTGAATGGAGTGACCAGAGATAAGGAATTTATTTCTATATCTATTATGGAACTAGTAGCCAATTAAAATAGTATTCCCTCCCCCCCCCCCCCCCCCCGCCCTTTTGGAGAGGGGAAGGCAGGGCAATTGGGTTAAGTGACTTGCCTAAGGTCACATGGTTAGTGTTAAGTGTCTGAGGCTAGATTTGAACTCAGATCCTCCTGACTCCAGGGCCAGTGCTTTATGCACTGTACCTCCTAGCTGCCCATTAAAATACTATTTTCAAAACTTAATTAAGGTGACAAATTGTATTTGTGCTTATTTGTCTTTGCCAACATTCAGCTAGGGCCCAAGGCAGGAAGGGGAGAGGAGAGGGTGGCTTAAAAATTCCTACAGAGGAAAAGTGAATAAAAACCATTAGGCAGAAAATAGTGTCAACAAAAGCTTTTGGGTGATTAACTCTGAATTGCATTAGAAACTACACTGTCAAAAAAGAAAATCACATTTTGTAAGTCAATTAAAAAAATCAGTTAACATAAAAGAATAATTAAGATTTGCATTAAGCCAATGTGATTGCTACCAAAACCAAAATTCTACTACTACTTCAGTTGAAAAATTTTGAAAATTCTCCTAATAAGAGGAAGTGGGGTAGAAGAAGGATGTCATTTATAAATGACACTGTAATTTTATTAAAAGTTACCTTTTTTTTAAAGCTAGCAAAGATCCCCCCAAAACACATACATATACACACTTTAGAATATACAACTAAATCATACTTGTTTCCAGTTTTCTTTCCTTCTAATGTATTTAGATGCTGTTCAAGTGTCTCCATAAGACTGCTCGGAGCCTATAATGAAAAAGTAAAAGTGAATGTCTACATTCTTTTCCCTTAGCCTGCCAAAGTTAAAATCTCTGGAACTAGACTATAACCATGTCCTAGAAATCCATAGTCGGGTTCTACTGAACATAAAAGATTCTATAAGTTTTTTTTTTTTGATATTGCAATAATTAAACCCCATTAGGATCCAAGATGGATCCACATTATACCTAACTTGACTTTATAGTGAATAGTGTTATCATGAGGTTTGCTGTTGTTCAGTTGTTTTCAGTCCTGTCCAACTTTTTGTGACTCCATTTGGGTTTTCTTTTCTTTTTTAGCAAAGATAATGGAATGGTTTGCCATTTTCTTCTTCAGCTCATTTCACAGACGATGAAACTGAAGTAAACAGAATTAAATAACTTGCCTGGGATCACACAGCTAGTGTTAGGGACAGGTTTTAACTCAGGAAAATGACCCAGCACTCTGTGCCATCTAACTTCCCTTTGCGAGGTTCCACCAGCATATCAAATCACACAAGGTAAAAAAAAGCTTAATACTTATACTCGGAAAAATTTATCGGTTAAAGTTCAGAACATCCATTCCCATACTAAGAACATAAGAATAGTTAAATGAATCCAAGATAGAAACATATTCCCAAGGCAAATTTATAAAAATACAGTAAAATCTCACTTCTATACACCTGAATGAAAACACTAAGGACAGGGGAAAAATAGGGAAAGAAGGAATCATGGTAAAATAAGCACAAATCTTTTAAATGGTTAATAAGCACTAAAATTTTCTTTCATTGAGATGTAATTTAATTTAAACAAAATAACTTTGTTCTATGTAAGTAATAATGCCAAAAGATAATTAGAAATATCTCGAATTTATTTAAGACACTATCCTTTTGTTTTGAAAGCCTCAAAGATTACCTTAAAAAATTCTAGGCAATAGAAATGTGCAGAATTGTACTGCATTTGGAATAATAGGTTCATATGAATATTCCAACCAATTTATCCTAAAACTTTAGAAATTTTAACATTACTTTCATCATGCTAATTCTCAAATCCAAAAACTTCACAGGCATTTACAGGACTGTAAACTACAATCGAAACTGTATATGAACTAATTAGAATTTTTTTAGATATGAAAATTATTTTTAAATGGGCTTCAAAGAAGCAATCATTTATTTTTTATCCTTTTAACTGTCATTAGAAAAAATATAGTAAGAAAATCCCACACTAAATACATTTTACAACAAGATATATTAAATTAATTTTAGGTCAAGAATATAAAAATACATAATTTTCATAGTTTTGAAATTTCATGCTTCTATAATAGCCAACATTTTTATAGCACTTACTATGTGCCAGGCACTGTGCTAAGTGCTTTACAATGACATTATTTAATCATTTATCACCAGAAAGAGAAAAACTTTCAAATAATAAGTTTAACAAAATTATAGGTAAATCTCTAAATAAGACATTAATAGAAAAGAGAGTGCTTTGGAGTACAACTCCAACCTATTCAGGGGCAATGGAGAGGCAGAATACTGGAGTGACTCACTGACAATTTTTCTACTTCACAATTTATTGTAAATTTGAAATTGTACGTTTCTATTCCAAAGTCAACTTACACTACTAGCTAATAATAAAAGGTAATATTTATATGTCACTTTAAGGTTTTAGGTTCAAGGTTTGCAAAGCATTTCACATATCTTATTTGATCCTTATAACTCTGTAAGGTAGATGTTATTATTATCCCCATTTTACAGATGTGAAAACTGAATCTGAGAGCTTAACAACTTTCCTAGGTTCATAAACCTAGTAAGGGAAATGTGACAAATTTTGTCAAATCTAGTTACATGAAGAAGTCATAAATTCATCAGTTTAGTATATTTTTTGACCTGTAGAATATAAGATCCTTGAGGGTGAGACCCGTTTTTCATTTTTGTCTTATCCCTAGCATCTTGCTCACAAGTGCTTAATATTTATTGGACCGAATAAAATTTGTTCAATTGACCAGTTTGATTTTAATCACATCAAATATTTAAAAAGAAATATTAGGCCCCATTTTTTTTAAATGAGAAGACTTTCTCCAAATATCTGTGTTTCTTATAGTTACTATTTACTCTAACAATACTGATATAACATTATAATTTCAGCTACATTGTCAAGAGAATATCTATGTATTTATCTTTACTTATTACAGTATCAACTTTCAGCAAAACTAAAATTTTTGTTTTCTTATGTGACTATTTTCTAATTAAAAAAATTAAACTGTAGTATATAATGAAGTAGAAAGTAGGTAGAAAGCATATAATTTGAACTTGAATAAAAGGTTGACTTTATCTTTTGTGCTTAAAATGTCAAAATACTTTTATTTTGGGGGGCAAAGAAATTCATTTAAAAGCTTGTTCTTTAAAATAGGCTGGAAATAAGATTAAGTAATTTTTATTGTCTTACTTATTTCAACTTTACCTCAGAGTTTCATTGCAAACTCTGAGGTAAAAATAATTAATTATATATCAGATTTCACAATATATAGAAATAGCTAAAAGACAAAGATATGTTAGTTCATCAATAAATTTGTTGTTGTTCAGTTGTTTTCAGTCATGTATGACTCTTTGTGACCCCATTAGGAATTTTCTTAGCATACTAAAATAGTCTGCCATTTCCTTCTCCAGCTCATTTTACAGATGAGGAACTGAGGCAAACAGGATTAAATGACTTGCCCAGGTTCACACAGCTAGTTAAATTAAATGTCTGAGGCTGGATTTGAATTCAAAATTAGGCTTCCTGATTCAAGGCTCATTGCTCTATCCACTGTGCCACCTAGCTGCCCACATTAATAAATATCAGGAAATAATTTGGACCAATTTAGATGCTAAAGATAAAGTTCACTGAGTCCTCGCTTGTAATATTATTTAAATTATTAATTTTTAAAAAAGGTTAAAAACATTATTTGAGTTCAAAGCAATTTCATTTTAACAGAGGAGACATTTACATATATAAGTATATATAAAATATACATAAGATAAATGTAAAACAATGGGGTCTGAGGAGGGCATTTGCAACTCTGTTTTGAAGGAAACAAGGGATTTCAAGAAGCAGAGGTGAACAGAGCATGCATTTCTGACCTGGATGGCAGCCAATACAAAGGCACTGTATAGTAAGAAAGTCAATTTTCCCAGACGATAAAGTTTGGTAAAGGGAACCATGTATGGTAGTATAATAGGGCTGAGAGGAAGGTTAGAACCAGGTAAAAACCACAGTGGAATTTATATTTTATCTTTGGTGTAACTAACAGAAACTGGGATTTAATGTGTGACGTGATCAGCCTTCACTTTAGGAAAAGTGCTCTAATAACTTTGGGAAAGATGGTTTAGAACAAGGCAGGACTTGAGGCAGTAAGGCCAGTGAATGAATGAAGGAATGAATATTACTTGCCTACTACCTGCCAACCATTGTGCTAAGCACTAAGGACACAGTAAAAATTAAGAGGCCATTGCAAGAGGCGAGGAGGGCCAGACCTGGGGTGGTGGCCATCGGAGTAGAGAGAAAGGGAGAGATGCTCAAGACTTGTGGAAGGATAATGACAATATTTGGCAATTAAGTGGATAAATAAGATGAGAGAAAGTGAGGACTCAAGAATAATGCTTAGCTGGAGAACCTGGGTGACTGGACGGTGAGGAACCTGGCAGAAACACGGAGGTTCAGAAGAGGTGTGGATCTGTGGAAAAAGATGATGAGCTCTGTTTTGGAAAGGTAAGTCTGAAATATCTACAAAATACTCAGTTTGAAATGTCTGATAGAGATCTGCTAGTTATAACTGCAGGTCCAGAAAGAACATGGTTCAGTTGAAAACAACCTTTTTACTAACATATTTGACTTGTTAGAGTATATAACTACTCGGAGAATGTCTGTCCGAACATAATTTCAATATGGCTGATACAAAAGTAAATCAAGTCAACGTTTTTAAAGAAACAGAATGGAAAAGTACCTCAAAAGTTAACTATTTCAACCCCTGCACACCAACAATTCCATTTAGGAAGCAAGTAGAAAGAAATAAGTTCATCCTTTTCAGTGGAAAAAGAGAAAGTCCTTTGATTTTTTTCTTGAAAAAAAATTTTTTCTCCAACAATTCATGGATTATGTTTCAAATCTCTGGTAAGGAGTACACCAAAATGTCTCTGTCAATGTTAAAGAGAGCAAGGGAATATACAGTATGCAAGAATATTTTACTCAAGTAAAAACAGTGCCAATAGTATAGACACTAATTGAATTGGAACACAAATCCAAAGAACAAAAGGACAGCTTTTGAGAAATATAATAGTAATATTATATCAGTTACCAATTCACCAGCATCAGTCTTTAAAAGAACTTTTATTACTAGTGGTTTTCAGATCAGTCAGAAAAGTCTAAGAAGTTTTTCATAAGTAGAGATCATAAATTAAGAACATGTGTATCCAAAAAGCAAATTAATACCTTTCCAATAATCCTTTTGTTGGAAAAATAGAACTTATTACAAGAAATATGATAAATAAGTCAAATGCAAGAGTAAATGACTTACAGACTATTCAGATTAATTTGAAAATTTAGAATGTTTCCTTGGTCAGCTCTTAAAAACAAACAATATTAAGTGTTTAAAAGAAAAGTAACAGTTCTGATATCAATATAATCTTCAATCATCATCTTTTCACACCTAAAACTTGTATGTCTCCTTGAAAAAGTTAGTAAGAAATGTCAAATAAATAGCTACATTTATAGTTGGTTATAATGAAAGTTTAATGACATAAAAGGGCTTTAGACAATTAGCTTGATTTCTTGCGATCCTCATATTTTCTTGGTTGTGGTTGTAGCTGTGTCTTGTCCTTTGTTCTTGAAGAGGACCATTGCATCAGGGAAATGATGATATAATTTGCAATTGACTTTGATTTGAATGAGGGAGGGCTGTGCAAAGCCACCAGCCTCACTTTCTCCTCCAGAGCCATCTGGGTCCAGTGGCCAGATATTGATCAGGATGACTGGATATGGCCCAGGATGTTGTGGGAGATCTTGACCCTTTTAAGCTAAGGTCTTTTCTGGTTCTCACTTTGAGTGAGGCAACACCCATTCAGTGAATAGGCATCTTTAAGAAGAGAGTCAAGGGATGGCCCCTTTAATTAAAAAAAAAACTCAAACTGGGAGGGGAAGGCCCTCAGGGTTGCAGGTCAAAAGAGAAACTTTTTGATCACTCAGAGCCAGAAAGGCCCAAAAAATAACCATTAAGTGGTGCTTGGGCAGGGACCTGTTGTTGTCCAGTCCAGGAGATCCAGAGTGAATTGGGTTTACAGCTTGGTCTTTGAGAAAGAAATCTAGCTGGTAAACCCCAAGTTAACGAGACAGCTTTTGGCCCTCAAAATTTTAAAAAGGTACCCACAGAATCCTTGCCCCTATTTTTCATTCCTGGGATCAACAAAAATATCAACTTTTCTCAGGTTTCAAAAAATATATATTTCACCTCCAAATCAAGGGAACTCCCTACTGACTCTCCAATAGGTCTTCCTCCCCCTACATCCCTTACTTTCCAAAGATCAGACAAAGACAGAAAAATTATTACAGAGGATAATTACTTGGATATATGTCATCTATACCACAGATTCAGATGTTAACCAGATTCTACTCCAAACCTCTCAATGAGGCTTAGAGCCTCTATTCCAATCAAAAGGTATAAAGATTTCTGCCCAGTCTTGAGATATTTGTGAGTTCTAGCTGACCCAAGGGCTTCAAATATTCATAAAGACTACTCAAAGTCCAGTTTAGTCCATTTCCTTTGAAGTTAATCCAATTGTTACAGTAAATCCAAAATTCTACCTTAGTCAGAGAATTCATCTAGCTTCCTCTCTAAACCAGGGCTGGATAGGGGTGCACGCCAAAGTATACTCAGTTCATTTCAGACCATGTTTTAGGACCTGTAACCTTTTAAAAATGAGATATTTATATGAATGTGAGAATAGAGATAAACTATGCATATGTAAACTTTTTATGTGCTTGGAAAAAAAGGTGTAACTCAACACTTAATATTAGAATGTATCTATGATCTCATCAATCTGGATGTTCCCTCTAGTGATTTCACCTCTGCAACATGTCTCAAATATGTCCCCTTCTCTCTTCTGACACTGGCCTCACTCTGGTGCAGGCTCTCATTATCTCATGCCTTGATTAAATAGCCTGCTGGTAGGTCTGTCTGCCTCAAGTCTTGGCTCATTCCAATCCTTCTTCTGTTCAGCTACTAAAGTGAATTTCCTAAAGTGCAAGTCCATTTGTGTTGCCCCCTTTTCCTACTTAATAAACTATCACCTCCAAGATCAAATATAAAATTCTTTGTATGGCATTTAAAGTCCTTCATAACCTAGCCCTTCTTACTTTCCAGTTCTTAAACCTGACACCATGACCCATACTCCTCAATCTAGTGGCACTGCCCTTCTGGCTACTCCACAAAACAAAACACTGTCTCTTGGATCCAACCATTTTCTCTGACTCACCCCCATGCCTGGAATACTGTCCCTCTTCATCTCTGCCTACTGGCTTCCTTTAACTTCTAACTAAAATCCTATCTCTTACAGGAAGCCTTTTCCAAACCTTAATGCCTTCCCTCTCTTAATTATTTTTACTCCTTATACTGTATATAGCTTATTTGTACATAGTTGTTTGTTGTCTCCCTCATTAGACTGTGAGTTCCTTGAGGGCAGGAAATGTCTTTTGTCTCTTTTTTGGGTCCCCAGCTAATCTCAGTGCCTGGCACTTAGACATTTAAAAATGTTTACTTATTCAAGACTGCCCTTCTTGCATAAATACCCATGTTCTCCTGTAAGTTTGCCACAGGGGTTAACCCAATGCTGCTTTCTCCTAACTTCATCAAGTTACCAGGGGATCCCTCAGGTTTTCCACTTGTCATCCCTTACTGTAGCTGAATGACCAGATCATCCTTTTTTTCTTATCATACACTTGCTTAATGATATTTTTTCCCTCTTTTTCTTTGAAATTCTTTGGTGGTTACATATTACAGCCTATTCACATTCACAAGGCATTTCTCCATTGTCCTCTTTGTGGACTATTTCTGTGGCTCCTAGCCAGAAAACACTGGTAGAATATTTATATTTAAAAGACTGGCCTGTGTTTCTGTGAAAAATTTAGTATTACTGGTAATTAAAGCAGTTTTGCAATTTCCTGAAAGTCATCCAGTTCACTCTTCTTCTCGTTTAATTCTGGCCCCAAATTACTGTTCATTTATGCAGCCTGTCCCAGATATGTGTGTGTGTGTGTGTGTGTGTGTGACACACACACACACATATATAAATGTGATTGCATATATATGATATGTGTGTGTATATACACATCTGTATATGCTTATCCACCAAATCTATATTGTCCATCAACTTGATTATTACAATCTGGGCAATAGGCATTCTTCATTCATGTAGTATTTCCTGTGTGGGTAACCTGGCCAAACTCTCAAGTGGTTATAACTCTCTTTCAGGAAGAGGTTCTTCAGTATTCTGGGCCTTAGTACATCAGGAACAATGTTATTCACAAACAGGAGCATCTGAAAGACCTCACTATGCACAAAGAATACCTCTTGACCTTGGGTCTCTATCACAACAGTAAACAAATTTGGCAAGAACACATCTCTCTGTTTTATGCTCTACTTGATGCTTATGATCAGAGAGTCACTGAATAAGATTTCTTCTGTTTATCTGAAAACTTAAATGATTTTGGTGTATGGATGAGACATATTCCAAGAGTGCCCCTTTGTTCTATTAAATTAATATTTATTTTCATAACTAACATGAAAAGTGAAATGTAAATTAAAGTTGGAATTAGTGCTCCTGGAAAATGAAACTCAAACAAGTTGATATATCCTTTTGTAATAGTACCATAAATGAATTTCAATGTCTAAAAATAAAGATTCTAAAACAAGGAGTAGATTTTAAGCCATTTCTCAATTTTAAAATTATACTACAACTAAAAGAATTCAGATGAACATTTATTTTTGCTTAAAGATCTCTAGATAAATTTGCCCTTTCAATATATCAAGCACTCCATTATTATTTTATAGCCAGACTTATTACCTAACTGCTATTAAAGACTATTTAATATTTTTAAGAATTGCTTGGTTAAAATCATTATGTTTCTATGTTGGGATTATTTTGTAAATACTTGATAAAATGTATCTAAAATTTAATTAAAGCGTATTTGATAATCTCCAATAAAGTTCTATTCCAGTGTCTCCCTGCCTCCTGGAGGTGAATTTGGATTTTCAAAGGTTTTGCCAGCAGAGCATAAGCTGTGCAGGTCCTTCCAAACTGTAAACATTTTTAGGTATAGGTCTAATAATGGAATGTAACAGGGTTGCACTGGAGTCAGCTAAAATTGGCTCATGAGACACAAGTGTTAAATATTCAGGGTAAAGCATTTTACACCTTGGAAATCAGAAAACACTACAAATCAAATCTCAATACAATGTTCTGTTGAAATATGTTTTTCAAATTTCAAAAACAAATTTCTTCTGTGAAGTTTGGCTTCAGTGAAAGGGCCACACCTGAGGAACTAGGTCACAGGTTCCTCACCCTGGTCTAGACTTAACAAAGTGATGCAGAAAACACTAATAATGCAGATTAAATTTACATTTAATTTCTATACAAAACTGACAAAACTTAGTTTTTAGCCATATTTTCAATTATATAATAATCTTATTTGGTTACAAGTTTCAAAAATCTTACTTTAGCATAAAATATTTCATACTAAATATAGCTACCATTAACTGGATGCAAATATAAAAATCTACAAGATGTGAATTATTTTAAATAACAATGCAATAATGTTTTTAATTTTAGATCTAATTCTCATGATCGAAAATGCTATCCACATCCAGAGAAAGAACTATGGAGTATGAATGAAGATTGAAGCATACAATTTTCTTTTTTTTTGTTTTGTTTTTTCTTTCTTCTTTCTCGTGGTTTTTCACATTGGTTCTAATTTTTCTTTACAAACATGACTAATATGGAAATATGTTTAATATGATTGTATATGTATAGCCTATATCAGATTGCATGCTGTCTTGGGGAGGGGGGAAGGAAGGGAAGAGGAGAAAATTTAGAACTCAAAATCTTACAGAAGTGAATGTTAAAAATTAAAATAAATATATAAACAAATTTTTAAAATTAGGTCTAATTTCAGAAACTTTTTTTTTTTGCTTTTTTTTGGAGGGCAATTGGGGTTAAGTAACTTGTCCAAGGTTACATGGCTAGTTTGTGTGTGTGTGTGTGTGTGTGTGTGTGTGTGTGTGTGTGTGTGTGTCTGAGGCTAGAACTGAACTTAGGTTCTCCTGACTCCAGGCCAGTGCTTTACTCACTGCGCCACCTAGCTGCCCCTAATTTCTGAAACTTAACATTTATTTTAACTAATTCTTAAGAGTTTTTTTTCCAAGCTGTTCTACCTTGAATTTTAAAATAATGTTTAAGGATATCATTTTAAATAAAAGCAGAGGACTAAGATGTCAAATTAAAATATTCCATTTTTATAATATAAAATTACATGTTAATATATTATCATGTTATGTACCAATGCATATTACGTAATATTATAAAAATGCAAAATTGGGCCAATTTCCATCTACTACAAAGTCTTCTTGGTTTGAAATAGAACATTTTCTGTCAAAATCATTACTACAAGATGAAAAAGTCTCTATTAAATGACTTTTATAAGTACTACTTAAGACTTTACTAAGATGTTGCTAGGATTTAACCAGAAGAGATGAAACATTAATTGAATATAAAAGACTTCAGTAGTTCTTCATTTGATAAAATGCCATCTTCTAATACATCTTCTGAGAAAATTTTATTAGTATTAATGAATCAATTCTTCTATCTAAGAAAGTTGTAATTCTGTACTCCAGACACATAAGTGGAAAAAAAGTGTACCTCCTTCCATCTGAATCCCATCTACCTGTACATAAAAATACCAGGTAGCACCAAGGAAAAATTTTTTGCTGTTAACACAGTTGTAACTCAGACCACACAGAGGCTGTGAAAAAATTATATACACTGAAATTCCTTGTGATATGGGGAAAGCAGTAAGCAATATAGTAGACTTGTGACAGCAGTGCTTTTCCTAGCTTTGGCCCTCTTAATTATAGTCTACCTGTCAAAATGAAAATGTGAGGTGTAGGAGCACAAACAGGGATAATGTTCTTATTTTTACATATATGTCATATGAAGGGGCATTACTGCTAACAAGAGCATTTCATATAAACATTTCTATTTGACAGTTTTGTTTGGTTCAAGTTTTGGGAACCAAAACTGACATATAAATCAATAAGCAAATTTAGTGGCCATCTACGATGAAGGAAAAAAACAACAACAACAAAAGCATGTGACAGGTTATCCTTAAATGATCCCTACAAATATAATCACATGGGCAGTAAAAGTAAAGTGAGTTTGAATCATCTCCAACAGAGTGGACATGGAAAAGTATTTGTTATTCACAAGATTAATCTCTGTCGGAGAATACATGTATGATTGACAAGTCATGAAATTTCTTTTAAATAGTCTAGTTAATAGTAACATGCACCAATCTGGCCTCAGAATAAAGTCATCTATATTTTATTTTTTCCTCTAGGGAGCGCTTACCTGTGTAAGATCTGGAATATCACCTTTATCAATACCAACTTGCTGCAAATAAAAAGTAAGTAATTTAGTGGGAAGTTTTTATTCATTCTTTCATAATTTAAATTGCATTCATAAACAATGAAAAAAACTGTGGCCCATTTTTTAAAGTATTATGGTATAGGTCAATTTCATTTGGATCCACATTCATTTTCTTACAAATATTAAGAAAAAAGTGATTGTTTCTATATCTGGGTGACCATTATATATATACCTTTTACTAGAATCCAAGGAAAATGTTACAAAGTTCTGTTAAGTAACACAAACTTCTAAGACTTCCTGATTGGTCAGTTAAGTAATAATCATAACCACCACAAGTAGAATAACAAAAATAATAAAATTAACAATTATATGATATTCCTTAAGGTTTGCCAAGAGCTTCACAAACATTTTATGCGTCTCACAACAGTACTGTAAGAAAGGTACTATTGGGGCGGCCAGGTAGCACAGCGGGTAAGAGCATCGGCCCCAGAGTCGGGATGACCTGGGATCGAATCCGGGCTCAGACACTTAGCACCCACCCAGAAACACCTGGCTGTGTAACCTTGAGCAAGTTATTTAAACCCAATTGCTTAAAAAAAAAAAAGGTACTATAATTACCTGCATTTTTTATAGATGAGAAAACAGAGGCTCAAAGAGGGAGCATGACTTGTGCTAGACTTAGAGTCAGGAAGACCTCTGTTCAAAACTCCCCTCTTATGCTAGTTCTGTGACTGTGGGTAAATCACTTAAACTTCTTTGGGCCTCAGTTTCCTCATCTATAAAACAAGGGGGCTGTATTAGAGGGTTTCTAAGGTCCCTTCCAACTCTAGGCTTATGTTCTTGTGATCTGTCGTCCTAGGTCAAGTGATTTGTCCTGGGTCAAAGAGCAAATAAGCATCAGAGGTAGGACTTAGAACCTGGGTCTCCCTGATGATAAGTCCAATTCTATATCCACTATGGCTATTAGGACATACAGTAGTTGTTTTAATTGACTTGATTGGTATAGGGAATTCATAATTTTTTTTTTAAAGCAGTTGGGGTTAAGTAACTTGCTCAAGGTTACACGGTCAGTTATTTTTTGTGTGGGTGCCAAGTATCTAAGGCCGGAACTGATCCTGGGTCTCCCGATGCTGGGGCTGGTGCTCTTACTCACTGCGCCACCTGGCCGCCCCACAGGGAATTCATATTAAAGAGATTTCTTCATCTAATGAAGATCAACAGCACCTCCTTAGCAGCTAAGAGATCTTAGAGTGGCCTGGGGCTACTACTTAGCTGTTAAGTGACTTGTTCAGGATCACAGTCAGAAGCAGAATTTGAACCAAGGGAAGTTTCAAGGCAGCAACATGACTGCCTCATATTTTGACCATTGCTTACTTAAATTATAATTATGATTAGTTAGTTTTCTAAAGGGATTTAAAAAATTTTATTTTTAAAGGTACTGGCATTGACAAATGACAATACTAGGGAACTGGATAGCTTTATTCAAGAAAGTTTCTCTAAGTGGTTCTACCAGTTGAAGCTGCCAGTGAAGTACAAAGGACATTAGACTTGGTGTCAGCTTCACTGCTTACTAGCTGTGTAACTTTGGAGAAGTCGTCTAATTTCTCTGAACTTTCGTTTTCTCATCTGTAAAATATAGGTTATATTAAAACATTTCACAGGTTTGTTCTATAGATAAAATTAGATAGGAGATGTAATATTCTTTCCAACTGCTGTCTTATACAGTGTAAGCTATCACATTATGGAATTTTGATTTTTTAAATAGTCACATTAACTATGTCAGCTGACTTAGAAAAGGAGTTATAAATCATATTTTCTTGAAAACACATTTGTTAATATTTTACTGGAATATATTGGTATATTTCTCAAGACAGGTTGGAAGGGATACAAACAACCTTTTTTTTTTTGCTTTTTGGAGGGAAATTGGGGTTAAGTAACTTGCCCAAGGTCACACGGTTAGGTTTTGTGTTAAGTGTCTGAGGCCAGATTTGAACTCAGGTCCTCCTGACTCCAGGGCTGGTGTTCTATTCACTGTGCCACCTAGCAGCCCACAAACAACCTTTTGAAAGATCAGTAAGTGAAGGTAACTACAGAACAATTCATATTTAAAAAAAGTTATTTTTAAATACTGGAACTGTCCCATAGTAACTAAAGTAAGTTACTAGCTTGATTTGTATAGGAATTGCTTGAACTAAATATCCACCTCCTCCTTAACCTTTCCAACCACCTAAAAGTCTAGAATCTTCCCCTGAAGGTTTTATGTTAAATATCCTAAGCTTCAAATAAATCTGGTATTGAAAATTACCATAGAATTTTAGATCTACCTCCCCCTAACACAAGACACCTGAAAAGTGGCCACATATCTAGCACTTGAAGACCTCCAATAATTGGAAACCCACTACTTTATGAGACAATCGATTCCACTTTTATTTTTTATTTTTTTAAAGCAATAGGGGTTAAGTAACTTGCTCAAGGCCACACGGCCAGTTATTTCTGGGTGTGGTGCTGAGTATCTAAGCCCAGATTTGATCCAGGTCATCCTGACACTGGAGCCAGCGCTCTTACTCGCTGAGCCACCTGGCCGCCCCTAAGCAATTGGGGTTAAGTAACTTGCTCAAGGTTACATGGCCAGGTGTTTCTGGGTGGATGCTAAGTGTCTGAGCCCGGGATTCGATCTCCAGGTCTTCTCAACACTGGAGCCAGTGCTCTTACTTGCTGTGCTACCTGGCCGCCCCTCGATTCCACTTTTAAAGGACTATAACTGTTGGAACTTTTCTTCCTTAAAATGAGCTGAAATCAGTCTCCTTATAATTTTGTACTTTTTATCTTTACCCAGTGGGACCAAGTATAAGTTCTGCTCTATGGTTCTTTCTTCAACAAGACAGTCTTTCAAATTTCAATCTTATCTTCCATCTAAGTGTTAGTTTATTTTCAGGTTAAACATCCCTAATTTCTTTAATTAATCCCTGTATAGTATGATTTCAAGACCCATTCCTTTTGTTATTGGCTTCCCTTGGTATATGTAGTAACTTGTTAATGTACCTCATAAAGAATAGCATACAGAATTGAGCTTTGTATTCAAGGATATGATTTGTCTAGGCTAAAATACAGCAGCACTATCATACTTCATTCTAAACACACTCTACTAATATGCTCTAAAATAGTATTACATTTTGGCTGTAACATCACATTGATGAATCACACTGAGCTTTCAGTTTAGTAAAATCCCTAAACATCTAGCTACCTACCTACATCCAAGTATCAGACTCTGCATTTATCAAATCTTATCTTTTCAGCCCACTGTTAAACCTAGTGAGATCATTTTACACCCCAATTTTCCCAACCAAGTTTTAGTTATGTCTCTCAACTTCGTGTCATCCCCAAATTACTAATAAAATGTTATTAACAGTAAATATAAGATCTTTTATTTCGATCACTCATTAAAGAACTTTATCACAAGTATACAACTTAAAAAATGATACTCTCAAGGTTGAAAACATATACTTCTGAAACAGTCTTGTTATCATCTGTATTCCTATGCACCTATGTTAAATCCAAAAATGTCTCAGAATTATCTGAGTTATATTTATACAGTGAGTGTACTGGTTCTGTATATACAGCTAGATCTCAAATATCAATATAAATTAGCATAAAGATTTTCAAAATGAAAATACATATTACCTCATGAAGTAACAAAAATAAAAATCATCATATGATCACGCAGGCAAAGTTAAACTATTATTTAGAAATTATAAAAGGCCTCAAGGATAATGGATATACATTTTTTAAAAATTAGAAAACCATATGCTTTTAAGATGTCTTTCACTCCATTATTATATTTAAGTAAATGGCAATGATGATAACTCCATTTTGCTATAAAGATTATTTCTCTACAGAGTCAGAACTTAGCCAGCTGACAAACCACCTCATACTAAGACATTACAAGGAAGTACATGTACACAATATGGGAAGAAATATAAATTCAATTTGTTCACAGAGGAAATGAGCTACCCCTTAACATTAATGAGGTTCCATTACTGCAAGTAGTAGAAATTGCCATCTGGGTGACTTTGTCAAAAAATGCCAGAGACGGGCATTTCTACTTCTCTCTTTTGGCTTCTGCTTTGGGGACGTTGGTTGAGATGATTTATTTTCTTACAATTCTAAGATTCTGTGATTCTATTATTGATATTTTTACTTGTTTTTAAGTTCCACTACATATTTTGCTCCCTCATATATGCTTCCACTTTGATTCCACTCATAATAAAATTTAGCATTACTTACCTCTGCAACTTTAAGAAATTCTGAGACTCGTGTCATTCGCGTTAGAAATCGTTTGTAAATTTCTAGGGCATCTTTGCATTGCCCCTTCTTCATTTCAAAAAATTTTTCTAGGAATAATAGATAAAATCATTAGTGATATGGAAAATAAGAGTAATATAATTTAACTCCATTTTATGACGGTGTTAACTAAAGTTAAGCCTGTTGTTAATGGTAGCATAAAATATATTTAGATACCCTTTTCTCTCTAGATTTAGCATGATATTATTCTTACTGGGCTATGCCAAAATTTTGTATTCATCTTTGTTACCTGTTTTCACTTAATCAAGTTCAATAAATCCAAATAGGCAAGCAAGGGCTTCATTAAGAAAACTAATGGGATAACAATTTATTGACTTTTTAAAATCACAATTAAATGAATAAAGGCAGAAAAAACTTTTGAGAAAGTAAGTCATTCATGTCAAAAACACTAAAAAGCATTTGCTTCCTAAAAATGAACTAAAGGATCTTTCTTTAACATAATCAAAAACATTTCTCTAAAACCGAGCTAATCATTACTTGTAATGGAGAAATGCAGGAAACTATAGGAGAAAGATGTTCTTTCTCCTTATAAATGTTTGACAGGGCATGAGAAATACTATTGATAACAATGTTAAATGAAAAAGAAAGTATAATAATATGGACAGGAAATAGAAAAGCCAAAATTATCTCTAGATAGAGATAATAGTAATAAAAAATAATAAAAATAAAAAGATAATAGTAATAAATAACAGCTGGCATTTACATATCACTTTAAGGTGTTCAAAGTACAAAAGAAGTGGGTTTGGCATTATCACATCACAATAAAAATGTAAGGTGGGTGCTATTGTCATTTTACAGATGAATAAACTGAGGCAAAAGGTTAAGTGACTTGCCCAAGGTCACATATTTACTAAGTGTATAAGACCAAATTTGAACTTGGTTCTTATTGACTCCAAGTCCAGAACTCTATCCACTATGCAATACTGCCCACAATATGAAGGTAAATCAGAAAACCCTAGAGAACAACAACAAAAAATTACTGAAGCAATTAAAAACTTCAATAAAATATATTGTAGGACACAAAGTAAATCAATAAACCATAAGTATTTCTGTATATTGCAAACAAAACTCTGGAAAAGAAATTCCATTGCAAATGATAACATGAATTAAATATTTAACCTACTCAAATCCCCAGGACACAAAAACCTAAGTACAATGCTCATCAACTGAGGAATGACTAGACAAATTGTGGTATATGAATTCAATAAAATATTGTTTTATAGAGAGATGAGGAATATGAAAACTTCAGAGATGCAAGGTAAAACTACGAATTGATACAGTGAAGTAAGCAGAACCTGGACATAAATACCAATATGTAAAACATATATGTATGTATATAGACTACAACAAAGCAAACAACAAAAAAGAAAAAGAAAGGAAAATTTAACACCATGTTATTATGACTAAGCTTGACTCTGGAGAAGAGTTGAGAAAATTCTTCTTCTCCAGGTATAGAATATTGTGTGTGTGTGTGTGTGTGTGTGTGTGTGTGTGTGTGTGTGTATAAAGGATCAACAATATTAGGGGAAAACAGAAGAAAATAAGAATGAAATGGGTTTAACATTATCAGATGACAAATTACACTACAAAGCAGTAATTAGTTTATGTTTATATTTATATTTTTATAAAAAAATACCTGGTACTTGTTAGAAAAAAAGAAAAGCAGAATTCTGGACCAGATTAGATAAGGAAAACCTAGAGGTAAAAGTATACAGTACAGTAGCATAGAGAATGCAGAAAATAGTAGCATACTCTTAACCTAAAGCAAAAACTACAGGAGAAGAAAGTCTTAATTCAACAAGAAATACTAGAAAAACTAGATGGCAGCTTCACAGTTATGCTTTTAGATAAGTATCTTATTCAGGTGATCTAGTGAATCAAGTCATAACAAAAATTCATAGCAGAATGGAAGTTTGTATCTTGCACAGTTTGGGAATAGAGAAGAATTCATAATCTGACTGGGTGGAGAAGGATATAAAAACAATATAATATTAAAAAAGAATATAAAACAACTAAATATAAAAAACAAAATAGATACATTTCAATTAAAATTTTAAAAGCTTTGCACAATCCAATTTATGCAGGCAGAATTTAAAAAAAGGATATTTACTGGGAAAATATTTGTATTAAAACATCTCCACCAAAATCCTGACATTCAGAATATAGGGAAATTTTTAAATTTGTAAGATCAAGAACTTTTCAATAATGATGATAATAATAATAGATAACCTTTCATATAGTGCTTACTATTACATAACAGGCATTGTGCTAAGCATTTTACAATTATTATTTCATTTGATCCTCAGTATAATCCAGGAGGTAGGGGCAGTTATTATCCCAATTTTAAAAATAAGGAAATTGAGGCAAAGAGGTTAAATGACTTGCCCAGGATCACATAGCTAGTAAGTGCCTGAGGCCAAATTTGAACTCCAGTTTTAGAAACTGTCAAAAACCATCTGAAAAATTAGTCAGCATTACTAATAGAAAAATGCAAATTAAAATAATCCTGGGATACTACCTCTTTGCCAAAGTAGCAAAGATGAGAAAAGGAAATTCAGTGTTGGAGTGGCTATAAGAACATAGGTACAGTAATCACATGGATTCACTGCATTTTGGAGCTATGCATTGGTGCAAGCCTTCAAATATGCACCTCATCACATTAAACTCCATTCTTAATAAATCATTAATATCCTTAGACAAAGAGAGCACTACCGAGCATTCACCCTAAGGAGGTTAGTAACAACAAAATAAGACCCATATATAAAAAGATTCCTAGAAACACTGTTTGTAATAAAAAGTTGAAAACAATATGTGTGCCCACTGTTTGCAGTAAAATAATGCTATATAAATAAAATGGAATATTTATGCTGTCATAAGAAAGTATTACTACTGTCAAATATTTCTGCAGTATTTAACACTACTGATCACCTTTTCTTTCTTGGTATTCTTTCCCTCTGTATTTTTATGGCACTGGTCTCTCTTGTTTCTCTTCTGTTCTGAAACCACTGAAACTCCACCTTGGTGATCTCAATGGGTTTTGTCATCATCTTTATGCATATGGGTCCCAATTATATTAATCTAGCCCTAGATATCTCAAGTTCCAGTTCTACATTGCATGTTGCTTGACAATTTAAATGAGACATCCCATAGATTTCTCAAACTCAACATGTTCAAAACAAAATCTTTCCTCCAAAATCCACCCCACTTCCAAACTTTCATATTAATGTCAAGGGCATCCTTATAGTCATGTGGATTTGCAACCTCAGTATTATCCTCAATTCTTCATTCTCAGGTAGTAAAATCAATGTTATTAAAAACTGGTAATCTTTTGAAAAAATTTTTTTAATTAAATTTTTTTTTTGCTTTTTGCAGGGGGGAAGGTAGGGCTATTGGGGTTAAGTGACTTGCCAAGGTCACACAGCTAGTAAGAGTTAAGTGTCTGAGGCTGGATTTGAACTGAGATCCTCCTGACTCCAGGGCCAGTGCTCTATTCACTAACCACCTACTTGCCCAACAACTGGTAATCTTAAAAAAGTAAAGTGGTATGTATTGTCAGCTACAACCACTCTATTAGACAGTTTTCATAGAATCATAGTTAGAAGGAAACTTTGAGGTTATCTAGTTCAACTCCATTTTACAGAAGAAACAGGTCAGGTGTTTATACACTATTATTCTTTATAAAAGTAGAAAAGAATTTCCTGCTTCTTAATGCCTTTCATAATGAAAAAGAATATTCTATTAAGGGTTTCTTTAGTTACATAAGTACATTAGGTCATTGTCTTAATAAATTCTATTTACAATGACCACCAAGAACTATATAAAAAAGAATTCTGAGAGCTAACTATCCTTTAAATATTATTTTAATACATTTGTACATGATGGCTTGCTATTTTTTTTTTGTTTCATTCATACTAGGGCAAGATCTTCCTATATTCTACTAGCACAATATATTACTAATTAGAAATTTGGTGTTTTAGCTTCCCTAAGAATTATATGAAATTAAATGAATTAGTTACTCAGTTCCTTTGTCTTGCAATAAGAGCCTTTTGGCAATTTAATTGTTAATTTATGCCTCCAATGGAAGGTAAGAAGGGGAAATAAAATAATTTTGAACATAAACCTACAAAGATAAATGTAGTCAGCTGAAAATAGTTTTAGAGATTCTGGGTTTCTTTTACCTCGTCTCTACAATTACATAAATAAAATATGATAGACTGTATTAAAAAAAAAAAACCTTTTTAATTTATGCTTTTGACATCATCATGGTTTTCCAGTACCCCTCCCCCTTCCAGAGAGTCACCCCATGTAACAACCAGTATTGTTTAAATAAAAAAAAAAAGAAAAAAAGAGAAAAAATCAGCACAACTGATCAAAAGTTTAAAAATATGAGCAATGTCCAACACCTATGGACCTCCCACTTTTATGAAGTGGTAGGTTAGGGGGTGTCCTCTCATATTTCTTTATTCCATTCTTGCTTAATCTTCATTATTTTGCTATAGTCACTCTGGACTGTTAACTTTTTGTATGTGTGTATTGCAATTCTTTCTATTTATATTATTTCAGTCATTTCTATATATATTTTTATTGATTCTGCTTACTTCACTCCGTACAGGTTCATGTAGATCTTTCCATGCTTCTCTGTATTCACCATTCATCATTACTTACAATGCCGGGATAGTCCATTCTTCATGTACCACAATTTATTTAGCTATTTCCCAATCAATGGACATCTACTTTGTTTCCAAATTTTTTTTTTTGCTACCGTAGAAGTGCTGATATATTTTGATATATGTGGGAACTTTCTTCTTATTGATGACTTTCTTGGGATATAAACCCAGTAATGGAATTTCTGGTTCAAAGGATATGAGCATTTTAGTCACTTTATTTGCATAATTCCAAATTGCTTTCTAAAATGACTATACTATTTCATGGCTTCTCCAATAATACACAAGCATGCCTATAATCCCAGGACTTCCAACATGTGACTATTTTGGGGTAATTTTTGCCAATTTTCAGGGTGTGAGGTGAAACCTCGGAATTGGTTTCATTTGCATTTCTCTCATTATTAGTAATTTAGAGCATTATCTCATGTGGTTGTGGATAGTTTGCATTTTTCTGAGAACTGTTTGTTCATGTCTTTTGACCATCTATCCATTGAGGAATAGCTATTAGTCTCATATATACATTTTAAATTGTTTACATGTCCTGGATATCAAACCCTCATCAGAGAAATTCCATTTTTCCCCATTTCTTTGCTCCCCTCTTATTTTAGATGAATTAATTTTGTCTCTGCATAAGATTTCCATTTTCATGTAATCAGTAATTAATTTTAGTTTTGTAATTGCCTCTACCCTTTGTTTAAGAATATATCTCTTACCAATAACCATGAGAGATATAGGATCTGTTTCTCTTCTTTTTTATAGTATGATCTTTAATATTAATTTTAATTAATTAATATTAATATTAAATATCCATTTAAAATACATTGTAGAAAAAAATACATTGTAGAATATGATATGAGGTGATAGTCTAATTTTTGCCAGACTTCTTTCCAGTTTTCCCAGCAGTTTTTCTCAAGTAGGGAGTTTTTTTGCCAAGTAATTTATGTTTTCCACTAAACATAAACTAAATTCCACTGTTTCTGATTCTCCATTGCCTAGTCTATTTCTTGTCTATTCCATTTATCTATTTTTTTTAAAACAAGTATCAGATGACTTCATTGACTTTATAATATGTGACCCCCAAGTTATAGTACTCCATCTCTACTTCTTATTTCTTTTGATACTCTAGATTCTGTTTTCCAAACGAATTCTGTTATTATTTTATCAAATTTTATAAAGCATCTCCTTGGTAATTTGTTTGGTGTAACATTAAGTTGACATTATTTGGTGTAACATAAATGAACTTTGGTAATACTGTCATTTTTATTATATTGGCATGACCCAGACATGAGCACTGAATACTGTTCTATTTAAATTTTTCTTTCGTTCTTTCTTTAAGGATCACTTTGTAATTAAACTGATACAATTCTTGTGTGCTTTGGTAAATTGGTCAGGAGATATTTTATGAATTTTTCAGCTCTTTGGAATATGATTTTCTGGTCTATTTTTGCTTCTTGGCTTTTGTTATTGTTATATAGAAATGCTATTCATTTCTGAGGGTTCATTTTGTAGCCTGCAACTTTGCTGAAATTATTGTCTCAATCAGTACCTTCAGTGATTCCCTAGTAAATTCCAGGTATACCATCATAACAGCAAATAGAGACAGTTTTATCTCCTCTTTAGTCACTGATATGCCTTTTTTCTTCTTGTCTTACTGCTGTTGCAAACATTTCTGGAATTACATCAAATAATAGTAGGCACACTTGACATCCTTGCTTTACTCTTATATTTACTAGAAAAGGTATATCTCTAGTTTTAGATAGTTTATTATATTTTTTAAAATTTCCCTTTATTCTTATACTTTGTAGAGATTTTAGCATAAATGTGTATTGTATTTTGTCAAAGGCTTTTTCTGAATCTATTGAGATAATCATATGATTTTTGATGTACTGATTTTTAATTTGATAACAGTAATTGGTCTTTCTAATATTGAAGCATACTCTTATACCAGAAATGTCAAACGTGATGTGGCCCACAACTCTCTTGGATGCAGTCCAATTCAGATTAAAATGTAACTGGGAAATATTTAATATAGTAAATAGAAAAAGAAATAAATGTGTGACTTTCTAGGTCAATATGCAGCCCACTATTTGAGTTAACATCATTACTTTATACCATTCAAGAAAATAAATTAAACTTGGTCGTCAATAATTATTTTTTGGATAAATCACTGGAGTCTGTTTGACAGGATTAAAAAAAAGAATTAATATTTATTAAAGATATTGACCTCTTGGTTCAGCTTCTGTGCTTTATCTAAATTTTTTTCTATTTTTTTCTTTACTTTTTTCCCCAGATACTTCCATACTTTTCTTGGGAAAGTTCCTACCTTCTCATAATTTAAAGGAATGTCTTCTAAAACCTTATATATCCCTTCTGCTATAATTTCAAATCAATTCCCTCTTGTGTTTTTCTTAATTGAAACCATGAAGTGATAAGCCCTCAATCATCAATTTGAAAGCCATTAAGTTTACTTAGATTAATTTTTCTTTGAATAACCAATTTCCTCGAAAAATATAAGCAATTCCCATCCTCTATTTGGAGTTTTAGAAGTTTCTCTTATTTTTTTTATCACTATACTTTAAATTATTCCTAATAGTCAAAGAATTATGGCATTAGGACAAAAAGTCACAATAACATCTATAATAGCAGACACTAGGGTGAATGATTATTTGTGTTGCCTAGTGTATAATAACCAGTACATTATGCATTAAAACCTTGAGGTATCCTTTTTCACATTCTCTGAGAAGCTCAACTAGGTCTAGGTTTATCAGTGACAGCCAGAGTATGTGGGCCTAGGCAAGACTTCAATTAAATACTTTTTTGAATTTGAGATGCATAAATATTTCATATACAGGACATTCAGTGGCAACTGCTTTTAAAATAACATTAAAATTAATTTTATGTAACTTTTTAGATTTTAAAGCTTTGAAAACTTTACTCTGCATAATCATATTATTCACTAAGATAGGGTCAGGTTAACAGTGTATTTATAAAGGAATCATTTAACAGAAAGACAAGTTAAGACTTTCAGTGTTAATTATTATTATTACTGACTCCCACTCAGAGATTTATTCCTTCTCATTAGCCAGTAAAGGATGCATCAATTTCCATATCATTTAGGAACTTTATTATTATCATAGTATACCTAGTGAACACATGTTGCATCAACATAACTTTAAAATGTGATAGAAAAAATTGCTAACAGAGCTTGAGTGAAAATGGTCAATGTTGTTTAATGCCTCTGGATGCTGTGTAATGTAATAAGATTAATATCATTTAATAAATGGAAAAAGTAAAGAGCTTTTTTAGACTAGCCATCTTAGGAGCTTCTCATGAATTTAAATATATGTCTCTCACTTTAAATATTTCTTCATTGTAGACCTAAATTTGTCAGTCAGGGTTTTGAAAAAAAAAAAGAAACAATCTTTTTAAAAACAGCCCACAGAATCAATACTGGAAGACTTTAGAGGCTACCAGTTCTCCTCTATATTTTCACCAAGTGATTGTGTTACATCTTCCTAAGTCCTCTGCAGGGCTTCTTAAATTTTTTCCACTCCCAACCCCTTAGTGCTTCTTAAAATGTAGGTCCTATATGGGGTTGCAACCTACAGGTTAAGAACTAAGTGAGTAAACCCCTATTACCTCCCTAGGGTAGCCCTTTGCATTTTGGGATAGCTCGAATGGTTGAGAAGTGCTTCCTTACAACAAACATAAAACTACCTCTAAAATTTCTTTGTCCTGTTCTTAATTCTGTCTTCTGAAGCCAAACAGAACAAGACTAATCCTCGGACCTCTCTCTTCTCCTCCTCTGCCCCCTTTGTCTTCCCTTCTACAAGATAAACATTTATAGTTATTTCAGTGGATGCTCATATGGCATGATTTTCAAGCCCTTAAGCATTGGTCATTGCCCTTTCTAGCTGATCAATGTTTCTCCTAAAGTGCTGCATCCAAAACTGAAAATAATACTCTATAACGAAACTCATCATAATGAATACATCCTGTATGACACACCCATTACTGTGGAATATTTTGGTAACAAAGTGAATTATTAGTAATAATTATAAATTAGTTACATTATTATTTATAATATATTATATGTACATAATATATTGCAATATATAATTATATATTATAATTTATAAATTACTATAATTAGTAATAACAAAGTAAACTTTGGTTACGTCCAACCAACCTTTTCCTCTTGCCCCATAGCCTAATGTTCCCCACCCCAAATAAAGACACACTAAAAAGACAAACATAAAGGACTTAATAGGGGGAAAACCCAGGTCAGCTCAGGGTACTACTTTTATGTTCAAATCTTGCTCGCAGATTTGTCAATGATACTGAAGGTAGATACTTTAAATGGTGGTATTATTAGAAGAAAGAGGAAGAAAATGAAAAAAGTCAATTTTAGACATCTTGAATTTAAGGTGATGACAATATCTTAAAAAGAAATATCTAACAGGCAAGTTAGAAAAGGACTGGAGCTTAGAAGAGGAGGCAGGTATTGGAGAGTAAGTAAGCAATGTCAGAGAAAAAAAGTGTTACAACATTTTCAAATTCAACTCTTATTATTGAACTCTTAAATTATCAATCAAAGGTTTGCACATGGTACCAGGTTGCTAATATTTCAGCTACAAGTACTTCCCTGCTACTGTTAGAAAATCACTAATCTGACACACATAAAAGGACATCAAAATTAGATGGTTAAGTATCAGGGTTGCATTTTCCAATGTTTCCTTGAATAAGGGTTATGGTTGAAGGAAAAGATTTCAGCAATTTTACATACCTAATAAATTAATAACTCCATCATTATAGCAAGCAAAAAGTTTGATGAGATCTTTAAAAAGAAGCATAAATGCAGCATTTATGACACCATTTGTCAGCTCATTTGGATGTACCTATAAATAAATATGAAAAACAAATTAATTGCATATCTGAATTTATAATTTTCTCAAAGCTTTTAAAATCTCAGTTGAGTACTTAACAACAATGTATAAATACAAGGGAAGATTTTTAAAATGTCCTACCGATGTGTTTAAAAAACCCTTTAATTTAAGGAAATTTAATAATTCTTATAAGTTACAAGTTTAATTATTGCATTAAAGATTTCCATTTTATTGGTGATCCACACTGTAGATGCAAAGATAATAGCTAATTTTTCCCAGTTTGCATTCCACTGCTCTCTCTGTTCATTCTATGCAACCTAAATTTACTCCTCAGCATCTTTACCTCACTCATTTGCCAGTTCCTATTGCACAGTCTGGAATGCTAAGTTTGAGAAAGGATCCAGGACCCAAAGAAGAAGATATCCACTCCCGTATACCAAAACAAATAAAAAAATTCCAACAAGTCATCTCTGGATGTACATATCCATATAAATCTCCCAATTCCCTCACCACCATGAAATTTTAAAACCTTTCCCACTTCTATAGACTTGGTTCTCATCCAGCTATATACACCTCTACTAGTATAGGATCTGGACCTCACATTCAGCCAAATCCTGCCTCTGATAACTGTTAGATCAGTTCTAAGTGACTAGCCAATAAATTTGACTAGCCAAATAAAATTGGGTATAGATGTCTGGGCCCTTGTAATATCTGCTTCACTGTGAAATCTGATCATTGGGAAGAACAGTTCCTGTCCCCTTCTACTTCTGATTTCTCTTCCTCTCCACTCCCAAGTCATTCTTCAACCAGTGGCTATTGACCTGGTGGAACCTATCTTGCCCTTAACTACAATTAAAGCTTTTCCCTTGTGAGAATTAATTCTTGGTCCTGTATTTCATATTTGATTTTATTCCGGAACCACATTCTGTATTCTATGTATAATAAACCTAAGCCTTTTCTTTGTCTGAGTGAAGAAGCTCATGGGTTCAAAAGTTTAGCACCTCTCTGAGATCTTGATATAAAAGTTAAAGCTTTCCCATAACCACTGATAGAGAAAAGCTTTCAGCTAAGAAAACTGTTATCTCAATACTACTTGCAAATCATCCCTTTCCAAGAAATCCTTGTCTTTCCCCATAACTTCAGCTTCTGAGAAACAGCATAGCATTGGTGTGTTATCCTTGGGCACAAAGCAAATTGACCATCTCATCTTTAGTCCCATCCTTGCCAATTAAAGGTGGTTTTATCTAATTCTCAGGTACCTATAAGTCTACAACTTTTGGTCCACAATCAGTGATCTCAGGATGTAGCTTGAACCCATAAATTCACAAAAGCATTCCTTAGAGACAGAAAGAAGTATTCATTCCATGTATGTGCTATACCCACATTCTTTAATGTAGTCATGATCCCTCAACCCCATGATGTTGCCAATTCCATTACCAAAAATATTGTTTCTGTTCTGTTCTGTGTTCTATGCTTATATAAAAGAGTTGCATCTTCAATTCTGGGTTTTTGGCTAGAAGCAGTCAATGTTCTACTACTAAATTGATATCTTGCTTGGAGGATTGCCTCAGTTTACCTTTTTGTTAAATGTCATATGACACCCTTCTCTATACTTTCTAAGATTTCTTCTCTTAAGTTTTTTTGTGTCAAAAGATGTACAGTTGTCATCCCTGACTTTTTTTTTGAGGTGAATTTCTGAGGCTCCAGCCTTTTAAGTTATGTCATTACTGGACCTTTTTTTCTGTCCTGGTTTGAAATTATTTCACTAGCTATTTATAAAAGATGTATCTTTGAAGCTGGTTTCTCTAGTTCTGGTTTTTGGGTCCACTCCTCTCTTTGGACCATGTAGCTCCAAGATGATACAGTATAAAACACCAGGATGCTTGTCTCCCAAGCCCGCCTTCTCCATGTTTTCTCCAACACAATCCCTCTTTTTTTCTTGCTCAAATTCTTTGATCCTCAGCTTATGGGAATGAGATAACATAAATATGAGGTCCAGGAAATAAGGGATGTAGTTTGTGGCCTTTCTTCATATTCTGTATCTCCTCTGATCTTCCATTTATTGAGTAATGGATTACTGAGTAATAGCTTATAGTCTCTCCCCCTTTGAGGGTTAGAAAGGGATTGCTTTCTAGAGTCTGAGTTTCACAGTATAAATACAACAAAAAGTAAAGTATAAAATAGCAACCAATTTTCCTTCCATCTTCATTAACCCCACCCCCTGCTTGCCCCCACCCCCAAATCCCCAGATACCAGATTTATTTTCTTTTTAGCATCTTACTAACATTTTAGGGGATGAAGAGTAGTAATGATGATAACAATTGAATAAGAAGATCAGAAACAAAGAGATTTTTGGGAAGGACTTCAAATATTTAGATTCTAGAATGGTGAATTTTGAAAAATAATGATTTAAATTTTTGTTTTGAGGTCATTGAAATTATTCTAAAGGCCTCTGCTCATCACAGGGAAATTTCAGAGGAAAAAAAGCATCAGTTCAAATTCCTCACACCCTCTAATTAGCATGACCCACTTAAAATCATTCCCCCAAAGTCCTTCTAAAATTCTAAGGTGGCAAAAATGCAATTTAAAATATTTATCCTATTTTCTACATTTTAACTTTTTAAGCTAGTGCAAATCCTTTTGTAAATAGATGGGTACAAATCCTAAATCTTAAAAAAATAATAAAACATTTACTTTGGCTAGTTTATAACATTCAATTGATAAAATAGTATTTTGTATGCCACATGTATATATATATATATATGTATGTGTGTGCATATATATATATATACATACATAAAGTCCTAATAAGATGCTCATTACGTTCTTGAAGACTATATCATCAAAATATAAGTTCTGGTATGTCCTATGCCAACCTGAAAAGTCTCTGACTATGTGTCTAGTGATGGACTGAATGTCTACTGTTCAAGGATAAGCCTAACTAAATTCAGAAAAGGCCATCAACAAGTTGGCTTCAGAACCATATATTTTTTAGCCACAGAAAATTGAAGACCATTTATCAAGTTCTAGATGCCTTACAATCTCCATCAACATAGGTAGTGACCACATTGACAAAATAACATATCCATGAGCTATTAAAGTACATACTCTTTATAATATGTCAAGATTCTTTGTATGTACAGTGCATTAAGAATATTTAGGTTTCCTCTGTAGGATTCAGAAAATTTTTAAAATCATTTTTAACTATTGCCAGGTGGATTTTTGTTTCTCTTTACTTTTAAGACACACTATACATCTTATTTATGATTATTTAATGCCAAATCTTAGGCCAAAAATGCAAAAGCCAAACTGAATATTGTTCTTATAGGAAAACGTCATCTGCTTTAAAATAATATTTTATACCATAGCTTCAGGATGCATTTTGGAGAAAAACAGGGACTGTGTATAGCATTAACAGGAGCAGTACAGTCCCAGTTCCATATTTCTGTATTTTTTCTTTTGTATATGTCAAGAAAGACCACTATGGTAACAAATTTATTCTTCAACCAGATCTTAACATCAATTTGTAAAGAATGCCTTTTTCCCCATTTGGTCTACACACCTTCCAGATCAATTTGGCTTTTACTCATTTTTTTCCTTTTATATATTTTCCTATCCTCCAATTTAAAAACCTTTATTACTTTTCCCTTGGTGAACTTCTATTTGTTAATAGCAACTATACTAAAAGCCTGGCAAGAATAACTGCTGCTGTCTGAAAATATCCATATGCTAAATATAAAATAAATTTTTTTAGTATTATTCAAACTGCTTAAAATATTGTAATGTTTTCCTAGAACACAACTAGGGGGAAATTAGGACTTCTCTAACATTCTATGGCAGGGGTGGGGGGAGGAGAATCACATTTAATTTTATTATACCATGTTTTTAGAATCCAAGGAAAAGCATTTCTCAAAAATTTTGGAAGCAGTAAAATATTTAAAAGCTTGTTCACTACTGTAATATAAATGAATTAATTCTATTGCCTATTCAACTTAAAAATAAAAGAACAAATGATTTTTTAAAAGTAGGCTTTTGTTAAGATTGTTTTTGTTTTTGTTCTAGACATATGATTTAATCAGTGTAGGTCAGTCCCCTTAATAATGAGGATCAGCAACAGCTCTGCCTCCTGTGGTCTTAGAGAGTAGCCCAAGACACCCCTCTATCTACTACTGCATGATGCTTCTTTTTGAGAAATTAAAGTGAAAAAAAATCCAAGTTTATGGATACATACATCAAATTCAAGCAATGCATCAATCTGTCCCTGCAATATTGGCATACTCTTTAGTAGCTTTTCAGGAACCATTGTTCTCATTACACCATCAGCTCTATAAGACAAAAATGAAGACATTATGTTAGATTTTACAAGGATGTAATTAACTCAAGACTACATACATAATATCCAAATACTTTTCACTATTACCTTATTTACCCTTGCCTACATGCAAGATGTGGAGCAGGCAAGTAGTATTAGAGAACCCTGATTATCTTAACTTGCAGTTCAATACTCTTTCCATGAGACATAAATTGGATCTGTGTACAATATAAGAACTGAACTAATGTTGACCTTAATCAGTATCTTTTGTTATTGTTCAATCAGTTTTCAGTCATGTATAATTTTTTGTGACCTCATTTAGGGTTATCTTGGCAAAGATAATGAAGTGGTTTGCTATTTATGTCTCCAGCTCACTTTATAGGTAAGGAAAGGGAGGCAAAGTGGGCTAAGTGTCTTGCCTAGGGGTCATACAGCTAGTAAGTTAGTATCTGAGACACATTTGAACTCAAGAAGATGAGCCTTTCAGGTCCACACTCTATCTACTGTGCCACCTAGCTGCTCTAATCAGTACCTACTACTACAGAAATAAGGTAATAGGATCTCCATTAGCATCTCCACTGAACATGAAGACAGCTAAAAAGATGATATTTAACTTTATCTTTGGTGGATTTTATTTCGTTTTACTTTTATGAGGGCTAGGGTTCAGGAGATGATCAAAAAAGAATTTCTGAAACATTTAAATTTGAGAAAGTTAACTTATTAGTTTGGGATTCTGTCTAGAAAACAAGTTATATTACTTGAATACAATTACAAGAGTTCCATACCATGTTAATGTTGGGACCTCTGTCCTTTTCCTCTTTAATTAAAAAGTGGGAATGTTCCCTGAACTGAGAAACTGTGTCCTCTAAAAGGAATCTATCATCCTATGGAGTGCACAGGGATTAGAGCTTGAAAGCTCTCAACAGTTTTTTGGTGATAGCAACCACAAACCTTAAACCATGTAAGCTAAGCAAGCTTGCCTCCTTTAGCTGCTGAGCTCTCTTCTTCATACCCTCCCCTTGTTTTGAACATCTATTATGGAGCTAAGGAAGGGATAGAACATTTGTGCTGGAATTTTGGTTAAAAAGAGATAAAGATATTTGAGAAAATATCTGAAAGGACTTTGAAAAGTATAAAGCAGGAATCAAACATTATATCTCAAAAATTTACCTGGGATATCTCAAAGCTAGTTGCCAATAATATGGCCCAAGGTTCTACAGTTTACCAGTATTCCAAAGAAATGTTTTCTCCTCCCCACATAGACCTACACATAGGGGTGGCAAAGTCAGCTTCACATCATATCTTGCTCTTTTGTCCCCTGATTACCTCAAAGCTTTGGGGAAAGGAAGTAAAGGCGTAAGGTATCTCTGGTATAAGGAAGCATACAAATAGAAATAAGATGCTATTATTATGTGTTATAAGTTAGAAAACTGACTTACTCTAACTGGAGCTGCAATGAAGAAATGAGCCAGAAATAAAACCCTGAAATTCTTTCCATGGCAGTTTGTATTATGTATGGTAAGAAAAATCTTAGAATTCATTGAGTTGTATTGTTTCCCTCAGACATAATAAAATGTTATTAGCTGTTCATTAACTTATACTGGGGAGTTTGCTTCAAGGAGGTTGGAATTGTCCTTTTAAACATCTTCTGGCTCCTTAACTTAATCAAACCAGATATTTCTAGATTATTCAATAATTGTTATTATATTGTAGTTTGGTGCTGATTTGAGGCACCAAGTATAGTATAACAAGCAAAGTATGTTACTTTGACTTCTCTATTTCTTGGAATTTTTGGACTATATCTCTGCAAGACTGAGGTCTAATATGCCATAAACTTAAGGACTTACATTATTTTTTATTAGTGCATTCCTGGCACCTATACAGATTTTCACCATGGCATTTCCAGTACCTACTAAGAATATGTTGCATGAAATAGATGATGTTTGATTAATTTATTATTAAGATGCCACATGCATTAAGTTAATGAAAAATACACTGCTCAATAGGTATAAATTACATTGTAAAATATCAGAATATCAAAGTATATTTTGAAACATATTACTCAAACACATGACTCCTATCTCTTTCTCTCTGTCTCTCTCTCTCTCTGTGTCTATATCTATTTCCACATCTTTTCAGTTGTTAAGAGGTCTATGAAACCTCCCTTATGAGATTTAATCCTACATCTGCAACTCTCTGACACGTCCTTTTGAACTTCCCACAGGCACCTCAAACTCATTATATCCAAAACAGAACTCATTATATTCCCCCATTAAAATCTATTCCACCTCTAAAATTCACTATTTCTGTTGACAACAACACAATTTTATAATCTCAAAGTCATGCTCAACTTTTATTCTCTCTTCATATCCAATGCCAGGGCTTATTGATTCTACCTCTACAACACAGCTTATCTTCTTCTCCTTTCTCTTCACCACAGCATGACCAGCCTAGTTCAGGTCCTCAATCCCTCTTTCTTGAGCTATTTTAATATCCTTTCAATTGGCCTCCTTCCTTTTTAGTTCCTCTACTCTACCTTGCATTCTCCTCACACCGGCCAAATTTATAATCCCAAAGCACATATCTGACCTTGTCACTTCCCTGGTCAAGAAGTTTCATACTAATGAGCAGAACTAGGAGAATACTGTACACAGTAACAGCAACAATGTGATGACTAAATCTGATAGACTTAGTTCTTCTCACCAATACAATGGTCTAAGACAATTCCAAAAGACTCATAATGTAAAATTCTATCCACATCCAAAGAAAGAACTATGGAGTCTGAATGCAGATCAGAGCTTACTATTTTCTCTTTCTTTTGTTGTTTTTTATTTTCTTTCTCATTGTTTCCCCTTTTGTTCTGATTCTTCTTTCACAACATGACTATTGTGGAAATAGGTTTAATATGATTGTACATTTATAGCCTGTATTAGATTGCTTGGCATCTTCGGGAGGGGGGGGAGACAGGGAGAAAACCATTTGGAACTCAAAATCTCACAAAAGTAAATGTTGAAAACCATTTTTACATGTAATTGGAAAAATAAAATACTATTAAGTGGGGGGAAAGCTTCATATTAACTCTTATTATCTCTAGGATAAAATGCAAATGCCTCTATTTGGCATTTCTTTAAATGTACAATCTGGCTCTGACCTATGTTTTTCCAGGATGATAGCACATTACTTCACCTCACAGACTCATCATTTTAGCCAAGAGGGCCTGTCTATTGTTCTCCATAGATAACACTGTATCTTCTATTTTTAAGTCCCTGCTCACTTTTGTATCACAGAACCATTAGTTAATTCACATTACAATTCAAGGGCTACAACCTACAAGATGCCTTTCCTAACCATACAGTAGTGAGCAGTCTCTTGACTCTAAAATTACTTTATATTTACTCTCTATATTTTGTTTATTGTTATCTATGTATATTGTTTCCCTTCAAGAGGAAGCAAGCTCCTTAAAAGGAAGGGCTAATTCTGTTTTCTGTATCCTGAGGGCCTACCACTGAGCCTGACACATAGTAGGCACTCAATAAATGATGAATTGAGTACTTTGCACATAGTGTGTATTTAAGATATGCCGAATTGCATATATAAATAAGTGGTGGTCTGAATGAGAGGTTTTACTGAAAATTGTATACTGACACCATATGGTAACAAGCTGATGAAAGAGAGCTGTCACATGAATTATTGAACATTAGCTTATTTATATGCACAAAGATGCTATAGGCTACAAAGTTTAAAAATTAGATAAATCATAGTAATCATTAGTTTACTGGGCCATAAAGAGAATGTTCTAGTAGAAAATCACCAACTTCTTTCCAAAGAGAATATTATTAACATATCTATTTTTATACACATATTTTCTCTAGTCTTTAAATTATCTGCACCTTCAATTTATACTTTACTAATAATTATTAAAAATACTAAAACTTTTCCATGGCTCTATTATGTTAAAAATCTACAAGGTAAAACTTTTAATTTTCTAGTTCTCCAACTCTAGGAATCCATCAGTCTTTAGGGTCAGAATTTGCTTTTAGTACATGTCACTCATTAAAATATATGACATTTCATCATCCCAGTTAACAGAAAAATTAATTCAGAAATAGAAATATTAAATGCACCTCTTCCAGACCATAATGCAACAAAAATTATATTCAATAAAGGACCTTGGAAGCATAGATTAAAATTAATTGGAAACAAAATAATCTAATCCTAAAGGCTAAATCATAGAACAGAATCATAGAATCATAATTACAAATCATAAAATTATAGAATCAAATCAAATAATAAAATAACTTCTATAATCATAATCATAATTAAATCAAAGAATCACAATAACCAAATCAAATAATTATGATGAAATCATAAGAATCAAAGAACAAATCACAGAAACAATCAATAATTTCATCAAAGAGAATGACAACAATAAGACTACATACCAAAATTTGGGGGATTCAGTCAAAGCAGAACTTAGGGAGAAAATTATGTCTGTAAACACTTATGTCAACAAAAAAGAGAGAGCAGATCAATGAATTGGGCACATGATTAAAAAAACCAACCAAACTAGAAAAGAAACAAATTAAATATCTCCAATTAAACACCAAAATGGAAATTCTGAAAATCAAAGGAAAGACTAATAAAATTGAAAGTAAAAAAAAATTACTAATAAATAAGACTAGGAATTGGCTTTATGAAAAAAAATTAAAATAAATAAACCACTGATTGATTTGTTTTTTAAAAAAGAGGAAGAAAAGCAAATTTCTAGTATCAGAAATGGAAAGGGTGAATGTACCACCAATGAATATGAAATTAAAGTGATTATTAGGAGCTATTTTGCCCAATTATATGCCAATAAAATTGACAATCTGAGTAAATTAGATGAATATTTACAAAAAAATAATTTGCCCATATTAAAAGAAGAGAAAATTAAATACTTAAATAACTCTATCTTGGATAAAGAAATTGAAGAAGTCACCCCTAAGAAAAAAATCCCAAAGACTAGATGAATTGCAGGTGAATTATATCAAATACTTAAAGAACAATTAATTTTAATACTATATAAACAATGAAGAAAAAAATAGGTAAAGGAGGAATCCTAGTAAATTCCTTCTATGAAATGAATGCAGCTTTAAAACCTAACTCAGAGAGAGAGAAAATAAGAGGAAGAAAACTATAGACCAATTCCCCTAATGAATATGGATAAAAAATTAAATAAAATGCTAGGATATTATATGCAATAAATTACAAAGATCATATATATATATATACTATGACCAGGTGGGATTTATTCCAGAGATGCAGGGCTTGTTTGATATTACAAAAATTATCAGCATAATTGACCATATCAATAACAAAAAAACAAAAAAATCCTATGATTATTTTAACGTATGAAGAAAAAGTTTTTAAAATGATACGGTACCCCTTCCTATTAAAAACACCAGAAAACATAGCATTCAATGGAGATATTCTTAAAATGAAAAATAAAATGTATCTAAACCTAAGCACAAGCATTATTTGTAATAGGGATAAGCCTTTTCAAGAAGATCCAGGGTAAAACAATGATGTCCATTATCACCACTATCATTCAATATTGTACTATAAATTCTAGCTACAGCATAAGACAAAAAAAAAAAGAAACTGAAGGAGTAAGAACAGACAATGAGGAAACAAAATTATCACTCTTTGCAGATGATATGATGGTATACTTAGAGAATCCTAAAGAATCAGCTAAAAAAGCCAGTTGAAACAATTCATAACTTTAGCAAAATTGCAGAATATAAAGTAAGAGCACATAAGTCATCAGCATTTCTATATTTTACCAACAAAACCCAGTAGGAAGAGACAGAAAGAAAAATTCCATTTAAAATAACTGAGGACAATATAAAATACTTGGGAATCTACCTGCTAAGACAAACCCAGGAATTATATGAACACAATCACAAAACACTTTTCACACAAGTACAGATTGAAAACCCTGGAGACATATTAATTACTTATAGTTAGGCTGAGCCAATATATTAGAATAAAAAAAAGACAACTCTACCTAAGCTAATTTACTTATTAAGTGCTATGCCAATCAAACTACCAAAGAATCATTTTTTTAGAGCTAGGAAAAATAAAACAAAATTCATCTAAAAGAACAAAAAGTCAAGAATATCAAGGAAATCAATGAAAAAATTTTGAAGAAAGGTGGCCTAGCAATACCAGATTTCAAACTATATGACAAAGCAGTAATCATGAAAACACTCTAGTATTGGCTAAGAAATAGAGTGGTAGATCAATGGAATGGATTAAGTACATAATACACAGTAGTAAATGATCATAATAATCTAATGTTTGACAAACCCAAAGATCTAAATTTTGGGGACAAGAACTCACTATTTGGCAAAAATTGTTAGGAAAACTGGAAAGCAGTTTGATAGAAACTATGGATAAACTATCTCATACTATATACCAAGATAAGGTCAAAATGAGTATATGATTTGGACATAAAGAGTGATACCATAAGGAAATTAGGGGAGCATGGAATAGTTTACCTGTAAGATATATAGACAAGGGAAAAATTTATGACTGAACAAAAGACAGAGAAGATCACAGGAAGTAAAATAGAAAATTTTTTAACATGAAATAAAAAAACATTTTGCACAAACAAAACCAAATGCAAGCCAAAATTAGAAGGAAAACAGGAAACTGAGGGGAAAAAAATCTACCATAAATTTCTCTGATAAAGGCCTAATTTCTCAAGTATATAGGGAAATGAATTAAATTTGTAAAAATAGGCCATTCCCCAGTTGACAAATGGACAAAGGATATGAACAGGCAGTTTTCAGCAGAAGAAATCAAAGATATCAAGAGTCACATGAAAAAAAAATGCTCTAAATAACTATTGATTAGAAAATTATAAATTAAAACAACTCTGAGGTACCACCTCCCAGCTATCAGATTGGCTAACATGACAGAAAAGGAAAATGACAAATGCTTGAGGGGATGTGTAAAAATTGTGGCACTAATGTATTGTTGATGGAGTTGTGAACTGGAAATATGCCCACTACCCTTTGACTCAGAAATACCACTACTAGGTCCGTATCCAAAAGAGATAAAAGAAAAAGGAAAAGGATCTGTACGTACAAAAATATTAATAGCAACTCTTTTTGAGGTGGCAAAGAATTGGAAATTATGGAGGTGCCCATCAATTGGAATGGCTAAAAATTTGTGGTATATGATTATGATAGAATATTATTGTGCTATAAGAAACGATGAAAGGATGATTTCAGAAAACCTGGGAAGATTTACATGAACTGATACAAAGTAAAATGAGTAGAACCAGAACATCATGCATAGTAACAGCAATTTGTAATGACAACCGACTGTGAAAAGCTGAGCTACTCTGATCAATACAATCATCCAAGATAATTCCAAAGAACTCATGATGAAAAGTGCTATCCATCTGCAGATAGAGAAATGATAAACTCTGAATACAAATTTAAGCATACTTTTGGGGGACACAGAGATCATGCCCAGAACAGAGAAGCAGAGTGTCTTTTTCATGGAACAATAAAGAGGCCAGTCTCATTGGATTGAAGAGTGTTGGGGAGCAAGGTTTGAGATGACTGGAAGAGTGGGAGGAGACTAGGTTATGAAGGACCTTAATGACAAGTTCATCCTTTAAAAGGTAGAAGAATTAATCAACAATCATATACTTAAATAGCAACTAGATGATAATATGATTAGATGAATTCAGAACTCATTTCAATGACTTGATTCAAGGATCAGCTGCTAATGGTTCCTTGTAAATGTAATAGCAATTCTGCAGTGGATCACCCCGGGGATCTGTCCTGGGTTTAACATTTTTATTAATGTCTTAGATTGGCAGTTGTCAAAATATGGTCCAGGCATCCCCTTGGAGTTGAGTCCATGAGGACAAAATTATATTCATAATAAAACTAAAATATTTTAATTTCTATGGTAAATACTGATAGATATAACTCACATAAACTAGAGCTCTTTGAGATATTCAGTAAATTTTAAGAGTGTAAAGGGGTCCTGAGACCAAAAAGTTTGGAAATGACTGACTTATAAAGCCATGTGTGGATAGGAATGGAAGGAGGGATAACTAACACCCAGGATGCTAGTCAGTATCCCCAAAAATCTTGATAATCTTGAAAACTGGAGTAAATCTAGTAAGATGAAATTCAACAGGGAGAGGGATAAAATCTTAAAATATGTACAAATAATCAGCTTTATAAGTACTAGATGGGGCTGAGGTATGCTTAGACGACAATTGTTCTTATAAAGATCTTAGGATTTTAGTATACTGTAACCTCAACTCAGCAGTGTGACATGGCAGACAAAAAAGCTATTGCCTTCTTGGTTTATATTAAAAAAGGCATAGTTTTCATGAAAAGGGAAATGAAATTCCATGTACCCTGACCTCATTTGGAATATGTTTTCAGTTCTGGACACCATGTTTGAAACCATAGTAATTAGCCTGAGAGAGCAAACCCTGAAGTAATGGGTATAAGTGACAAAGAGGTAAATTTAGGCTTGATATCAGGAAAAAAATTTCCTATAATTAGAACTTTCCAAAAGTAGAACAGCATTCCTCAAAAAGCAGTAGGTTCCCCTTCTTTGGAGATTTCAATTAGAGGTCATAACAGTACTTGTCAGGTTGTTAGAGTGGGGATTCCTTTTGTGTATAGGCAGGACTAAATTGCTGCTGAGGTTCCTTCCAACTCTCAAATTCTGTGACTTTCTAAGATTACATGCTAGGCACTGGAAATACAAAGACAAAAGTGAAAGAGTAGTTACCCTCAAGAACCGTACATTCCATTTAAGGAAATAACATGCACATAACAAGCAATAATGGGAAACTATTCTGAACCTAGTTCTCACCAAAAAGATGGAATTGGCCATTGAACTATAATAAATAATAAAAATTTTGTATATAACTTAAATGTTTACAAAGCATAATATGTTTGTGCATGTGTGTATATATGAACATACACCCTCATGTATGTATATATGCATAAATGTATGCATAATTATCTCATTTATGTGATGCTGAAAACAACCCAGTGTTGCTTTAGGGGCAACAAAGACGTTATTTTTTCCATTTTACTAAGGGTGAACCAGACTCGGGTTAAATGGATCACTAATAGTAAAATATCTGATGTGTGGTCTCTTTTAACTCTAGGCTCAGCACACCTAACATAAAATAACTCCTCCAACATCTTTTCAGATTTGGGAGACCATAGGTTGGAATACTGCATATAATGCTCTAACCTAGTCCAAAATTCTGTCAAAGTTGACTACTAACTTTCAAGTAATTTTTTTCCTTTTTCAGGGAGTTCAGTATGTAGTTCCAAGATTTCTCTACCATTATTCCTCCATTCATACGTGATTGACAGAAATACCTTAATTCTTTCCCTGATTGGTTGTCAGAATCTTCTGCAGCTATTCTTAGCATTTTTTTCTAAGCTCCTCGAACCTCTTATACCATAACATCCTCCTCAAGCTTCCTCAGGAGAGCATCTTCCATTCTACTTTATTTAGAAAACTGGTGATTCAGCATAAGCTCCCTCTTCTCCTCTACTCTAGCACCTAAAAATCCCTCTTGACCAATTCTGATTCTTTTTATATTTGCTCCAATCTCTGATGAAAAGGTAAACAGATTTTTTTCCTTGACAAGGTAACTTTTACTCATACTCTTATCCCATCTTTTTCCTTTTTGAGCTTGACCCCTGTTCCTAGATCATCTCTTTTTCTTTCAATCTCTCCTTATCCACTACCTTCCCCATCATCTATGTATGTGTCATTTTCCCTGATCCTTTAAAAAAAAATCCAAACCATTTTCACTTGATCCCACCATTCCCTTGAGCCACTCTCTCATATTACTTTTCTTTTTCATAGTCCAACTCTTTTAAATAGCTGAGTACACTCACAAACTACACTCTCACTTCCCATTTACTCTGAAATCTATTGCAATCTTACTTCCAAATCTAACACTCTACTGAATCTGTTCTCTGTAAATTTACTAATGTTGTCTTAACTGCTAAATGCAATGGTCTTTTCTTAATCCTCATTAAACCTGACATTTCTGCAGCTTCTGAAAACTACTGACTACTCCATTTTCTTAAACGCTCTTCACTTGGCTTCCATAATATTTGTTTCTCTTGGTTCTCTTCCTACTGAATTGAATGAAGTATTATGGCCCTAGAGAACTAATAAAACACACATATTTTACTCTCAGTTGAGAGTGAGGATTACAGATGGAATGTGATACACACTGTCTTTGAGGAAGGATAATGTATCAGATGCCAATGATCTCCTTGCTTATGTTGTTCCCCTCCTCAAATTTGGGATCACTCTCCCAGGTCTGACTCAAATTTGCAGGCTGAGTCCCACATGGGCAACTGATTACTCTTCCCTTCATAGTTCTAGGGGCTTAAGGATCTTGAGGGCTTTAATCCTGAGGGCTAAAGGATAGTTTCCTAATACTGTTGCTCACAAACCCCTATCAGATTTGCTCCTCACTAATTACCAGGCTTAAGCTTGTAGAAATGGTTATTTCTATGGTGGTATAAAAAGAACAAGTAATACCAAATGAATTTCCCAAAGTTTTCCCACATTTTTCCACAAGTACATACTGAGTTCAGCAAAGAGAGGGTTCATATATGAACTACATATCAAGCCTACATATGAGGTAAAGAGGTAATTCACAGCTTTTGGTTACCGAAAACTTTTTCTCCTTTTGTGTAATTCTCATGAAGTTCCCTTTAGGAGGAACTGTCAGCTCCTCTTTTTGTAGGATTCATAGTTACTCTTCTTTACACCTACAAAGAAATCACACTCCTAAAACTGCCTTTAGGTGATGTCTGATTTGTTCCCCCTCAGTTTCCAGTTAGATGCATTGTTACTATGATAGTCCAGTTAAGTTGTTCCTATGCTATGGGTAAAGGAGAGGCAGAGGTGACTCTTGCTTTTGGGTCACTCACAAGGAGTTTGATTCATTAAGGTGTTCCCAAAGCTTAACTAACGCCTGCAGTTAAACTCCTCTTTTCTAAACAATCACAAAATATTTTCTCTGTAAAGTATTCTGATTTCATCCAATGGATTGAAAACTTGTTCGGACCTATCTTATACCCTTGATGGATGGAATGATTATACATCTCACAAAAGCATTCCCATCTGGGGTGGCTAGGTGGCGCAATGAGTAAAGCGCTGGCCCCCGAGTCAGGAGGACCGGAGTTTGGTTCCGGCCTCAGACAACACCCACACAAAAAAACTAGTGTAACCCTGGGCAAGTTACTTAACCCCAAATGCCCCCCCCCCAAAAAAAGCTTTCCCATCTGATAAAAGTATCAGAGCTAGAGCATCTTTTAGTTACATTAATTGAAGTTAGGGGTATATCCCAGTTATTTTTGTTACAAGGAAAGGTTGTGAGAAAGGAGTTTAAAATAAAGAAGCAACAATACATTTTAAAACTAACTTAAATAAATGGTCCTAATTTCTCTTACTCCAATCCCCCATTACCAACATCTCAACCTGAATAGCCCATAGGCATCTCAAATTGAAGAGGTCCAAAACAGACTTCTTCATATTTCAATCAAAACCCATCCTTATTTCCATTGAGAACATCAGTGTGCTTTCTACTGAAAGCACCAACTATATTTACACCACTGTAATAATTCCTAATTCTTCCCTGTCCCTATCTCAAAGTCCCCCCGTTGGCAATAAGACAACACGTATTTATTAAGCACCTATGTGCTGGCATCAGACACAGCTCTGGCGGGGCAGGAGGGGAAGGAAAGAAAAGCAAATAAGCATTTATATAGCACTTACTATATGCTAAGCACTGTGCTAAGCACTTCAAAGAGATAAAGAGCTAATGATATACACACACAGATACACATATAGTTATAATCTCATACGAGCTTCACAAGAACCCTGGGAGAGAAGTGCTATTATTATCCCCATTTTACAACTAAGGAAACTGAGGCAAACAGAGGTTAAGTTTCTTGCCTAGGATCATACAGCTATTAAGTGTCTGTAGTTGGACTGAACTTGGGACTTCCTGACTCCAGGTCTAGTATGCTGTTCAACATATTACCTTCAAGACTTGTTCCAAGCAACACTTTTCATGAAACCTTTACTGCCCTTTTCTTCCCTGCCCCTAAGATGGTGACAAGGTCATCTTGTATCTGCTCTGTATATGTTTTGTCTGTACACACATGTATACATACATATATATACACACAAATGTACACACATACTTATATACATATGTTGTTTCCCCTATTAGAGTAAAAATTTCTTGAGGGCAGGAATTTGTATTTTCAATTAATGAGTAAGCTGGTGCCAAGTATTTAATAAACATCTATATGCTTGTGTCAGACATAGTTGTGGTATGGGGTGGGGAAGGAAAGGGAAGTAAATAAGCATTTATATAGCACCAACTATATGCCAGGCACTGTGACAAGCACTTCAGATAGATAGAGAGATAGACAGATAGAGAGATACATAGATACAAATATAATTGCATATGAACCTCACACATAAATATTTCCCACCATCCCCTTCTTCTCAACCACTTGTAATCTGGCTTCTAGTATAGTTCTAACTACTAAATCTTTCCTAACCACTAAGTCTAATGGCCTTTTCTCAGTCCTCATTTTTAACAGTTCTGCAGCTTTTGACACCATTAACTACCTATTCTTTCTACATATTCTTTCCATTTTTGGTTCCCATGATACTACATTCTTCTTTCTCTAATCTTGTCTCATCACTTCTCAGTTTCCTTTGCCATATCATCATACAATCTATTGTAGCAGCAAGCACCCCAGGATGGCTGCCAGCACAGGTTCTTAGATCTGCTTTTCTAAAGGAAAGCAACTCAGAATGGGTTAACAATCTTGCTTTAATCAAACATATGTCATTTACCTAGTCCAGGGGAAAAAGGTCAGCACCCTGAACTTCAAAGAATGCAAACAAGTTACAAGCAGAAGTTACAAACAGACAGAGAAACAGATCAGCAGACAGGCTTCCAGATGTCTGACCATTACATCCATACCTAGTCGGTTACCAGAGAGGGAAGCACCAACATCTGGGTTTTCAAAGCCGGGGGGCTCACTTTGAGAAGAGTTGTGTGATTTGACCAGATGAGACTCTGGGCAGCTGTTGAGCCTCCTCCTCCCTTCCCCCCGCCCCACGCTCTGAAGTTCAGGGTGCTGACTTTTTCCCCTGAACTAGGTAAATGATATATGTTTGATTAATTAAAGCAAGATTGTTAACCCATTTTGAGTTGCTTTCCTTTGGAAAAGCAGATCTAGGAACCTGTGTTAGCAGCCATCCTGGGGATGCTAGGGTGCTTGCTGCTACATCCATGCTTCCCAAGAATAGGTGTTACCAAGGCACTGTCCTTGGCTATCCTTTCTCTATATTCAGTTCAATGATCATGATGTATATAAGATATCATGTTGAGGCCTAAGTATTCAAAGATTAAAAAATGAAATATTTCCTGTCATCAAGGAGCTTTCATTTTACCAGGAGAATAGAAACACCAACCAGCCAGGCTTAGCTTTTTAAAAAAATTTATTCTAAAAGAAATAAATAACCATTTAGGATTTTTTGAATAGAGAATGACACAGAACATCTCAGATCTTTTATGTCATTTTTGTAGCTGTGTACAAGATGGAATGGAGAGAGAAGAATTAGGAATCTTTTGCAATGGTACAGGTGGTAGATGCTAATAACCTGAACAATAAAGGATGAGGCTATGTGAGTAGAGAGGAGATGGAGATGAGAGATGAGATGGAAGAAGAACTGGCAAGGCTTGGCCTTCTTTCTGTTTCTTATACATGACACACTATCTCTTACTTTTGTGGCTTTGCACTAGCTGTCCCTCATATCTGGAATGCATATCTTCTTCACCTTGCCTTCAAGTGCTTTCTTGGTAGAGCTATGCATTAGTATTAGTATTCTGGAAAGCAATTTGAAATTATGCAAATAAAGTGATTAAAATGTCCAAAGCCTTTGATTCAGAGCTTCCACTTATAATTCAAAGAGGTCATTGATAATAAAAGCAAGCATTTATAAATCACTTTAAGGTCTGTAAGGTGCTTTACAAATATTATTTCATATGATCCTTACAACAACCCTGGGAGATAAGTGCTATTATTATCCCCATTTTACAGATGAGAAAAAAGAGGCAGAGAGAGGTTAAAATTTGCTAGGGTTACACAGCTAATAAGTGTCTGAGGCTAGATTTGAACACAGATCTTCCTGACTCTAGGTTCAGTGCTCTTTACCACCTAGCTGCCAAGAAGAAAAGTCCCTGTATGTACCATAATATTTGTAACACTTTTAGTGGTAGCAAAGAATTGGAAACAAACATGCTCATAGATTGGGGAATGGTTAAACAAATTACTGTACATGAATATAATGGAATATTTCTGTGCTGTAAGAAATGATGAATATAGAGAAACCTGGAAAGATTTACATTATATGAAAGAAGCAGAAGTAAGAAAACAGTATCTACAATGGCTATAACAATTTAAATGGAATAAACCACAAAATCCCACAAAATTAAAAGTGAATGTTACAAAATTACAAAGAACAAGCATGGGCTTGTCCAATCTCTAATAAGGTATCCCACCATGCATATTTCTGGCCTCTTATGGAAAAATGAAGATTTAAAAAATAAGTAGAGATCCTGATACTACTTCTACACAGAGGTAAGAGGTCTACAGATATGTTACACTGTATATATTTTCATATCTTTTCAAAGTATTGATCAGTTTTACTGATTGTTTTCCTTTTTTTTCTTTACTCTCTGGGAGAAATGAAGCAGGGAGACATTGGGAGTAAGTATATTGGTATAAAAAAGTCAACAAAAATTATTTCTAAAAAATAAATACTGGAGAAGAGATGGAAAGATAGAAATTATGCTTAGAGAAGGTAATTTAAGAATTCAAAATCATGGAGTTCAAATAGTTTTGAATATTTATGAAGTCTAAAGTATGACCATCCCCTATGAGAAGTTAGGTAGAATTGTGGCATAGGCTTTTGAAGTTATAAAGGTTAATAGCCTGGAAGGTTTGGGTGTTTGAAGGGACTTTAACATAAATACTATCATTCCCAAGGGTAAAGGCAAGAGCTAGGATAGAGAGGAAGAATATGGGCCAAGTAGTCAAAGGGAAAAAGATGATCCATAGTCATGAGCATAATAAGGATCTGGATAGTGTATCATAGATAGATGGAATAAACTTCAAAATTAAGAGAAATTATTATATGATGGAAGCATAGGAAGGTTCTAGAAGTGGTAGCAGAGAGCAAGAAACAGTTCTCCTCCCAGCTAAGTGTGGGTAGGGCATAACAAAATAAGCACTGAGAAAGCTGAATTTCCATGAACATAATAAGATGAAAAGAATGAGAAAGGAAAAGAATGAGAGATGAAAGGACATTTGGTACTGATAGAACAGATATTTTAGAGGGAAAAGTAGAAGGAAAATGCAATAGAGGAAAGAGGTGGGTGGGGTAGGTCTAAGCTGAATAGTGATGATATCTACAGTGGAGTATGGGACAAACAAGTTTTTGGGTTGGTAAATTGTGACAGTCACAGTGATTGAGGAGAATCAGACAGTGGGACTTTATAAATCATAGGGGAAGGTGAAAGCAGTTCAGAGAAATGAAGACAAACAGGAGAAAGGACTGTGAGGTCAGTTACTCTTCTGTCACAAATTCTGAGAGGAACTGGTACCAGGGCAAGAAGGAACAATGGTAACGGTATCTAGGAGGACCATGTGTTATAGAAGATCTCTAGGCCTAGGCAGGCTGGAGCCGCTTCTCTCAATACTTTACTCCCATGCCAATCTTAGGGGAGGCCTAAGTTTGTGGCTGAGAACAGGACATTGGTGCTGGCAATGGTGACAGTGGCACCTACTCTTTCCTTAACAGAAGATGATAACAGCATTAGGCAATGCCTGGTGGATGAGAGTGGAAGAGGTCGCTTATTGCAATGATAAGGAGGCCAGCGAATTAATATGTTGAATAGATAGATCTATGACCATAAGCGGGGGACCCTGCTGCCCAAGTATGGGGATAAGGGAAAATAAAATGAGGTGCTGAAGAAAAACGCACATAGCATTATCTCATCCCTCCTCAGTTGGGATGTGCAAACCTTCACTGGCATGTGTCCTTCTGGGTGGACATAGCAAGGGCTGATCACCTCAGGCTAAGGTGGTAGTCAAAGCTGATTTGTGACTAAACATACAAACTCACACAGCTAATAAATGCCAGAGCCGGAATTTAAACCCAGGTCTTTCAGGCTATAAATATGCTGCTCTTGTCCCCACACCCCACAGCTTCCACAACTTGATACAAAATAACCTGCCCAGAGAGGCACTCCCTGCTTGCTTGCTCTCAGCAATGTCCTGGGCAGGGTGGGGAACCTGCGGCCTCGAGGTCACATATGGCCCTCTAGGTTCTCTGAAGTTTGGATTCAGTCAAAGGGCTGCACTTGAGGACCAGAGAGTTCCAGAGAAGCCTTGGGCTTATTATGCAAGGTAGGACTTTGAGGGAAGAAACAGTCCACTATAGAATGGATTCACAAGATCAGAACCAGGAAGAATACTGGAGGGCTTCTCATCTAACCCCATGGGAGGGGAGCAGTGTTGGCCAGTCTAGGAAAATAAAACCAGCTCAAAGTCCTCAGGATCTTGGAAAATAATATCCTGCTTAATATCTATAATTTAAAAGTCACCCCCACTTAAAATATATGTTTTATTTCTTCTCAATAAAAGATTGTAAAAGTATTATTGTATTAAGCATCAATTTAGATTGGTGGGTGTAAAGGAAACATTTAAATATAATTACCTAAATTGTTACTTCCTGATATAACTTCTAATAGCAAACCTGACTGTGGGGCATAAAAATACAAAGATGTGTTAAAAATAATAATTAACCCAATATTAACCCTCATAGTACCACTTATAGAGAGAACTTCCCCTCCCCCCTAGAGGAATTCAAATGTTCAAGTTTAGCTGCTGTTTCTTTTACAGCTTCCTACCAACTCTATAATAAATTCCTTAACTGATGGGTGAGTAGAAACCAAGAATGCTTCATCTCCTCACTATGCTAAAATAGAAATATGAAAAGCAAGTCATACCCCTTCTTCACTCTGGCAAAGTCAAAGGCCATTTGTCTGTAGGAGAAAGCCTTTTCATTCAAGTATCTACTATAACGTCTTATAAAGGTAGACATATCATAACCTGAAAAAAAGAACAAAAATTTATTTTATAGGAAACCTTTACCTGTAATTTTGTTTACTAAGATAAAAACTAAATTATCCAACTATAGTCAAATAGCTTCATGTGAAATCTTGTGAAGAATGCAAATATAATAATGGATTTTTTAAAAAGTATTTTTTCACCAGAGAGGAAATGATCTTTCTAGAGATCCAAACCGTTATTCTACTTAATGATGCAAAAGGATATCATCTTAGGAGTAAAAAAAAAGTCAATTTTTCATCAAGATCAGTGCCAAGAGCTATAAAAATGCAGTTCAAAATTTGATCATAACTCTTTACTTATAAATCTCAAGTTTTTACAAAAAATATTCTTACCATGAGATCCACTCTTGTCCAAAAAATTACTGAGATTGAACAATGTATTTCTAGAGGCCAAATACTGAATAAATCTCTGAAAAACAAAATCATAATTAAATGCTTTGTTTATCTGAAGATTGAGTGAAACTGAGCTGTCATTCCTCTAAGCTTACTCTTTATAAGCACTGTTACACACATGGAAAGACAGTGTTCCTTATATTTGGAATGTTCTTCCTATTCCCGCCCATCACTCCCAAATCCCATCATTATCTCTTGTCAAAATCTTACCCGTCCCCTTCAAGGACTAGCCCAAAAGATGCCTTTCCCAGAAATCTTTCCTGATCTATCTGGCCAAAAATAATTTTTATTTTGCCAGGGCTCTTCAAAGTACTTTGTTTTAACCTCTCATAGCACTTATCTCAATTATTTTAATAGCTATTTATAAATATACCTAACTTGCCATTAAATGTTAAATCTTTGAGGGCAAGAAACTTATATTCATTTATGTATACACAAAGCAACAGCTCATTCACATCCTGTCCTACCAAATGAACTTAGCATGGTCCTTTATACACAATAGAAACTTGATTTTTTGAACTGAATTCAATTACAACTGAACCAAATTTGAATTTATTACCTAACATTTGAAATAGTGTTCCTAATGATATTTAAATACATTTAAAACAAAGGCAAATATTTAGCTTAAAAATTTTCTTTGGAAAAATGGCTATATGAAGATCCAAATTACAAGATCCAAGATACATTCAACCTGTTGCACAGTTTTTCTCTTTATTTTCTAATATCCAAATCCTAACAACCTTGAGTCACCACCTAATTTTTCCCCCACAAAAGGACTTAAATATTATACAAATAACGACATAGGTGTAATACTAAGGGAAACCTCTTCTGGAGAAGGTACAACCACCCTTATCCTATCAGTGGTCACCTAGCATGCTTTTCACTATCTTTATTTTTAAAGCAATCCCTCCAAGAACATATAAAAATGAATACATAAAGAAAACGAGAGAAGGGGATGAGAAATGGTTTTTTAGCATCTACTAATTATTAAACAAACTTAGTTGCAATATTCCTGTTAACCTTCCCTCCTATTAAAAAATAAAACAAAATAAAACACTAAACTGAGAAAACTACAGCTTACCTCATTACCGTGGACCATTAGATGGTGTGTTGTCACTAAGGCTTTGAATACAACCACCCAGCTACTATTTGTTGCTCTTTCAAAGAGTGTGTCAGCCATCTGAGGGATATTAACATTTGTCTCATTGGTAGCCTGAATCAAATCTATAAAAATCAAGAGATGCTGTGTTAATTGTATCTTTACAGGTATCTATTTTAACTTTTATAAATTAAAAGCATGCCTCCTAGAAAACAGGTTTCATAATTCCTTTAAAATAATAAAGTAGGCTCATGAAGCTTTTTTATAAATAAGGTTTTCACAGAACTTTATATAGCAAATATACATGCATATACCCATACAGCATATCTTCTAAACATAATGTATGTAATTTATTAAATGTGTTTTACTCTTGCTGTTAATTCAGTATTTCCTTGTATTTTTTCTTATCAACATCTTTGTTCTATGATGTAGATAATTAATACGCCAAGAGACTTGGGATTTATGTTAATTTTCAATATTCAGATGATTCCATTAACATATTAGAATTCTCTTCCTAACTTCTGTGATGGCAATATACACACGTACTTACTGTGTTGGGTTTTTTTTTTTTTAACTATATTTCCCTCCATCCTATCCTGCCACCCACTTGTTCTGTTCTCTACTTTGACCCTGTCCCTTTTCAAAAGTGTGTGTTTATAACTACCCTCCCCCCCAAGCTGCCCTCCCCTCTATCATCCCCCCTCTCATCCCCTTCCCCCTTACTCTCCTGTAGGGTGAGATACCCTATTTAGTGTGTGTGTCATTCCCCCCCTAAGCCAAATTTAATGAGAGTAAGGTTGACCCATTCTCTTTTGCCTTCCTGTTCTTCCCCTCCATTGCAATAGTTTTCCCTTGCCTTTTCTATATGAGATAATTTACCCCATTCTGTCTCTCCCCATCTCCTCTCATTATATTTCTCTCTCACCTCTCAATTTCACCTTTTAAGTATCATCCCTTCCTATTCAATTGATCCTGTGCCCTCTATGTATACCTGTACACATATATACACATACTCACATATGTATTCATATGCCCATATACCCTCCTATATAGACATATATGTATATATATATATGCATATTTATATTCCCTTCACCTATCCTCATACTGAAAAAAGTTTCATGTTACAATTATCATTTTTTCCATGTAGGAATGTAAATAGTTCAATTTTGATATGTTCCTTATGATTTCTTTTCCCTGTTTACCTTCTCATGTTTCTCTTGCTTCTTGTATCTGAATGTCAAATTTTCTATTCAACTCTGGTTTATTCATGAAGAATGTTTGAAAGTCCTCTATTTCATTGAATGACCATATTTTCCTTTGAAACATGATACTCAGTTTTGCTGGGTAGGTGATTCTTGGTTTTAATCCCAGCTCCTCTGACCTCTGGAATATCATATTCCAAGCCCTTTGATCCCTCAATGTAGAAGCTGCCAGATCCTGTGTTATCCCGATTGTGGTTCCACAATATTGAATTTCTTCCTGGCTGCTTGTAATATTTTCTCCTTGATCTGGGAACTCCGGAACCTGGCTATAATATTCCTAGGAGTTTTCTTTTTGGGATCTTTTTCAAGAGGTGATTGGTGGATTCTTTCAACCTCTATTTTGCCCTCTAGTTCTAAAACATCAGGGCAATTTTCCTTGATAATTTCTTGAAGGATGATTTCTAGGTTCTTTTTTTTTGATCATGGCTTTCAGGTAATCCAATAATTTTTAAATTATCTCTCCTGGATCTATTTTCCTGGTCAGTGGTTTTTCCAATGAGATATTTCACATTGCTTTTTATTTTTTCATTTGTTTGGATCTGTTTAATAGTATCTTGATTTCTTATAAAGTCACTAGTTTCCATTTGCTCCAATCTAATTCTGAAGGAATGATTCTCTTCAGTGAGCTTTTGAGATTCTTTTTCCATATGTCAAATTCAGCTTTTTAAGGCATTTTTCTCCTCATTGGCTTTGTGAGCCTCTTTTGCCATTTGAGTTAGTCTATTTTTTTAAGGTGTTATTTTTTTCAGTCAGGTTGTTGACTCTTTTTTCATGATTTTCTTGCATCATTCTCATTTCTCTTCCCAATTTTTCCTCCACTTCTCTTTTTTGGTTTTCAAAATCCTTCTTAAGCTCCTCTATGGCCTGTAACCAATTCATATTTTTCTTGGAAACTTTTGGCACAGAAGTTCTCACTTTGTTGTCTTCCTCCTGTTCCGTGCTTTGATGCTTTTTGTCCCCAAAATAGGAATCTAAAGTTGGATTGCTGTGTTTCATTTGCTTGCTCATGTTGCCACTTAATTACTTGACTTTTGAGCTTTTTGCCACAGTAGAACTCTGCTTCCAGAGAGGAGAGCTTTGTCCCAAATTGCTGGGGTTTTTGCAGCTGCCGTAGCTATTAGTTGGTTGCCTTCTCTGAAGCCTCCACAGGCTCTGGCACCTGGTCACAAGACCTCCACCCAAGACAGTGATCCAGATCCAAGCAGGTTAAAGCAAGAACGATTACCCCTCAGAATGGTTGTTTGGTCCCCCTACGATCTGTAGGCCAGGAGCTCTCAAGCACCCATGCCACTGCGGCTGCTGCACCTCAGCCACTTCTCCCTCCAGGCACAGAGGCCAGACCACACTCCTAGACCCCCTGTTCCCAAAGTCCACACTGACCTTTTACTTTGCCTTTGGCATTTATGGGTTGATAATACTGGAAACTGCCACAGCTGCTGGTGATCGATTCTCCCTAAGTCCCTCCAGCAGCAGCTTGTTGCGGCCACCCTGGGGCTAAAACCACAGGCTCACATGGGGCTGGGCTCTGCTCCCAGCACACTGCTATGAACCCTTCCTGTCTGCCTTGTAGGCTGCCTTCAGCAGGAGGTTTGTTTCTCTCTGTAACTTTGTGGGTTCAATAGCTCTAAAATTTGTTTAGAGTCATATTTTATAGGTATTTGAGGTGGTTATGGGGGGAGTGCATGGAGTTTTCCCGCTTCTATGCTGCCATCTTGGCTCCACCCCCTATGCATGTACTTATTAAAGAAAACATATATTCTTCACAAAAAGTTGAAAATAAACTTCATTGTGCTCTTAAATGGAATAGCAGTATCAGCTACTGAAATGCATGCTACCAATATCCTTGACAACATCCCCTGTTAAAGTAAGCAAGAGTGATAGGAAGGCCAGGTAGAACACAAACTCCCTCAAGACCTCATATATACCTAGGTACAGCTGCTTGGATCCAAGATCTGACAGAAGAATATGAAGGGTTTAAATTATTGTAATATGACCTTGTTAATCCTTATAAAGCCCTGCATACCTTTATTTTAGTGAAAAGTATCAAACATTAAACTTCTTTAGGATTTTGTCACTGCATGTGTGTTATCTACTATAATATATTACTAATATATTTTGTATAAAAGCTTTTGTATATAAATGTGTATATTTTGTATATAAGCTTTGAAGAGCTTAGTAGTTGGCCTGGTCAATTTAGGCAGTAGCTTTTAGCATATGAACTTTCAATATATACCTGATATGAATATGTGGAATAAGACTAGTTACATACATTATGGAGAGACTTCACTGAACTTACCCATCTTCAGTACTAATACCAACCTGACCTACTATTACTAACTCTATTATGCAGAAAAAAAGATTTGAGAAATCCCCAAGAGGCACCCAATTTCTAGAAAATTAATCCCTGAACAGTCCCTTAAACCAGGGCTTCTTAAAATTTTTCCACTTGAGACCCCTTTTTGTGTTCTGGCAGCATTCGCTGGCATTGTGTGGAGTGAGGATATGCACAGTGCAAAGTACACATGCTTTATGTTCAGAACTAACACTGCAGTGAAGCTGCACAATGCAGCATGGGTAAGTGCTGCCAGAAACATCTCAGATTCATTACGTATTTGATTTTTAATCAATTTTTGGTTGTTGCATGTTCAGAAACCTTTTACTGTTGTCAAACTTTTCACAACCCTATATGGGATCACGACCCATAGTTTGAGAAGCAATGCAAACTATCCTGATGGACCAGATGAAACCTGCTGGGGTGGTTGATATTACTTTGGAAGAGTAACCCATATGCAATTTTATTGATTTAGGAGGGTCCAAGAGGCAGAAACTATGACAGATTTTCTCATTCCTACCACCAACACATTTTAGAATATCTTGGTGGTCAAAACTTCCCTGTGTTTTAAAGAGTACTCAGTCTAGAAGATAACCATGTTCAAAAGAGCCTTCATCTACAACAGCTAGTTTCTGCCATTTCTGTTATTCTATACAGCTCTGAGTTGATACTCTTTGGCTTAAGTAAAGCACGTTCCACAATGTTATCCAGCATTTCTTTTCTTTTTTTGTCTTTATTAATTTGTTTGATTACTTTCAGTTTACAAGATTCAGTTCCACAATCCCTTGAGTTTCTTGCCTTTTTTTTTTGCTTTTTGGAGGGCAATAGGGGTTGTGACTTGCCCAAGGTCACACAGCTAGTTTTTGTAGTAAATGTCTGAGGCTGGATCTGAACTCAGGTCCTCTTGACTGCAGAGCTGGTGCTCTATTCACTGTGCCACTTAGCCACCCTGATCCCTTGAGTTTCAAATTTTCTCTCCTTCCCTCCCCTTTCCTTCCCCCCTCCCCCCCCTCCCGGCATGGCAGTATGCAATCAAGTATAGATCTGCAAATACTTTCAGACATTAGTCAGGTTATAAAGAAGGATTGTATTGGATGGAATGAACAATGGGAAAGAGGAAACAAAACCAAACAAGAAAAAGAAAGAGAGCAGGTGGTTTGTTTCAATCTGCATTCAAACTCTGTTCTTTCTAGTTCTTTCTCTGAATGTAGCTATCTCCATCATGAGTCTTTTGGAGTTGTCTTATAACCACACATTACTGAGAAGAGTCTATCAAACTTGTTTGTCACACATACGTTGTGTCTGTAATTGTGTACAAATTTCTCCTGGCTCTACTCTTCTCACTCAGCATCAGTTCATATAAGCCTCTCCAGGTAAATATGAAGTCCATCCGCTCCTCATTTCTTATAGCACAATAGTATTCCATTACATTCATATACCATAACTTGTTTAGCCATTCCCCAATTGATGGGCATCCTCTTAATTTTCAATTCTTTGCCACCACAAAAATTGCTGCTATAAATATTTTTGTACATATGGGTCTTCCTTCCACTTCTATGATCTCTTTGGGATACCACCCTAGAAGTGGTATTGCTGGGTCAAAGGGTATGAAATTGTTTATAGTCCTTTGGGCATAGTTCCAGATTGCTCTCCAGAATGGTTAGATCAGTTCACAACTCCACCAGCAATGCATTAGTGTTCCAATTTGTCCACATCTTCTCTAGCATTTGTCATTTTCCTGTTTTGTCATCATAGCCAATCTGACTGGTGAGATATGGTACCTCAGAGTTGTTTTGATTTGCATTTCTCTAATCAATAGTGATTTAGAGCATTTTTTAATATGCTTATAAATATCTTTACTTTCTTCCTCTGTAAACTGCCCATTCATATCCTTTGACCATTATCAATTGGGGAATGACTTGTATTCTTATAGATTTGACTCAATTCTCTGTATATTTTAGAGATGAGTCCTTAATCAAAGACATTAGTGCCATCCAACATTTCTAAAACATCAGGACCAAAATTCTCACTCAATTGCTAGACCTTCATCAAAGTAAAGCATATTACCTTAATTTTTAAAATTTGTAGTTCTTCTACTCCATAAGCAGTTGAATACTATATTCCTTTACTATAACAGACAGCTGAATGCCATAAAATATTACTTTATTTTTATTTATGGTTTGCTGCTATTCACAGTCACCTTCTTAACTGAGCACTTCTTAGAAAATAAGGAATGGAAGGAAAATATATAGATCATTTACTTAGCATCCTCATTTTGCCCAAACAAACAAAATCCCACCAAGCCTCAAACCTAGAGAGAGGATAAATAAGAGAGGATAAGTGACTTGCCCAAGGTGTCACAATTAATTAGTAGCAGCCCTATGCCTAGAAACCAGATCTCTTTCCTTTTATGTCATCTAACTCAACTGAATGGCAATCTCAAACCTACAACATAGCCAGCTAGTCATCTAGCCTCTGATTAGACATCTCCAGAGACAGGGAATCCCTTAAATTCCAAGTTTGCTCATTCCACTTTGGGATAGTTCAGTTCCAACTACCAAATGTTTTCTTCTTATATCAAGCTGAAATCTTCCCAAACTTCCACCCATTTTTCATAGTTCTGCCCCCTGGGAATAAGCAGAACAAGGCTAACTCCCTTTTCACTGCCCTTCAAATATCTGAAGAAGCTATCATGCATGCCTCCACGTTTTCTCTCCCCCAGGATAATCATTATTAGCTGCTTTGTAGTCTTCTAACCATCTTGGTCACCCTACTCTGGATTTGCTCCAATTCATCACTGTCTTTCCTAAAATCTAGCCCTTAGAATTGAACATAGTACTCCAGACATTGTCTGATAAAAGCAAAATACACTGGAGTTATCAGTAGCCTCAATATTTGAACTATTCTGTAGGACACTGTATTCAGATTCACATCAATTTAAAGTATAGTGAGGTAGTGTTATATGATTCTAGATCTACACCAGTAATTAACAATTGTTAACCCAAAGAATCAAATGACTAAAGACACTGTGTAGAGTTTAATATAATAAAATATGCTAATCCATAAATTAAAGATCTTAGCAGTCACATACAAAAGAAGCACATACAACTCTGAATACTACTGTTTTGTGAGTGCTATTTCAAATTATAATTTAAACAAGTTATTAAAATACACAAAGCTATTTTATTTTATGAAAAGAGGCAACACACTATTTTAAATAGGGGTTTCAACTATGCCTACATAAGAGTCTCTACCCACAAGCTACCAAAAGATTATATATAAACAACAGCAGCTTTATTGTGCATTTTAATTTCTTTGTACTTAGTTTCCTTACATTTACCAAAGACTGGCTGAGAGTTTAAAAATATTTCACCACAGTTTATACTTTCTTCTAATAAATTTTATAAATTGACTGTGTGCTAAATTCTCATAATTATGGATAAATATGGTATAGTATGATATGGAATTGAGAGAAATTACATCTTTGACACTTAGTAGCCTGTGTGACTTAGAACAAGTCCCAACTTCTCAGGGTCTCAGTTTCATCATCTTTAAAATGGAGATAATACCAACCAGTATTACCTCAAACTGACATGGAAATAAATAAGAATTATACAAAGTACTTTATAAATCTTGTTTTTTAGAGGGCAATTGGGGTTAAGTGATTTGCCCAATGTCCCATGGCTAGTTTTTGTGTGTCTGAGGCTGGATTTGAACTCAGGTCCTCCTGACTCCAGGGCCGGTGCTCTATTCACTGCGCCACCTAGCTGCCCCTACTTTATAAATCTTAAAATGCTATATGAATTTCAAGATTATTTATACTTATTCTTATAAATATTTGGTAAATACACACCCTCCCCCCAAACCTCCTTGAGCATTGATAAATTAGTCCTGAAAAGAAGCTTAATTCCTAAAAGAGCTTTAAGTTTTTATAGATACAGAGGTGTCTTCCAGTCATTCATATAATCTAATAGTTAAAAAGGAATTTCAGAGGACATCTAATATGTAACCTCAAGTGGAAACGCTTATGCAATATCAAACAATAAATATGCATTTATTAAGCACCTATTATATGCTAGGCACTGCTAGAGGTGCTAAGGGTATAAATGCAAAGTATGAAACTACCCCTAGTCTGAAGGAACTTACATTCTAACAGTCTATGGCTATAGATACAGATATATATAGCTATGGATATAGATCTGTGTTGTTATTGTTCAGTCTTTTTAGTTATGTCCAACTAACATTTTGTGACCACCTTTGGGGTTTTCTTGGCAGAGATACTGCAGTGGTTTGCTATTTCCTTCTCCAGCTCATTTTACAGATGAGGAAACTGAAACAAACAGGGTTGAGTGACTTACTCAGAGTCACACATCTGGTAAGTGTCTAATAGATTTGAACTCAGGAAGATGAATCTTCCTGACTCCAAGCCTGGCACTCTATCAGTTGTGCCACCTGGCTGCCCAGGTAGACAGACGGCTGTGGATGTACAGAAGGTAATAAAGTAGAAGGTAGTGGGGTGGGGGTGGGGAAATATAATCATTTGGTGGAATTAGGTGAGGCTTCATATATAAGGAAGTGTTTGACTTGTGCTTTTGAGAGCGGGATTCTTTGATGTGCAGGGGAGGAGAAAATTCATTCCAGGTATGGGAAATATCCAAGAAAAAGGTACAGAAATCAGAAACAGAATAGCATGTATATATGGAACAGAAAATGCCCGTTTGGCTGGAGTATAGAGTGTGGAAGGGAGAGCAGAATACAATAAGGTTGGTAAGATAGGCTGGGGCCAGGACTTGAAGGACTTTAAAAACTAAATAGAGGACTTTATATTTTGTCCTAGAGACAGTAGTCAGTTACTAGAGTTTACTGAGTGGTCAGATCCGGAAAATCACTTTCTACCTGTATGGAAGATGGATTGGAGAGGGAAAGACTTGAAGAAGAGAGACAGAGTTGAAAGCTAATGTAATAATTTCTAATATCCCCTAAAGATATCTATCCAGTCTTTGCCTGAAAACTTTCACATAGACCTTTACAAAGCAATGCATTTCTCAGGCTACCCAAACTCCACATAAATCAGTTCTCCTGGGAACACTCTAGGCGTTCTCTACATTTACACAAATGCCAAAAATTGTTTGTACTTGAGCAACACAGCCCTTGCATCTTTATCTTACTGAAGAGTTTGCCCTGCCAAGAATTCACTGGCTCCATTCTTAATGATTGCCACTGAATGAATGAAACTAGAGAAAATCACAAAACTATGTTGACTAGGTCCACTACAAATATGTTAGATAATTTTAACTGGGGTTTTACTGCATGCAGCAAGGCAATCCTTTTACACCTGCCTAATTGACTAACTATCCTACTCACTACAATGGTTTTTTTTCCTTCCAAACCTTTCATCCCTTCACAATCAGCTCATGGCCCCTTACTCCTACCCCATCCCCTCACCTGAGAACATTTCCTCATATCTCACTGAAGAAATTGAAGCCATTCTTTCTCTTTTTCCCCTCCTCATCTCACGGTACTAAGCCTTCTCACATTTTCTTCCTTTCCTCCTGTATCACATGTCCTTCACTTTGCCAACACAAATGCCTCTACATGCACAAATAATTCTATTCTATCCAATCTACCAATATACAATCTGCTCTAGCAAATTGTCCTATCATCTCTATTATCACTAATCATCAATCTCTTCCTGTCTACTGGCTACTTTCTTACTACCTACAAACATATCTATGTCTCCTCCAACCTCAAAAACTTCTCACTTAATCTAATGTTCCTTGCTAGCTACGATCCTATATCTCTACTCCATTTACTGGCTAAACTCCTTGAGAAGGCTGTATACATTAAGTACCTACACTTCCTTTCCTCTCCCTTTCTTAATTCTTTATAGTATGGCTTCTGATATCATCATTCAAATGAAACTTCTTTCTCCAGAGTTACTAATGATATCTTAATTGTCAAATCTTGGCCTATTCTCAATCCTCATCTTTCTTGACCTCTATGCTGCTTGTGACACTGCTGGTTGCCTTCTTCTCCTGGTTCTCCTCCTTCCTTCTCAGTTTCCTTTACTGGATCTTCATCCAGATCAGGCTCTTCAGTTGTTAGTGTTCCCCAAGGCTCTGTCTTGAGCCTGCTTCTCATCTCTCTCTACTATTTCACTTGGTGATTACATAGATTCAACTATCATTTCTATGCAAATGATCCTCAGATCTATTTATCCAGCCCTAACCTTTCTACTGACTTCCACTTCTCTATGCTCAACTGCTTATTGGACATTTCAAAATGATGTCTCACAAATCTCTTAAACTCGGCATGTCTCAAACAGAATTCAATCTTTCTTTACCTATCCTCTTCCTAACCTCCCTATTATTGTTGAGAGTACTACCACCTCCTGGGACCCCAGGCTCACAACTCAGATGTCACCCTTGACTCTTCACTTTCTCTTACCTCCCATATCTAATAACTTGCCAAGTCCTGCCATTTCTATTTTGTAACATCTCTTATATTCCTAACTTTCAACTCTCCCTCTTCTTCTCTGTCACTCCTACCACACTGGTACAAACCTTCATCAGCTCATACCTGACCTACTGTAACAGGCTTCTAACAGTCACACTGCAATCCAACTAATCTTCCTAAAGCACAAGTCTGACTATGTCACTCCCTTTTCAATCAACTCCAGTGGTTTCCTATTACATCCAGAATCAAATATAAAATCCCGTGTAGTTCTGAAAGTCCTGCATAACCTGGACTCTTCCTACCTTTTCAGCCTTACATTTTACATTTTCTGGCCTCACGTACTCTTTAATCCAATATCATTGGCCTAATTGCTATCCCTTGAACAAGACACTCCATCTCCTAACTCTGGACATTTTCACTGGCTATTACTCTTGCCTGGAATGCTCTCCTTCCTCTTCCTTCTTAGGTGCCCTGGCTTCCTTTAGGTCTCAGCTAAGTTTCCCACAGGAAGCCTTTCTGGATGTCCCTTAATGCTAGTGCCTTCCCTTTGGTGATTATCTTCAATTTAACCTGTAAATATCTTGTTTGTATATAGTTCTTTGCATGTTGTCTCCTGTTAGACTAAGATTCTTGAGAGCAGGGACTATCTTTTGTCTTTCTTTGTATGCCTGGCATTTAATAAATGCTACTGATTGACAAGCTCTAGTAGGAAGTTTTTTTCCCTTATCTTAATCCAAAAACTAGCTTTGCTCTTTATTCTGCACTCTGTAATTGGGCAAAACAAAATTAATTCTTCTTCTATGCTACAACTTATATTTTTCTTCTAAATATTTCTAGTTCCTTCAAGCATTCTGCAAATGCCATGGTGCCAAGTTTCATCTAAAATGCATGTAATACCTTTAGAGATGCCCCCATGAAAGCACTGAGAGAATTGTAATAAATTACTCCAGAAGGGCCTGTTAAATTTGCATCTAGAATAGGAAGGGAAACAGAAGCCTGGAGGAATATCTCTGTATCAAATATCTCTAAAGGTTTGGTATCCAAGCCATCTAGATAAAAGCCAGGACCAAAAAGATAAATGGATATGCATAAACAGTTCTCAAAAGATTTGTGAACTATTAACAATTCTCTGAGGTCACATTTGAACTCAGGTTCTCCTACCTCCAGGGCTGGTGCTCTATTCACTGCAACACCTAGCTGCCCCCACTCCTCATTTCTTATAGCACAATAGTATTCCACTACATTCATATATCACAACTTATTTAGACATTTGCCAATTGATGGGCATCCATTTGATTTCCAATTCTTTGTCATCACAAAAAGAGCTGCTACGAATATTTTTGTACATATGGGTTCTTTTCCCATTTTTATGATCTCTTTGGGATACAACCCTAGAAGTGGTATTTCTGGGTCAAAGGGTATGCACATTTTTATAGTCCCTTGGGCATAGGTCCAAATGTTGAGATTGGGGTTTATGGGTGCTCTAGACCCCAAAATAACGACATATCAACATGCTGAATGAATTCTACTCAAACCTTCTCTCAGCCAAAGTAAAACAAAGTTTATTAAAGATTTGCCATAATGGGTAGACTCTTAGGGAGCCTAAGCATTTGTAATGCTTGTACTGGACTAGCAGGCCAGAACAATCTGACACAGATTAAGTATGTGCTAGATTGAATCTCAGTGCCTTCATGGAGGCAAGATGGATCTTATATACAGAAAGATTGTGGGAGTGATTTAGGGGTGGTCTAGAGGAGTGGTTTGGGGAGGGTCTTGAGGAGCAGTCTAAGGAGGATCTTTGATGGAACTGGGGTCAGACTCCAGGAATGGGATTAAGGGTGGGGAATAATAGCTGAAGGCTCCCTGGAGATAACAGACAATGGAGGGCTAGGCTAGTTTAAGGGTTTGGGTATAGTTATTTTGATAGGATCAAGGGTGGGAAGCAGCTGGACAATGGAGGGCTAGGTTAGGTTAAGAGTAAAAGAGATTTGGGTCTAGCAGTAATGAATGCCTTATAGCTTCAGGTAAATGCCTCATCAAGTGGGAAGATTCAAGGGGGTTTCCAGAGCTGAAACCCCATCACAAATTGCTCTCCAGAATGGTTGTATCAGTATACAACTCCACCAGCAATGTATTAGTGTACCAATCTTCCCACATCTTCTCCAGCATTTATAATTTTCCGGTTTTGTCACATTCGCCAATCTGACAGGTGAAATGCATCTGAGAGTTGTTCTGATTTTCGTTTCTCTAATCAATAGTGATCTAGAGCATTTTTTCATATGATTTCATATGATTATGTTATCTTTAATTTCTTCTTCTGAAAACTGCCTGTTCATATCCTTTGACCATTTATCAATTGAGGAATGACTTGTATTCTTATAAATTTGACTCAGGTCTCTATATATTTTAGAAATGAAGCCTTTACTAGCAATTATGTCTTTAATTAGTAAATCCAATGGTCTCATCTCACTCCCATTTTGACCTGTTTTTCTAGACACTGCTGAGCACTCCTTCCTCCTGGACAGTCTCTCTTCCCTGACTTTTATGACCCTGCTCTCCCTGTTCTCCACCTACCTGAATAACCACTCCTTTACAGTCTCCTTTACAGGATCATCATCTTTGTCTAGCTTCTTTTGCATTGGTGCACCCCAAAGCACTGTACCATACCCCTAATGTCTGGGTGATCTCATTAGGTCTCATAAGTTTAATTATCTTTATGCAGATAAATCCTACATATACAGATCACAGATTGCATATCTCTGCTAAATTCCAATCCCACCTTGTGAAGTGTATGCTATGTATCTCTATCTGGATGTCCTTTGAGTATCAACACACCAAAAACAGGATCATTAGCTTTTTAAAACAAATATCTTTCTTCCTAACTTTCACATTTTCATTGAAAGGACCACCATCTTTCCAATCATCTAGGTTTGTAATAGCCAGGGCTATTTGAATCAATTCATTTAAGCACTTATTAAATGCCTATTGTATGTTAGGCATTGCACTATTACAGATACAAATTAAAAAAAAAATGAAACCACTACTTTCCAGGAGCTTAAATTCTCTCCTTGACTTTCATTATACCTCACTCTTTCATTTGTCAATCATTTGTTAAGATTTGCTGATTATACCTCCATAACATATCTCATTTTCATTTTCTTTTCTCCACTCATGCATCTAGAGTACCCAAGTTCAGACCTTTATCACTTTTCATTATTATTAGTATTACTGAGCAGTTCTACAGTACATCCAAAATAATATGTATTCAATTTTATATGTGGTTTCTTTTTACCACTTATGGCTTAGAGGATAATACACTTCCTCTTAAAACACTTCATTTGAAGGCCTAAAAAAGAAATCTAGGATAGGAAGCCCAAAAAAGTCTACATAGAAAAACTCTAGGCAGTTTTTTTATTTACTAATCAGAAAGTGAATTCCACTTAGCTTTCTATACTTTTCTCTGTTTATATGAATCAAATAGCCACTTTCTTTCCATTATTGGTAATTTATCTCTATATAATAAAGATATAAATAGGGATATACAAAAAGTACAAAGGGATATAATCTGTCATATTTGACTAAAGTCACACCAATTTCTTTAACCTTTCTAACAGCACTATTTTCAATGAAAGGTATGGTCTATGCTCTTATGGAATTTAGAGTCTAACAGATGAAAATACATGAAAAAAAAAAAAGGTTTTATTAGGTCCAGAGCAGCAGAATAATATAACTCTTTTCTAAAAAATCACATCATATGATTCTTGTCACTCTAGGAGGATCTCCAATTTATCAAGGGGTAAAATTTACAAAAAATTCTCGAAGCAAAATTAAATTTTATTTCACAATCTTTTACATTACTTAACATAAAACACTTCAGAAAGGTCCACCTTACATTGGTTGCTTTGTATGCTTTCTAAACACTAGGTGTCGCTGAAGGTTAGGCTCATAGTCTGATGCAGCCTATTGAAAAGGTTCAGGTTTGTAGTAATTCTGTTTTTTGGAGTATAGTTATAAAATATATGAATGGTTTGTGATAATGCCCTCAGAGAAAGAAAAGTCTTTAACACTGGGCTGGGGAGGTGGGGTTAGCCACAAACACAGCCCTTTGACAGGAAAGGTCTTCCAAAACTACCCTATTATATACCCTATGCCACAGACATAATAAAGCAAGGAAATGAAAAGGAGAGGGTGAATCACAAGTCTATGAGAAATAAGATTAAATCAGTCAGATGCAATCTTTAACAGAATACAATAATGGGCTTAGAAGTGGATATTAGCTGCACCTAGGTGAAGTAAAACAGTAAAAGGAGATGTGGGGTCCCTCAGTTCTAGGACATTCCTTATAACTAGTTTTTATTCTCAGCACTCCAGCTACTTAGGCCAATGCTTGCTTCAAATGTAGATAGATGGAAAGATGCATGGATAGAGACCTAGAGATATAGATATATACACACATGTGTATATATAAATGTATGTGTGTGTGTATTATACTTTACTGCTTGTACCTTTAACTTTCTTTTCTATTATCTCCCCATGGTTATGGATTTGAAGGATGAGGAATTACCAATGTCACCACCACTGCTGTTGGGACACTAGTGACTCTCACAGCGGGGAGAAGGGCCACCATCACACCCCTTTTGGTGTGTCCTCTTCTCCATTTTTTTCAAGGGTTCTCTTCATAGTCAGGAGATAACTAAAAAACTACAAATCCCAGAAGTCTATTCAGATCCAGAACATTCTCCATTTCCTGCCCCTCCTCCACAGCAGACATGAATACATCATATATATCCTTTTATATGTACTTGTATCCCCAATAGAATGTAAGCTCTTTGAAGATGAGACTTTTAATTTTTTCCCTTTGTGCCATTTTCCATTTATCCCCTTTGTAAAGTGCCTAGCACTTACCGTGTTTCCCCGATAATAAGACCTATCCCGAAAATAAGCCCTCCCCTTACTGTGTAAGATTCCTCTAAACTAAGCCCTCCCCCGAAAATAAGCCCTATTGAGATTGCTACTGTAGTGAAGGTGATCCCCTGCGCTACACGCTACATTACGGTACCCTCTGTATGCACCGTCCCCCCCATGAAACACACGCTGTGCTCCGAGCTGCATCCAATCAGAGCTGCAGCAGTGAGCGAGTCATCCTGTTCTTCCCCAGTGATTTGCTTATTGAATAAAGGTACATTTTTTTTGTTCACATTTACCTGTTTATTAAAATTGCTCTCAATGTTCATTAAAATAAGCCCTCCCCTGAAAATAAGCCCTCTGGTGTTTTTCTGTCCAAAAAAATTAATAAGACAGTGTCTTATTATTGGGGAAACACGGTAGGTGCTTAATAAATGATTGTTTATTATATGCTTATTAATGATACTTATTATTTGACTGATAAGCTAGTGTCATAAAAGTAAATAAGGTATAACTCCCCCCAAATATTAGGAATAACTACTTTTTTTCTACCTGTTTTTTCATTTTAATTCTATTCACCAAGATTCTCATCCATTTCAATATCACCTATAGATGGAGAATGTGAATCATATATTAAAAGCTCCATTTAACCTGATCCCTTTATTTTAGAGAAGAGAGTTTATTATTCTTCTAGATTTCCCTCTTTCTGTCAAAGGCAAATTTGCAACAATGTACTCCCCATTCTTCCTCACCTCACATTTTTCACTCTTACTAAATCTTATTGATTCTATATTCACATCTTTTACACTGATCTAATCTTTAACCACATCACAACCACCCAAGGTCAGACTTTATGACTTTTCATCTGTATTACTGCGATAATCTATTGGTCTCCTGGCCTCATCTCTCACCTCTTCAATCTATCCTTTCCATAGATGCCAAAGTGATTTTCCTCAAGCAGTTTCTGACCATACCACTTCCCTGCTCAAACTCCCTATTGTCTTTAAGATAAAATACCAACTCCTCTGTTTGGCATTTAAAGCCTTGCATCAACTAATTCCAATGTACCTTTCCAGTCTTATCTCACCTGATTCCCAGTCAAGCCAAACTGGACTGCTTGACTGTTCCTCACACATGACATTCCATCTATCATTGTGCTATGTCCAGAATAGACTCTCTCTTCAACCTTGCCTCTTAGAATCCCCAGAGGTTTTCTGTTTTTGTTTAGTTTTGTGGTTCTGCTTGAGCTGCAGCTTATATACAGCCTTTCCTGATCCTTTTACCTCTCCCACCTCAAATTACATTGTATACAATTATATATATTTTCTATTTCCTTATGTGTATACATGTTGTCTCCTATGTCAGAGTATAAACTCCTGGAGGGACTTTTATTTTGGACTTTGTATTCCAAATATCTAGTACAGGACCAGGCATATAAGAAGGTATTTAATAAATGCATATTGCTTTATTAAGAAACTAAAGCCCAAAAAGGTTACCTGTCTTGTCTGATGTAAAAAAAGAAGTATCAAGGACTGAATTTGAACCCAGATCTTTTAAGTCCTAACTAAAAATGTTCTCCCATTTAACTATCCCATCACTCAAAATTGTATAAGCATGATTATAGAATATGGGCAAGATGTTTTTCTTCAGTCCTTAAGCACATGGTTTTCCTTCTTCTAAGCAAGGTAAACATTCATTTAAGCACAAGCTGAAGGCTTAGTCTAATGAAAACTGGGCTGGGAATTTTGATAGTCCAGGTGTATGCCTACCCACAATGACTTTAGGGAAGTCATTAGCCTTGATAATCTCATGAATAAGAATTATACAAAATTTGAAACCATGAAGAACAACAATATGCTAGCATATATCATCATTGATTATACTCTAAGCAATTTAACTTGAAGATAATTCCATAACTTGTTAAAACAGGAACTGAAACCAACCTGAGTTTAAAAGTATTATACAGTGTACATATATATCCTATAACAGTTCACATTTATATAGCACTTACTATGTGCCAGGCACTATGCTGTTTTATAATTATTGATTTGATCTTCTCAACAACCCTGACAGTTATTTCCCCACTCTCACCCCCCCCCCCCCATTTTACAGATGAGGAAACTGAGGCAAAGAGAGGTTATGTGACTTGCCTAAGGTCACAGAGATATTAATTATCTGAGACCTAATCTGAACTCAAATCTTCCTGACTCATGGCCCATTGCTCTATCCACTACACCACTTAAGACCACCAGAAAGATACTTGTTGTCTTTTTACTCAGTTGCTAAAGTAAACAAAATGTTATTCCCTTTTTATAATGTCCCATTTATATCAGCATCTTAAATTTATAAAGTCATTCTCCTTTTCATTTTAAAATCTCTGAAATTTAATTATTCAATTTTGCAATGCCCTATTGGAGCAAATGATTTTCCTAGTAATAAACTGTCAGAGTGAAAAAATTCTGCAGTCCTTTCATCCTGTAACAAAGGTATCTTATCAACTGGAGGCTCCACTGAAGTAAAATAAGAGGCTCATCTTTCACTTCAGTGAATATTACATTTGCAAACAAGTTAGACACGTTGATAATATTTTTTAAATGATGGCTATATGGTCATTAATTAAAAGGGAATTTTCATTCAGGCAAAGTGACACAAATTCTTTGCAAAAGTACTACTAAGTAGTTCTTTTTATATTATTTTAGCTTTTTTTTTTAAACTGGTAGCATTTTGCAGCAACAGAAAGCTGTCACTCTCTCCAGAGAAAAAAATCTTTAAAGTTAAGAGGGAAAAACAAAAAAAATTAAAAAGAAAGTCTATTGAACTGAAACAAAATAAAGAATGGATAGGTTTTTTTAGATGTGAAGAAAAATAAATTATTAGATTAAAAAAGAGGGAATAGGGCAAGTATATGTTTATATGTGCATGCACGCATATATGTATGTGTATATGCATGTGCATATATGTATATATCAATATCTATTTATAAATATATCCACATTTAATTGTAGCCTGGGGGAGAGGGTACAGAAGGGGGAAAAAAAGAACAAAATAGAAAGTGCACAGCAGATAGCAAAAGAAAACCTACAAGGAGGCAAAGAAAAGATTGACAGCTTTCAACATAACATGTAGTATTTAACATATAGGCTTTCCTGAAATGGGAAGTTATTGCTATATATTCTGAATCCTTTCCTGCATTCTGCTGTGCACATGACATGCTTTTTCTTATCTTATATTTAAGTTTGTAATATTTTTTCTTTTCTTATTATGTATTTAATTTTTAGTATTTGTCTAAAAGAAAACAATTTTAAAAAGAAAAAAAATAATAAAAAATAAAAAGAGGAAATTAAATTGCCAAAATAAAAATGAACAAGATAAACATAAAACCAACAGTAAGGAAATTAAGAAAATAATCAGAATTTAATAAAAATTACATACCAACAAAATTTATAATTTAAAGGAAGTACATGATTAATAATAAAAAATAAAATATAAAAACTATCAAAATAAGAAATAGAAATTGCTATCTTATTGAAAAGAAAAAAAAAACCCCAACAAAATAAGAGGGGAACCTTATTAGTCCAGATGAATTAAAAAGCAAATTCTATCAAATGTTTAAATAGGAATTAATGACAAAGTTCCAAAAGGTGTTTTAACAGAAAAAGTATTATACACTAATTTTTTTTTGAGACAAATATGGTCCTGATACTTAAACCAAGGAGGGATAAAACAAGGAACTGTTAAAAATATTACCAATAAATAATCATTAAAAAATTTTAGCAAACAGGTTACATTATCATATCAAAAAAATTATTTATTAAAGTCAATGTTGTGGGGCAGCTAGGTGGTGCAGTGAATAGAGCGCCAGCCCTGAAGTCAGGAGCACCTGAATTCAAATCTGACCTCAGACGCCTAACACTTACTAGCCATGTGACCTTGGGCAAGTCACTTAACCCTAATTGCCCCTCCAAAAGCCAAAATAAATAAAGTCAATGTTGAATGAGCTGTGAAAAGATAAGCACACTAATAATACACTGTTGGTGAAGATATTAATTGATCTAAATGTTTTAAAAACAATTTAGAATTATATGACTTACTAGACTGTTCAAAATTTTTGACCTAATGATTTCACTAATGAGCATATACCCAAAAGAAGTCAACAGCAAATCAGAAATAGATTAGGTAAATATAGATCTCCACACCCACACACAAACACGTGTGTGTATGTGTAATATACATATCACTTTTCTTTTTTTATTAGTGGGTTTCTTTTTTTAATAATTAACTTATTTTTAATTTAAACATTCATTTCCATAAGATTTTGAGATTTAAATTTTCTTCCCATCTCCTTCCCCCTCCCCAAGATGGTATGCAATCTAGTATAGGCTCTCCTTATACATTCATATCAAAAAATATTTTTATATTAGTCATGATGTAAACAAGAATTAGAACTAAGGGGAGGAACCACTATAAATAAAACAAGGCAAAACAACAAAAGAAAAGGAAAGCAAATTGTATGCTTCCATCTTCATTCTGACCCCAAAGTTCTTTCTCTGGATATGGATAATATTTTCCATCATGAGTCTTGGAGCTTAGGTCCTTGTCTTGCTGAGAAGAGCTAAGTCTGTCAAAGGCAGTCATCACACAATGTGGCTATTACTGTGTACAATGTTCTCCTGGTTCTTCTCACTTCAATCAGCATCAGTTCATATAAGTCTTTCCAGGTTTTTTTGAAATCTGTCTGCTCATCATTTCTTAGAGCCCAATAGTATTCCATTACATTCATATACCACAACTTATTCAATCATTCCCCAAGTGAAGGGCATCCCCTCAAATGTCTAATTTTTTGCCACCACAAAAAGAACTGCTATAAATATCTTTGTACATGTGGGTCCTTTCCCCATTTTTATGATCTCTTCGGGATACAGACCTAGAAGTGGTATTGCTGGGTCAAAGGGTATGCACAGTTTTATAGCCCTTTGGGCATAGTTCCAAATTGCTCTCCAGAATGGCTGGATCAGTTCACAACTCCACCAACGATGCATGAATGTTTCAATTTCCCCACATTTTCTCCAACATTTACCATTTTCCTGTTTCGTCATGTTAGCCAATCTGATAGGTGTAATGATTCACTACCTTTCAAAAAGTCCTCTAGAAACATGATTGATCATTTTTATGATTAGAATTCTTAAAACTATCCATTTTTTACAATGTTGTTATCCTTGTGTAAACTCTTCTCTTTGTTCTTCTCACTTTACTCAGTATCAGTTCATACTACCTCCTTGAAAGTCTTTTTTACTATTCCTTATGGCATATTAATATTACCTTATATTTATATAACAGTTTGCTCTGTCATTCACCAATTGGCTAAGAGGTATTCTAAATCAGTGGTATCAAACTCAAATATAAACAGGGGCCACTAATCCCTGTATAAGGATGTCTGTAGGAAGCATACTGTCTTAGTTTTAAAATGTAATGTTAGTTATGTTTTATTGAATTTTTATTTTGTTAAATATTTCCCAATTATATTTTAACCTGGTTCATCCCACTCAGGAGTGTTGGGCTGATCTAAATCATTCTCTTTAGGCTCATTCTTTTCTTCTCCCTCCCCCCAATTCTTGCAGAATCAGGAAGTTTGTGTTAACTTGTGATTACATCCTTCCAATCATCATGCTCCCTAGTAGCCCCATCTGTTTCCCTATTAAATACAATGCATTTCTATACATTATATTGTGTGTGTGTGTTCAATCCCTTACTGAGCCATTTCAAGATGACAGTAGGAGTCATCTGATGCTCATCCTTCCCACCAGTTTTCCTGGTTTGCATTTTCTTCTTGGGTATTCCAATTATGAGAAACACCAAATTCCAACTTCTTCTTTTTCCTTTCTATACTAGTGTATTCCTTCTTTTGCCCTCTCTCTCTGTTTCCCCTCCTCAAATCCTCAAAATAGACCCAATATACTTCTCTGCTTTTCTTGAAGACTGATTCTGAAGAGACTCTTGTTTCTTCTCCTTGTATTAGCATGTTAGCACTACACATCAACATATAGTTTCTTCTAAGTGCTCAAATAATTTTTTTCTAAGTTCCTCTGGACTCTTGTGTTTATATTTCAGATTTCCTTTGAAATATAATAGCTTTGGTATTTTTATGGCTGCTTGAAAAAATTTTCTATTCTCTTAAAATTTTCTATTTTCTCCTATTGGATTATGCTGATCTTTGCAAGACAAATTGTTCTTGATTGTAAGCCCTTCCTTTTTTTCTTTTAGAATCTCATATTCTGAGATATATTCTAGTTTTTAGTAGAAGATGCCTAGTCTTGTGCGATTCTGATTGCAGGATGTGGTTATTTGAACTACTTCTTTCTGGTTGCTGGTAGGATTTTTTCTTTGATGTGAGAATTTTTATTTTGTCTGTGATATTCCTGGGACTTTTCCTTTCCGACAGTGATTGGCAGATTCTTTTGATCTTTACAATATTGGTATTTATGTCCCAGAAATTAAATTCTACAATACATTTAAGTATCCGTTTACCAAGCATATGCACACACACGTATAAAAGTATGAACATTACATAATAACTTATGTATAGCACCTGAGCCAGAAAAACTTTATCCCAACTCTGGATAAAGATGGTGTGAGGAGAGGGGAAATAGGAAATGTGATTCAGTATGCTCTTTTGAACTGGTGTAGATAGAAGTTGTGGCATAACTTTTGGGAGAGGAGAGAGAACTCTGAGGGGATATGTGAGCGCTGATTAGAATGAAAGAAAATTGATCCCCTTCATGTCTATACTTACTTTAATGAGTATCAACTCTATAAACAACTTTCTTATTTAAATTAAATTTCTCATGCTATGGCTAAGTTCGTGTTCTGAACTCAGCAGAAGATAACTGATGACTCCCCACTAAAAACTTTTCATTCACATGAAAACTAGCCATAACACTTTCACATTATTATCAATATTTACTAGTAAATAAATATTTACTGTGTTTCAAAAAGAGTAAAAAGACTGTCTTAGTGAATGTTGCTAAAAAATCTTTTAGAAGAAAGAATCCTATTTAAATCTATGATTATTTATTAAGCAACTACGATGGGCAAGGCAAGTTCTCCTACTCAAAAACAAATAAAAAAATCTACTTTTTCATTCAATTCTTAATAGACTACTATTCATAAACACAGAGTTCCCAGAGATAAAAGCAGAAACCTAATTTATACAGGTTTTCTACCCAAAGATTTTAAAGCAGATCTTAACTGCTTTAAAAATCCTAAATAATAATTAACACATTCCTAAACACTCTCACAATAAAGTAGTAAGACCATAAAGACTTTAAAAAAAGCTGTTCTTTTTCATTTCTACCAATTATGTCTCCAGAAATTAGAACTGTAGAGTTCACTAGATCACATTAACTTTTTTTTCCATCCATGCTTATACCACTATCTATGTGTGAAACTTTAACCACATTGCTAACCATAGAATGGGTCATTCTGATTAGTTGTGTAACGTGAGAGTAACTGATTATTAAACTTCCAACTTTTTTTTTCATCAAAACTTCTCTTCTATCATTCATGAGTCCTTAATTTTCTTCTTACCAAACAGCTCAAATAAAAGGACTTGGGCACTGCCACACAGCATTGAAAAAATAATTCAGTAATCTAAATATTTTAAAAGAGTCAGTGTCTAAACACTGCACAATGTTTATAGGACATTTAGCTACACATGTAAGGCAAAAGAAACTTCATACTACTCTCTCCAAAGAATCCATCATTACTCAGAGAATATACAAATTCCTTTAAAAAGTCTTATATTAACTATATGAACTACTACTGACCAATATGTCTACATATGTCTACTGTAAGGAGTAGATGGAGATCTAGCACCCCCCTCTCAGCTCAGTTGATTTGGTCACAGGATTATAATGACAGATGATGAGGTATAAATGTTGTAACAAGGTATTACTACCCTGTGATTCTTTTAGGAATCTGGCACACTTTCATCTAATGGAATTAAAAGAACCCTGGTTATAGAAAGAGCAAACAAACTGACCATGCCTCTGGAGGTTTTAAATAACTAAGCCCTATATACTCTATGCAGCTGGACAGTTTGGATCAGTTTGAGAGAGACAACAGTCTGGAAAGAAATCAGTTCTTCATCTCTCAAGGAGATTTTTTTATGACTGCTCAACCATCTCCAAACTTTCAAACTTTATTGTAGATGGTCTCCAGGACTTAAAGCCCCTGGGGTACAACCAATTTGCCTTTGTTCTTCCTAAGATCAGGCTCCTTTTAACTTTATCAGAGAGAGGTGCAGGTCTTCTAAAAGGATCAGATCTCTTGTTAATACCTTATTATCTCATTTATACTTCCTCATCTGGTATTAAGTCATGTGACCACTTCACGTATTCACAAAATCAAATTCTGCACCCCTCCCCACCATAGATAACTTTCTCATCTATGCAAAGTCTTTAGGATACATATTTATACACAAAACAAGGGTCTCATTGATCAGAATACAGTAAGAAATAAACAGGTTTTTATAAATGATGGACCACACATTAGCCACTTCTCAACTGACTGGTGGATGTAGAGGATATAAGATCTTATTGTGCCTGTTGTTAGATTATGAAAAATCATCTGATTCAACAGAATAAAAGACCAACTTGAAGTTTCTCTTATCTAACAAGGTGTTTTCATCAATTCATCAGAATTGTTGAAGATGCTCTTCACACCAGAAAGACCAGAATTTAAGAACTAAGCTGCATCAATTGACAGTGGATTTTTTTTTGTTTCCAAGTAAAATTATAATAAAAATTTTGCATAAATTGATGTGCTTGCTTTTTCTAGTGTTAAAGATACAACAAATAACTCCAACTGGCAACTCTCTCTCTAATCACAAGTATAAAGCAAGGTAAAAAACAGGGGGATGTATGTTACCTAAAGATTTTAGCCCATGTGATGGAGGAAATCCAGTTCTGAGTCCAATTTGATGAAGGCCCCCCTGTGAGTAGAAAAGGTCCTTCATAAATTCCAATTTGCAGATAACATTAAGCCAGCTGCATCAAGTCACCAGAATATTACACTGATAACTTTTCAAGAAAGCAAGGAAGGCCTCCAGCACTTTAAGTGGATCTTCTATAGTGAGCCTTTGAGACAGGAACTGTATAGGCTGGAAGGTCTGTGTGAGTTGTGAGCTGAATTGTTCAAGAGATGACAGATTCATCTGAGTATTTTGAACATGTTCAAAACTCATAAAGTGATGATCATCAAAATCACTTGGCACTGGTTAAAAAAAACAAAAAAAGAAGATCATTGGAAGAAACTGAGCTTACTAGCCAATGTACAATAAACTGCAAGACAATTGGGTTGGGGAGGAGGACGTCTCTCTATTTAACAAAAACTGTGTGGAAAACTGGAAAGGAGCTTGTCATAAATTAGGCTTAGACTAACATTTTATAGGATCTACCAGAGTAGGTTCCAAAAAGATCCTTGACCCAAATATGAAAGGTCATATTTTAAGAAAATAAAAAGAAAGTAGAATGAAATACTTTTCACAACTATGGTTGTGGTAATATTATTTAACTAAATAGGGGTTAAAGGACATTATAAAAGATAAAAATAAATTGAATTATATAAAATTTAAAAGCTTACACATAAAAAAGCAGAGAAACTGATTTTTAAAAGCTTTTGTTTTAATTTTTTATTATGAACTTAAATTTTAATATATAAAAAACAAGAAAAAGAAACAAAAGAAACTGAACAGCTGTTCCATACAAATTTAAAGCATGTTAAATCTGAACATATTTGTGTCCTCTTGTAATTTATATCCTCTTATGAAGCTTGTTTTCATCTCCATATTTTAATGTCTTATTGATGATTTGGGGGCAATAACTACCCACTAACTCAATACACCCTTAACACAGAAGCCCTTTGTCATTAACAGATATGTAGAATCAAGCAAACATCAACACATTAGCCATGTCTGAAAACGCCTATCTCATTCTGTACTTCTAGTCTATCAGCTTTTTGGTAAGAGGTAGGCTTCATCATTATTCCTCTGACATCAGGAACAGTCACTGATTAGATCGGGGTTCTGAAGCCTTTCAAAGTTGTTTTCTTTAACATTACTATGGTCATCATGTTAACTGCTTTGGTTTTGCTCAATTCCCTCTGCATCAGTTCATACAAGCTGTGAATTGTTTCAACCATTCAGGAAAACAATTAGGAATTATCTAAGAAAAGTTACTACCTATTCATAGTCTTTGACCGAGCAATACTAGTTCTGGGCATGTACCATTAGGAGGTCAGGGACAAAGAAAAGTTATCTATATGGATCAAAATTCTGATAGCAATCCTTTCTGTATTAACAACAACAAAAAAACTAGAAACAAAGCCCATCTTTTGAAGAATGGCTGAACAAATTGTGGTATACAAATAGAATAGTATTACACTTCAAATAATAATGATTATTATAAATTCAGAGAAATGTGGAAAGATTAACTTGTGCCAATTGGTAAAGTGAAGTGAGAAGAACTAAGAGAACAATAGACATAATTACAATAATGGAAAATAAACCCACAAAGAGGAAGCAGAACTTAATACACTAAAAGGAACAATCTTAGTCCTTGAATAACAGAGAAAGAAATGGACCTCATTCATTTCTTTTGTTATGAAGGTAGAAGTCACTTAGTAATTAATTTTGCTTAACTATATTTCTTTGTTAGAACCTTCAAAATAAGGCTTATTTTGAAAAAGGACAAGTAGTTCACATAAATGATTACTTAGTATTACTTTGATAAAACCAAATAAAAATTTTAGTTTTTTCCCTTTTTGCTGCTCATTCTCAAGTACCTATAGAATTAAAGAATCTTAGGGGTTAGAAAAAAGGTAAGTTGGAGTGGATAGAGATTTGGATTCAGGGTGACAGGTGTACAAGTACTGGTTCTAGACATACATGGTTGGACAAGCCACTTAAATTCTCTATGACCCAGGCAAATCTCTAAGACTATGAGTAGTATAGTAGGTGCAGTTTTACGTCTGTAGAGGAAGTTTCTCACTGTGAGTTCAGTAGACAACTGAAATCCCAGGTCCAGTCAAAAAAAAGAAAGAAAAGGATTTTATTGGTTGTCCAGGATAAGCCTGACCACATCATAAAGACCTCCTCCACAACACACAAAGACATAATATAAACCATTTGACACCATGGTACTATTCGATGAATCAATAAAAATTTAATAAGCACCTAGTATATGCCAGGCACTGTGTTGGTGAAAAATCTCTACCCTCAATAAGCTTATTTTCTATCAAGGAAAATAACATGTACACAAATAAGAAAATATGAATGAAAGATATATATGTGTATATATATGTATATATATATATATACACACACAAACTAAATACAAGTTAATTTCTGAGAGAAATAGCATTCAGTAAAGACCTCAAAAAAGAGGTAGTGATTAAGCTGAACAAACAGTTAAGAAAGCTAGGGATTCAAAGAGGTGAAGGAGAAGAGGCATGGACTTCCAGGGTTAACATTTACTGAATTTAGGCATTGAGATTAAAGATAGAATACCATGGACAGAGAACAATAAGAAAACCAGAGTGCATGAAGGAGAGTTATGAGTAATCACAAGGAGTTGCAAACTATTAATTATCATATGAAAGAATATTTCAAATCACTAAAGCTAAGAGACATGCAAATCAAAACAACCTTGGTGTTTCAACTAATACCCAACAAATGTGTAAAAATGATATATAAGAAAAGACATGCTTAAGGTTGGAGGGTCTGTGGAAAGACAAGCACACAAATACACTGTTGGTAGAGTTCAGAAATGGTGTAACTACTCAGGAAAAACAATTTTAAATCATTCAAATAAAGTGACTGAAATATGTATGCCCTTTGATTCAGAGCTCCCATTGCTAGGCATATACCTTTAAAAAAGACTCTATATACACCAAAATATTGATATAGCATCACTTTTTTATGTTGGCAAAGAACTGGAAACAAAGAAAATGCCTATTAATTGAAGAATGGTTAAACACTGTGGTATATGAAATATATGTGGGTAACTCAGCTCTGATATTATTGAAGCATAGGTAACAATGAATTTCAAGAATGCAGAAGCTTGAGAAGATATTTACAAACTGATGCAAAGTAAACAGGGCAAGAAAATAATATCCACAATCACTATAACAATATAAATGAAAAAAAAAGAAGCTAGACACTGCGATTATAATAAATTAAAAATTATATAAACAAAAATTAAAAATATAATTAATCATATAGGGACCAATCCTGGTCCTATAGAAGGAACGAGAAAATGTACCTTCACACCATTAATTTAAGAGGCAGAGGCCTAAGGGTATGGACCATTGTATAAAATTGATGACTCAATTTTTAGGAAATGCTTTTTAAATTTTGTCTTTTTTTATTCTTTGTTATAAGGAATGCCTCTCTGGGCAGGGGAAAGAGGTGGATATATTTAGAAATGATACTGTATGGACTGATTTTGCGTGACCATGATTAGCTGATAACAAAAATTTCTCCCTTCTCCCTTTCTCCAACTTAACTGGAAATAGGGTATGAGGTATATGTTAACAATAGTGATGCTAAGGAAAAAAAGAGCAATTGTAACACTTGGAAAAGTGCAGAAGTGAACTTAGTTCAGAAGTAAGCACAATCAAGACAGTTTTGAAAATGTATGGACTTTATTATATAATTTTTTGTTTTAAAGCAAACTGTGAAATGGAGATTTGCTGTTTCACAAAGATTATTTTTGTTTTCTGCTATGTCTATGGAAATGTTCTTTTTAGTGTTTAAATTCAGAATTTAAAAATTTGAATAAAAAGAAATAAAGGTGATATGAAAATCCAAAACACCAAAAATCTGAAACAAAATTTGAAAACGAGTAGTTATGTAAACATAAAACCAAGCAAATAACTAAAAAAAGCTTGCAAATTAATAAAGATGGTATACAATGCAATTAAGATACACAGTAACAAAACATTTTAAATTCTCCACTTAAACAATTAGACTTTCGGGTTATTTAAGTAACAAATACATAGAAAAAATTTTGTTTAGTTGATTGTATACATACAAACAGACCTCAAAGGAAGGATGACAGCATAGTAATTACTGAAAATATTTTTTTTCACTGCATTATTTAGGTAATGCAGCTTAGGAAGTAAAGTTGTGAAGCAGTGTAGAAGTTTTAGATTAATTCCACTTTAAAAAATACTCAGCACAGATTATCCATGTTTGGGTATTTTTTACCACTGCAATAGCTACCTACATTTTCTAACATGGTCTTATTTTACTTCTTTGTTATTCATGTGTGGGAGGAAAGACAATAGACAAGGGAATAAAAAAGGTTTTTTCATGTTATAGATTCAAAAGACCACAGATCTAAAACTGGAAGGAACCTCAGAGATATTGTAGCTCAATCCCTTCATTTCATAGATGAGGAAACTACAGCCGAGAGAGGTTAAATCATACGCCCACAGCCACACAGGGAAGCGGCAGAATTTAGGGTTCAAACTTAGGTCTTGTTGACTTCGAGCTCAGTGCTCTTTCCGCTATTTTATGTTGCATATTCCTTATGCCCTACTCATACCAAAATATTTGATATTAAATATATTTTTCATTATATGTTATTAGATATATTTCATTTGATATCAAATATATTTTTCATTTTCTAGTCCAGTGTTATTTTGAAACATGCACGCTAAAGTCAGTAATTATGATTCTAAGTAATCTTTGGGTAATCTACAATAAAATAACTTATTCTAGCCACATATTTGCTATTATTTAAAATAGAAGTTAAGTCCAAATATCAGCTTGTAATGACAGTAAAATATAGATAGTAAAATCTAACTAGTGTGTTGAATAAAAAATTTGCTTCAAAATACAGTCTGATAGCATTTCAGAGGAGGAAAGAGTTTGGGGGGGGAAAGGTTATGAACAATTATAACCTGTTTATTTTATAATTTTCCCCATCCATAAGGAATTATGTGTTACTAGTTTATGATAGGCAGCCTCTTAAACATAACTGCTAGTTTGCAGTTGCTGATATTATTAACCATAGAAGTCTTATTGAGCCTCATGTTTAATCTCAATGCTTATATTATTATAACCTTCAAATAAAGTTATTACTATTCACATATTATGGCCAATATTTTTGGAGTCTTCTAATATTCTCAACACTGCATAAGAGTGGTATTCATATTATTTATTGACTAATATTTAGAATTTAGTATCTTAATATTTAATATTTCCATAGTTCAGCAATATTCCTAATAACCAACAAGTCAGTCAGTTACTGAGCATTTATTAAATATTGACTATGTGTCAGCATGGTGCTAAGATTAGGGGATTCAAAGAAAAGCAAATCAATTCCTGCCCTCGAGGACCTTACATTCTAGTTGGGGGGTTAGAGAGTACAACATATAAATGATCAGATATATACAAAATACACACAGGATAAATAGAAGGTAATCAGAATGGGGGAGACTTTAGCATCTGGGAGAAGTGGGAAAGGTCTTCTGAAGGTGAAATTAGAGCTGGGTCTTGAAGGAAGCTAGGGAAACTAAGGAGCAGAGGTAAGGGGAGGGCAGAGCACTCAGGTCATGGGCTGCAGTTCATGCAAAAGTACAAAAGGAGATGGAGTGTGATATTCCAACAACTCCAACTAAGCCAGCATGCTAGCTCCTAGGGGGTAGAGAGGGGAGCAATTTGTAAAAAGACTTGGAAAGTATAAAAAGTAGGTAAAGGATCAAGTTACAAAAAGCTTTAAATGACCTACAGAAAAGTTTAATATTTGAATCTGGAGATAATACAGAACCACTGGAGCCCATTGAGCAGAGGGATAAGATGGTTAGACCTGAACATTAGAATCATCTTGGCAGCTGAGAAATTGGAGTAGGGAATGACCATAGGGAGACTAGTTAGAAAACTATTGCAGTAGTCCAGGCAAGAGGTTATGAGGAACTTGAATACAGTTGTGCATGTGTGAATGAAGGAAAAGGAACATATGTGGGCATGTGTGGCATGTAAAGGTAGAAACAAGACTTTGATTAGATTCACAATGGGGGGAGGTGAATAAGAGTGAAAAAATGAGGATAACATGGCAATTGCCAGCCTGAGTGACTGAGAGGATGATGATGCCCTTCATCAGTAATAGGGATGCCTTCACAGTAATAGGGAAGTTCACTGGAGGGGAGATTTTGAGAAGAAAAAGAGTAAGTTATTTATGATGATACATGCTGATACGAGTACAGAACACCCAGTTCAAGTTATCCAAGACAATTGGTGATACATCACTGTAGCTGAGGGGAAAGGTTGGAGCTGAATATATAGATCTGGGAATCATCTGCATAAAAATGAAAATTGAACCCATAAAAGCTCACCAAAAGTGAGAGAGAATAGAGCAGGAAACAGTAATTTTTTTTCTGTAGGCAAGATAGTAAACATCTTAGTTTGCAGGTCAAGAGACAAATGTGAGGATATCATCTAGGTACTTAAATAACAAGAAAGCAAATTTCTATGCAGTTTTATTGACAAAATTCAAAATAAAATTAATTATTTTTTTTGTAATATAAATCCATGAGAATGGGAATGAAGGAGAAGAATAGAATTCTCTCTCTCTTTTTTTGGAAATAACATTTCTTGGGGTTCAAAGTTAGTGATCCCCAATCATCAAAATCAACTGCAAATGCTCATCTGTTATTGCTGATTTGTAATGAGATTTTATGTATTTCATCTTTGAAAATGTTCTTTCACAGAGGTAAGTACTGCCAAATATTGATCTCAATCCACCAACATATGATTTTAATTGAGCATATTCATCACTTGGAAGGCATTTAATAGAATTCTATTAGATTTTTCTCTTGATATTTGCTTTTTAGTATGTTATTACATAGCAGATTAATCATTTCCATTTGAAGGTTAGGTAGAAGCTCCTCAACTGCAGAGTTAACTAAATTTTGAAAGATGGAAATTTCTTTTGAACTTGCACTGAGGTCTGAAAAACATTGCTGGAACTGTAGTTTAAACTCAGAAAATGTTTCTGCTGTAAATTTGTGTGAGAATAGAGATCAAAATTCTTATTTTAAATTCTGACAGCACATAAAGTGTATAAAGCAGTCCGATATGACTTGTAATTGAAGCATTAGTTATCACTGAATTGACATTACTGTAGTATAAGTTTTGCATGTAAGCACTATTTTGCCTTATAAGTTTAGTTGCATTCATTAAGAAAAATTATAAAGTCTGCCCAAAGCTAATTTCCAAAGCCACTGAGGAGTGTTCGATAATAATGGCTGAGGGTAGGTTTCATTCAGAAAAAAATAAATCAGTCTAGGACCTGGGCTTAAAAAGTTTAATAAAACTTTTTTTCTTATTTAACATTATAGGTGTTGACCATGATGCTAATTTTAAAAATATTACAATATGGTGATATGCATGACACTCAAATGCTGCCGAGTCATAACTGCATCTCTGTGATTTGTAGTATGCCTCAGACTATACCAATGCAGCCAGTGGGCCTTTGGTCCACAGGTCACAGTTTGCCAATCCCTGAGATACAATAAAGAGATGAGAGGGCCCAAGACAGAGTCAAAGGGAATACAAAATGTTAGTGTGAGTAACATGGGTAAAGATCTAGCAAAGAAGACTCAGAAAGAGTAATTGTCAAGAGTAATGTCATGGAAATGTAGAGAGAAGATATTATTTAAAAAGAGGTAATCGACAGTGTAAAATGCTACAGAAACGTAAAGAAGTTTGAGAAGTGAGAAAAGGCCATTGGATTTGGCATTGACAACTTTGGAGAGGGCAGTTTCAATTGAATGATGAAGTTAGAAGCCAGATTGCAAAGGATTTCAAATCAAGTGAAAGGAGGGGAAGTCAAGAGGCAGCTTTCTTGAAGATTTTTTCTACAAAAGGGAGGAGAGATAAAGAGTAAGTCCTAGAGGGGATGGTGCATCAAGTGAGTTTTTCAAAAATGAGGGAGCCATGGGTATCCAGAGCAGCACAGAGGGAGCCTGTAAATTAGGAGAGACTGAAAATAAGAGAAAATGGGGATTAAAGGGGAAGCAATCTGCCAGAGACTATGGAATGGAATAGGATGGAGGGTATATGTAGAGGTGTTTGCCTTGGCAAAGAGAAGGGTCCCTTCTTTAATCTGAGTGAAGTAGATAGTGGAGGAAGATATCTACATGATACAAGATGAAGAAGAAATAAAAGAGAGCTCTCAGAAAATGACTTCAAAATTTTCAGTTAAATATGAGATAAGGCCTTTAAATGAGAGCGCAGTAGGAGTCTTAAGGAGAAGTGAGACCTTTTTGTTTGTTTGCTTATTTGTTTAATGGAGAGGAGAAGAAGAGTGAATAAATTAGGAAGGAAGAGAATATTTGTCTTGCTACAGTAGGGGCCCCGATGAGATGAGATTTGTAGAAGACTGAATCAGCATAATTTCATTATTTCCTCCAGCTCCATTCAGCAACATATGAATAGGTTAAAAGGAAGCAGATCCTGGGAAGTTTTGAAAAGTGTGAAAGGGCAAAATGGCAAAGATAGTGTAGAGTCAAGTTGCTTAACAAAGGGTTGAGTGAGACAGGGAAAGGAGGCCATTCTAGCCAGTACAGGGATAGTAGTAGCCTTGGAGATTAGAGTAGTAGAAGAAATGAAGATCAGAGTGAAGATGAAGAATATTAAATTATAGTATTAATCTTACCAGTATCAATTGTTAAAGCCCTTCACAAAATTCAACTAAATTACCATTCAGTAAAAACAGTTCAAATTAAGAGAATTATCACCAACACTGGTCCTGTCATTGTTCATTTATTGTTATCCCTAGCAAAGTTTAGTGTTATTTACAAATTGTCTCTTTTAATTCAGCCGTTACCTTCACTTTGTCTCTTCCCTCAGGGCACTGACTCTATCTAGGTAGGGGAAGACCCACTTCCATGGCACCTGCCCTCCCTTCCCTTGCCTGTACTCCTTCTCTGCCTTGGGTCACTCAGACTTCATTCAAGCTGCTTGACTGTTTGCATCACCTGAATGAGATGGATGTCAGTGACTCTATTCCTTATGGTTAGATAGAAGGACCACCAAGCCTTACTATTTACCCTGCAAATGTATCCCAAGGTCCTCCATGCCTTACCATATGTACTGCCTCTAGGTCCTCCAAACTCCCAGATACCATCGTCTAAGTCTACTGATGCAACCTAAGGACTCCTGAACTATATGTCAATCTTGCTACTACACTCTGAGGACCTCAGGATCTTTCCATCTGCCCTGCAACTGGTATTTCTTTTATGTGTTATCTCCCCCAAATGGAGTGTAAATAAGCACCTTGAAAGATGGGACTGTCTCATTCAATTTGTATCCCCAAGATTTAGTTCAGTGTTTGGGACATAATAATTGTTTAAGAAATGCTTTAAAATTCATTTATTTTAAAAGCTCGTTGCTGAAGAATTGGAAATCAAGAGGATGCCCTTCAATTGTGGAATGGCTAAACAAGTTGTGGTATATGAAAGTAATGGAATACTACTGTGCTATAAGAAATGAGGAGCAGATGGACTTCATAGCAACCTGGAGAGTCTTATATAAACTGATGTTGACTGAAAGGAGCAGAACCAGTAGAACATTGTACACAATTACGGACACATCATATCTGTGATGAATAACTTTGATAGACTGGGCTCTTCTCAGCAATACAAGATTATAAGACAACTCCAAAGGACTCATGATGGAAAAGGCCATCCACATCCAGAGAAAGAATTACACAGTAATTGCAGATTGAAGCAAACTACGTGTTCTGTCTCTTTTTTGTTTTATGTTGTTTTATTTCTTCTTCCTTGTTGTTCATTCCATTGGTTATAATTCTTCTTTACAACTTGACTAATGTTTAATGTGAAGGTATATATAGAACCTATATCAGATTACATGACACCATAGGAGGAAAGGGGAAGAGAAGGAGGAGAAAATTTGGAACTCAAAAACTTGAGGAACTGAATGTTGTAAACTAAAAGTAAATAAATTTAAAAAACCTCATTGCTCTGCTGAGGCCACCAAATGTTTACCAATAAATAAATGCATTTTTAGTCTATGTCCCTTTTTATTTTTAGCTCAAATTATCAGAAGAGTACAAACTATTTAGCATAAAATACACAGCATCATCAACAGGGAATGTCAATTTTCTATTTTTAACATGGCACCTACTATACTACAACAAAATTATAGGATATAAGGAAGCTACAGCTAAATGGAAGAAGGATTAAATCTCTTTAGGAAGGCAAAGAAAATAGCTGGAAGAGTTGGTTTTATCATGCTCTCAACAGTTACAAGAAACATTTCAAGGGACACTGACTAGGTCACATCATATTAAGAGTGTTCATGGTAAATGTTTGCAAAAGACCTAGCAACAAATGTACAAACTTATGGAAAGGATAGAGATGGTGGAGAAATTCTAAGAAAGACTGGATAATGCTCTCCAAATAAATCTATATAATAAATAAACAAACAAATAAATAAATAAATCTTTAATAGAGGGTAGGTCTATGAAAAATATGTTCAAGATTAAGAAATGAAAAAGGACAAAAACTAGTCATGAAACAGAAGTCCTATATTATATATCATGAATACTTTATTCAAGAGAGCTGAGACACAAAAAAAGTCATCATAAAAAATTTAAATCTCTACAATTGAACATAAAAAAAGTGACTAGTTATCTCTCACACGAACATCAAGCAAGGCATAATTCAGGAAAACGTATTCTTATCAGAGCCATTGTAGTAGAGGAAGTCTAACACAAAGTCCAAATGGAAGTATGATACCCTATAGATGAAGAGGTCTTCTTACTTAAGATGATATGATGCTGACGGCACCAAGCCCCAGAACATTGTGTTTAACTAGATACACAGAAAAAAAAGCAAATGAGGGGTGGCCAGGTGGCTCAGCAAGTAAGAGCACCGGCTCCAGTGTCAGGATGACCTGGGGATCGAATTTGGGCTCCAAAACTTAGCACCACACCTAGAAATAACTGGCCATGTAACCTTGAGCAAGTTACTCAACCCTGGTTGTTCATAAGAAAAAAAAAAAGCAAATGGATCAGATTGTCCATATAAAGATATAAAATTGGAAAAATGACTAAGACAACTAGTTCAGAAATACATATATCATGGACGGATGGGCAGTATGACATTATCGAGGCCCAGAACTGAATATTATTGATTAGCTAGGTGGTACAGTGAATACAGCTCTGAGCCTAGAAACAGAAAGATCTGACTTAAAATCCAGCCTCAGATATTATTACTAGCTGTGAGACCCAGGGCAAGTCACTTAACCTCTGTCTGCCTGAGTTTCCTCAGCTGTAAAATAGTGACAATAATAGCACCTCCCTCCTGGGGTTGTTGTAATGATCAAGGGAGATATTTATAAAGCACTCAGCTTAGTGCTGGGAACATAGTAGGTGCTTAATGAATGCTTATTTCCTTCCTTCCAGAAAATATGACACTTTTCAATGACCTCAAGCTTTCCCTCCCCCCAAAATGACTATCATGCTAATATCAATATTCTTCTGGTGATATTATATATTTAAAAATCATACAATATCATGGTCTCTAAAGAATCAAAACTTATAGGGCATCTACAAGTCAATGCAGAGATGTACAAGGAGCACATGTGGGGTACAGGGCTACAGCATATTATCACTGCTTAATTACACAAAATAAGTGGTATAAAAAGAGACAATCAGAGAGATGTATCATGGGAAGAGGAGATAGACTGGTCAAGTAATAAAAGCAAAGGATAACTAAGAGACAGAATAAATACTGTTATTTATTTGAATATTAATAACGTACAGCGACCTAGAGCAAGGTAAGGGACCCAAGCATGGTAAGCGGATGTACTGCATAAAATTATTGGAGGATATAGATAATAGTTGCATAAGATGAAAAGTATGGATGTATTGCAATCTGAAACAGTAGAAGTACCAGCAAGGAACAAAATTATGTTTCCACTATAGTATTGAAGTAAGCACTATACATAACCAAGTTAGTATTAAAGGTTTAGACCTAGAAGGGACCTTAGGGATCACCTAGTCCAATTCCCTCATTTTATAGATGAGAAAACTGAGGTTCAGAAAGTAAAATGACTTACTTAATCTCACACTGGTATTAAGTGATAGACCCAGACTAAAAGCAAGGTACTCATTCCAAATCCAGGGCATTTTCTGTAAGTTCAATGGTTACCAACATGATTTCTCTTTTTCCCAACAAAAGCAGATTTGAATTTAGAAGTTTCTGCATTTTAAGTAAACATAATTTTTCAATCTATACAAATAGGAAACCCATGATATGGATATTTAAAAAAATAATTTGTATTTGGTTTTGATATTATAAATTACTATGAATGTATCTGAAGTACTATGAATTACTAGAACATACAAATGGAACTATTCAGTAAATAAAGGTTTAACATCGTGCCTCTATCTCTTCTGCTAGTAAGATTGCATCATTCTCTCAGGCCTCAAAAGGCAGAAAAACAGAAAAAAGTCAAGAATCCTTCTTCTTTTCTTTTTTTTTTGGAGGGCAAGTGGAGTTAAGTGACTTGCCCAAGGTCACACGGCTAGTTTTTGTGTCAACTGTCTGAGGCCGAATTTGAACTCAGGTCCTCCCGACTCCAGGGCAGGTGCTCTATCCACTGCGCCACCTAGCTGCCCCAAAAGTAAAGATTCTTAACAAATGAATTTCATGTATAAGGAAGAATTAGAGACAGAAGGCAAAAAGCAATTATTAAGTCTTACTACATGCTAAGCACAGTGCTAACTGCTAGGGAAACAAGCATAAGCAAAAAAGAAAGGCAGTTCCTACCCTCAAGAAGCTTAAATTTAAATGAGGGAAGACAAAACACACACCAAAAAAAAAAAGATGTAAGGGGAAGGTGGGGGGAGTCTGGAAGGTTATGATCAGGATCACCAAGGGAATTAAAGCCGACCAGCCTAGGGCCTTCCCCAAAATGGAGTATCTAGGAGAAGTTCACCAATGGGGGCCACATGGTAGAGAGATGGTCTAGAAAATAATATTTAAAAATGACAAACTTCTGTTTATGGTTATTTCCAATTTGGTTAATGGAAAGTTAAATGTAAAGAGAAGCATTTCATAAACAAAGACTTTCAGAATGAGAAAAATAAGAATTAAAAGTTGTTAGAATTGCATGTGCAGCAAAATATTGTTTAAATCAACATAAAAATACCTATGTAAAGTCCAAACTGGCATTCAGGGTCCTCAACAATCTGATCTCAATCTATCTTGTTTCACATACACTTTCCTTTTCTCTAGACCAGCAGTTTCCAAACTTATATGGCCTACCACCTGCTTTTAAAAAAAAATTACTCATTGCTCCCCTGGATATCTTTCTTTAACCCTTGAACTTTTTTTTGGTAGGGCAATTGGGGTTAAGTGATTTGCCCAAGGTCACATGGCTAGTTTTTATGTTAAGTGTCTGAGATCACATTTGAACTCAGGTTCTCCTGACTCCAGGGCTGGGGCTCTATTCACTGTGCCACCTAGCCACCTAACTTTTTTTTTTTAATTTGTGTAATTTCCAAAAAAATTTTTTTTGAAAAAGATTTTTTGTTTTTGCTTTTTGGAGGGGGGAAGGCAGGGCAATTGGAGTTAAGTGACTTGCCCAAGGTAACTCATCTGGTTGTTAAATGTCTGAGGCTAGATTTTTAACTCAGGTCCTTTTGACTCCAGGGCCAGTGCTCTATTCACTGCACTACCTAGCCACCCCAAAAATGACTCATCTTAGATTTAATAATTTATTGCAAATTTGTGGGGCTTTTTTTTCCTGCATAGCAATTTTGATGATGTAATATTGTGTTATATAATATTGTAAACAAGTCATTACACACACATATTCCTGCAGATATGTTGGACTTCCCGACAATGTATGACATACTCTCTTGCAACATTTGCTTGTTAAGACCTATTGGGGAACTTTACCACTGAATGCTTATAACTTGCATTTTACATATTTATTTGGAAAATAATGTAATCAACTATGACTTTAACTCTGTTATACAAAAGATGAAACTTTTGTGAACAGTTTTTCAAAATTTTCTTCTTTTCTTTCCTTATGCTTCTATTGTCCCTTTATTTTTATTCAATGTACCATAATCACACCCAAGGCAAGCAGCACCCTGCTGGATTGTTCTGGCACTATCACCCACTTTAGGAACCTGTGCAGATCAAATGGACAACTTGCCATTCCCCAAAAATATATCCCAAACTCTTCTACTTCCACCACTTTGCTGAAATCATCAATATAAATCTGAGTTGAACTTTCTTTCATTGCCATGCTCCCATACTATTTTCTTCGTGACGTGTTCCTTGATTCCCCAAAAGACGTGATCTCTTCTTCCACTGAACTCCCACAGTACTTTAATTTAAACCTCTTCCTTATTGATTAATCCGTTTCTATTTTATATCATAGTTCTTTGAGTCGATTTCAACTCCCTGATCTTAACTTAAATAAAGATATTTTCATCTTTGCCTCTCATCTACGTCTAGCTTGTTAAAGAGGTGCTTGTTAAAAGCATTCCCTTCATCTTGACAAAGCTCAATTCAGGCCCTATGAAAGTTTTTTCCCCTGATCACCTAAGGCCACAATGATTTATTTCTCTTAACTGATACAGTACTTTTTTGTACCCTTCATTTAACAATGATCACTAGCTGCTTTTTGTAACTATATTTTGTTTAGGTGACCAGTTAATCAAAAAGGTTCTTTGATATATATCCAGGTTAGTGAGCCTTTGACAATTTTGATTGTATTTCTCTATAGAGATACATCCATCCCACCGAGTCCTCCAGGTTTTCACCTATGGGGATTGCCTCCAGGAGGAAATTATTTGCCCTTTGAAGTGGTCCAATACAGGTGAATCTTCAGTAAGGTCCAAGTTCCTTTTTTCTACCTGTCATGGCATATGCCAGAAGCCACATGTATTTGCCTACACTGCCTAAGCTAGGAGTTCTTCCTTTAGGGAATTTCCTTGCCAATGTTGTTTTTCTTGAAAAAAACCAAACAAACTGTAAGTACACATAAGATTCTTGAAGGTGGGGGCAATTTCATTTTCATCTTTATAACCTTAGTAAATGTTTAATAAATATTTATTGTTAAAATATAAATGCAATTCAGTGTTAACTGTGACTTTAGGAGTTGTTTTTGTTATTCTGTGTCTGGCTGTCTCAGTCAAAACTCAACAGATTGTCACCTTAATATATGAGAAGAACAAAATATGTCCTAGAATAAGAAGAAAAGTGCCCAACTCACAGTTAGGTACATAACATCCAGCCTATTGCAAGAATGAAACAACAGGGATGCCTTTACTCCCTGCTACTTTTTTCCTTACTTTGGATCGGAGCTCATACTTTCTTTACAACCCTAGCAAATCTTGTAAATGTGTATGTTGTAATTAATGTGCTATAAAGCCATCATTCAGTTTTCTCCATGTGTATATGTATCTTTTTGTTCTAACAGTTTAATGGTTTATTCACTTCTGAAAACATTTCATAATGTAGGTCACAAGCATTGTGAATGCTTGAGGTTCTCAAATCCTAATGTTCATGAAGCTGACCTCTTAAAAAACTATTTATATCCCTGGTGCCTCATTCTTAAAATATGGAGAAAAGATAAAATATTGACAACAAAAAGTTGACATTGACAACTAATTTCTCTCCACATATGATGATAAACAGTAACAACCATTATCTTTCTCTTCTCTCAAATGTTAAAGAAATGAGGTTAAGTCAAGTACACTTTCTTTCAAAGTCTAATGTCCAATGCAAAATGGTTTCTACGCCATACCTAACAGGTCTGGAAAATATATAAATACTATAAAGGCCAGGCATATATCAACAGATGTCAACTAAATAAGGCAAAAATATTTTGTCCTCATATTATGCTCTAATGAAATCAATTAACTGGTCAGATAAAGCAGCATTAATATAAAGAGTCTAAAATTTCCTTTTGTTGATGCTTATATGAGGAAGAGATTGTCCCAGTTTGTACTTAGCTAGTTTTAAAGAAAACAGCATGGAGGGGGCGGGGTCAAGATGGCAGAGTAGAAGCAGGACCTCCACGGGGCTCGGCTTCCACCTTCCCCAATCCATGTAAAAGGGGACTCTAAACAAACTTTTGAGCTGCAGAACCCACAAAATAACACAGAGAAGCTAACCTCCCGCTGAGGACAGCCCGGCAGGCCGGCAGCAAGCAGCCAGTGCAGAGCTCTGGGAGCCGAGCACAGGACCAATTTAATAGGAAGGGATGATACTTAAAAGGGGAAATTAAGAGGTGACAGAGGAATATAATGAGAGGAGATGGAGAGAGACAGAATGGGGTAAACTATCTCATAAAGAAGAGGCAAGGGAAAAGGGTTACAATGGAGGGGAAGAATAGGAAGGCAAAAGGGAATGGGTCAACCTTATTCCCACTGAATTTGGCTTGAGGAGGGAATGAAATACACACTAAATAGGGTATCTCACCCTCCAGGAGAGCAGAGGGAAGGGGATGAGAGGGAGGATGACGGAAGGCACGGCAGGCTGGGGGGGAGGGAAGTTGGAAGTACCCACTTTTGAAAAGGGATGGGATCAAAGTAGAGAATAGAACAAGTGGGTGGTGGGATAGGAGGGAGGGAAATATAGTCAGTCTTTTACAATATATCTACTATGTTAATGTTTTGCATTAGCTACACATGTACAATCTATACTGAAATGCTTATCTTCCCAATAAGAGTGGGTGACAAGGGAGGAAGGGAATGAATCTGGAAGTCAAAGTTTTAAAATCAAATGTTTAAAATTATATATACATATAAACTATTATTAATACTATCTTACATGTAATTGGGAAAGAAGATGTACAGGCACTGGGGCAGATCCATCATGCCCTACTGGAAAAGTCTAAGGGGGTATGGGAGAAGATATGGGAGAGAGCAGATTGGAGGGGGGGATATCCTGTGGGACTGCTATTCTGGGGTGGTGGGTAGGGGAAAAACGGGGAGAAAATTTGTAACACAAAATCTGGCGTAAATTAATGATGTAAATCAGAAGTTAATAAAGCATTTGAAAAATGGAAAAAAAATAAAGAAAACAGCATTAAGCGCTTTTTTTTGGTATTCTATGGTAGGGATTCTTTGTGCAAGTGTTGAACTAGATGTCAGCGGAGGTCCCTTCCAACTCTCATATTCTGTGATTCTGATACATAAATGATACCTCAAAAACAGAGGTTCTTAATCTTTTTGTGTCATGAATCTTTTTTTGGCAGTCCGGTGAAGTCAATGCATCATATCTCACAATGTTATAAAGAAAAAAAAAAATATATATATATATATATATAAATTGAAGAAAATGCTAAATTTTAATTAGAAATTAAATATATGCGTGTATAAAAAGATATATATTTTTGCTTTGTGTAAGTTCATGGAACTCCTGAAATCTATTCATGAACACCTTGGAGTTAAGAAACTCTGTTGTAGACAGACTGAAACAACTATGCTCTGAAAAATGTTGGTTTTCTTAAATTTAAGTATTTTTCCTTGAAGTCTTGTTGATATTTCTAATTTAATAATGCTTCCCCCCCAAAAAAAGATAGTTCAGTAAGCTTCCACAGTCTTTACTAAAGTGTAAGTTCCAAATTAATGGAATTCAAATTAATAATATAATACTCTATAAGAATTTCAGAGTTCTTAAATGGAACCCACAATAACCTAAGAGTTTGACCTATCAACACAAAAACAAAAAACCAAATAGCTGGAGAAAGTCTACTGTATAGATTATATCATGCATCTGAACAGCTATATAATAGAAATGGCCCATCAGCACATATATCTTGAATATACAATGTGGAAAGTCAGTGGACTAGGCCCAAAACTGAATAGCAAGCTGGACTACATTTTGGACATTATGCAATGCTTTTAGTGAATTAAAGTTTCTCCTTGAAACAAATGTTCATCTTTTAAACGTCAATATTGTTCTGACGATGCTATACAGATGTGAGTCATGAAATGTTACAATCCTCCAAAAATTAAAGTCAAATGTTGGACAAAGGATGATGAAGAGAAACCGAGTGGGCAAAAATAGGCTATAGTATTATATTATATATATATATATAATATATAGTATTATATATATAAATAGTAATATAGTATATTACTAATCATCATCTATTCTGAAGATGCAACAATCAATCAATGAACAAGCCTATATTCCATCAGGGAGAAAACATATCCTGTTCTATGTGTGTGCGTGCGCACACATCTGTGTACATGCACAGAACTAATACAAAAGTACAAGACAGTTTACATGAACATAGATTTAGAGCTTAGAGGGATTTTAGAAAACATTGGGTCCAACCTTCTCATTTTAAAGATGAAGAAACTGAGCCTGAGAGAGTTAAGTGACTTGCTTAGGGTCATAAGTGAGGAAGGCAAGATTTGAACCCAGGTCTTCCTTGGCAAAGGATAGCCAAGGAATGCTATGTGTTCCACTGGTATTCACACAATGTCAAGATCTAGAGAAAGGCCCCCAGCAACCTGGCTGGACCCTCAGTACAAAGGAAAATATGGACAAGATTCACTTCTCCTCTATAGTTACCCTTCATCTATTCTGTGTCTTCTATGTACTTATTTATATATATGCTGTCTCCTCAAGTAGAATGCAAATGCTGTGAGAACACTTACCATTTTTGTTTTTTTTCTTAGTGACCCTAGCACTCAGCATGATGCCTGGCACATATTAAGCTCTTAATAAATACTTGTGAATTGATTATGATCTATGTATATTCACATATTAATGAGATCACAAATTTATAAAATTTAAAAATATAGGGGTATGTATATAAAATGAGACATATTTCCATAAATCATATGTAAATATCAGCCTACAATCTTCTAACTTCAATTTAAATAGTGATAACTTAGTGATAACTCTTAAATGTTATGCCTTAGGCAGCAATTTTTTCTCCCAAGATTTTACAATACAACATTGTGGATATATGTAAACAACTAACATTGATATTGACTTTAGCATTATATACACATACAAGAAATTTTAGAAGATTGAAGTTGAAGAGCAATTAAACTATAAGCTTCTTATAATCAAGTGCAGTATCTTAAGACTTTTCTTTCACCATCCCTAGTATGCTATGAAAAGTCATATAGTAACTTAGTGAATATTGTTCATGTTCCCTAATTTCAAATTTTCATTTATAGCAAGAATCCATTCATCTCATGTCTAATGTTACATTGGTATCTGGTATACTTTTCACTATTTTTACTACTTCCATTCGGTTTTTTAGATCAATTTTGACTTATTTTCATATTATGATTCAAAGAAATCCCTGACTAAATTAGCTATTATATACTATTACACAGTATATTATAGAACTATATGCATAATATATATTATATTACATAAATATATAATAGATGGACCCCTGAAAAGTTGTATGCAAACAGAGTTTCCATAAATCAAATAATATTTTAATGTCCTGGAGAGCTACCTTAAGAAAACTGATTTAAAAAAAATCCTTTTGTAAAGTAAATTATTCTCTAACATACACATTCCAAAAATTCATGTAATTTATTCACTTTTTATAAACATTTTACAGATAAGATCGAGGCAGTTGCAATTGCAATATAGCCTGGAACATATTTCCTCTAGTAGGCTGCTAATGGCTATTAGCATAGTACCACATCATAGCAAATCCTCCAAAGGCTTTATAAGAATTAAAGTGATATTAACTCTTTCAATAAAGTAAACACAGTCCAGTCCAACTCCAAATGCTTTCACAGAAGAAATTTATATAGAGAAAAATGTAATGTAATTCCTCATTAAAATTAGGTAGCAAAACAAGTTAAGAGTGAAAGATACTACAAAATGATTAAGAACTCAAAATTTCTATTTAGTTTACTAATTTGGTACATTAGAATGAAAAATATAGATACAAAAACTATTTTATAGCACATACCATCATTTAAAAATCATTTTTATGCCTAGCAAATTTTTCTTTTCAAAAATTAGTTCCTTATAAGTGCAAGTTATATGGAGATAAGATTTAAACTTTCATTTTACTAAATAAGTGTTCAATTTAAGATTACTGAACACAGAAACATCAGACAAGAGCTGTTACTGAAACAAAGATACAAGGGAAAGATTGTTTCTTTTTTTTTTAAGGTATTTCTAATCTCAGTGCCAACCACAAAGTAGGTATTTAACAAATGCTTGTTGATTGTTACTTTGATACTATTCATATCTGTGTAATACAGAAGGAAAAGTCCTGAACTTACACTTTTTTTTTGCTTATTGGAGGGGGGAGGGCAGGGCAATTGGGGTTAAATGACTTGCCCAAGGTCACAGGGCTAGTAAGTGTTAAGCGTCTGAGGTCACATTTAACCTCAGTTCCTCCTGACTCCAGGGCCAGTGCTCTATTCACTGCCTCACCTAGTTGCTCCATGAACTTACACAGTGCTTAGTATAAGAAGAAAACTAGTATGAATTGATGCATCTAAGATAACCAAGGCTCATCATATATTTTTAGTTAATACCTGCTAATTACAGGAATGTCATTATGAATGAAATGCTTTTTCCAACAAAATATACTGTCATTCCAAAAAGTGAAATTTAGGAACCAACCTGTCATTTCTGTCTAACCATTTAATTCCTGCCCAGATATTAACAATTGCTCTTATCAAGTCTATAAATTCATTATGATTTGACAAAGAAAAGGGAGTTTAATCTTCATTAAATTTGCAGAAAGAGAATTTCTTTTCTTTTGTAATGTGTATTCAAAACTATTGGTAACCAAGCACTTAAAATAAATCAATCAACGTATTTTTAAAAAATCAAAAAACTTTCTGAATAGCTTTAATCTTAAGCATCCTATTTACCTTACTTCTACTCTAATCAAAAAGGATTGTTCCAATTTTAAAAAAAATTCTTGATCAACCAGGCTGAGGTGGGGGGGGGGAGAAAACATATGCACTGCTACCTTAAATATTAAACATTTATTTCACAAATGATCCCAAATTCATTCACTTCATCTGACCTGTTACAACCAACTTATTTTAATCCAAATTACTTAGTTTCAATTCCAAACATTAAAAAATGTATCATGATGTAAGTCAAATTGTCCCTAGATATAGGCATTCTGTTTATTCCAAATTCCAGGTACATATAAAGCACAGTATTTTATTTACCATTAATCTATAGAATACCATATTAATAGCCATAAATCACATGCCTAAAATTCCCTTAGTTGCTACTATTGAACAATTAAGCTTTGGTCATCAATCTATATTAGAGCTATGTTCTTGAAAAGTTATATCCTAGTCCTTTCAGAGCAGAAATTGTTTCATTTTTTGTCTCTCTATAGGCAGCACAAAGTGCAACTGGCACATAGTAAGTGTTTAGTAAATTCTTATTGGTTGATTAATTAAAATTCAAATGCACTATAGGAGACTACTGGTCAAAAGAATCCTGCAGTGACTTACTTTGTATAGCAAAAGTCCTTTTAAAATTAAGTCACCGATCAACTAACCCCAATTTAGCTGTTTTATAAATTCAGAATACTATATCATCTTAGAATTCTAGACTATCTCTTCTTAGTCTCATCCATCTGTGCTTTTTCTGAGTGAAAGGTAGTTTTTTCTTATTAATAAATTAGAAGGCATATCTCTCTCCCCTTAGCAGAGTCAGAATACTATGGGACAGAATGTTGCACACATATTTCTGACTTAGTCAGAATTCTAATGCCTTCAATGAGTATCTAAGACTCTCTATAGTCTGACTTTAACCATCTCCCTACTCTCTAGCCTCATTTCATGCTGTGGCCCACTGTATACTGTCCATTCAATTTAAAAGCAACTATTATGTATAGGCACTGTGCCTGGCTGTAAAGATACAAGGACAAAAATAAGCAAGACCCTTCCCTAAACATACTTACACTCTAAAATATGTGTACATACATATACACATACACACAGTAAATTGGAGGGAGAGGGTTAAAAGTCACTTAGGAGGATCAACAAAGGCTTTCTGTAGGTGTTATTTGAACAGGGTTTTGAAGGAAACTGGGGATTCTAAGAGACAGAGGTGAAGTGAGAATACATCCCAGGCAGAAGGGAGAGCCAGGGATGGGAAGTGAATATGGTAGGTAAAGAAGAGCAAGAAGGTCACATATAAAAAGATGAGAAAGATAGGTTGAACACTGGATTGCAAAGGGCTGTAAAAGTTAAAAAGAGTATCTTCTATTTGATACTAGAGATAATAGGGAGCTATTGGAGTTTACTGAGCAGGGGAGTGATATGGTAGGATCTGAACTCTTAGAAAATTTACTTTGGTAACTATGTGGAGAAGAGATAATAGAAGAGAAAGCTTTGAAGGCAGGGAGATCAATCAGGAAGCTACTGCAATACCTCAGGTGTGACATGATGAAGGCTTGGACCAGGGTGGTGACCATGAGAAAAGTATACAGTTGTATGAGATAATTGTGCTAGGTACAATCTATAAGGCTTGACAACTGATTAGATATGTGGGTGGAAGGTAAGTGAGGGCTTGAGAATGACACCCAAGTTGCAGAAGTGAGTGACTGAAAAGATTTTGGTGACCTTGACAACAACAGAGAAGTTTGTTAGAAGGGTAGGTTCTAGGGAAAGATAGTAAGTTCAATTTCGGATACATTTGGGATATTTTCCCACAGTTAGAAAAACCTCTTGGACATTCCAGTTTGAAATGCACAACAGACTGGAGGTCAGGGGAGGGAGCTAGCACTGGATACCTAGATTTGGGAGTCATCTGCACTGAGATGACACTTAAACCCATGGGAGCTAATGAGGTCACCATGTGAGAGAGTACAGAGAGAACAGAAGAGGCACAGAACACAGTCTTAGTGAACAGCCACAATTATGGGAGGTGATATGTATAATAAATCAGCAAAGGAGACTGAAAAAGGAGTAGTGCCATGAAAATTCTGGGAGGAGAAAGCATACAGAAAGAGAGTGGTCAACATTGTTGTACATATTATGGGGATGTTGAGAAGGATTCCAGCAAAATCAAACTACTACCTGCTCCCTAAACTTAATAGCACATTTTCTCCATGCCACACCTCCCCCTATACCTGGAATTCATTGCCTTTTCAACTCCAGAAACTTCCTACAAAGCTCAGGGTTTCACCTCCTCCTCAAAGACTTCCTTGGTCCCCCTAGCTGTTAGTACTCTCTTTCCTTAAATTAACTAGTATTTAACTTATTTGTATATATAGGGAACTTAAGTTCCTCAAAGTGAGAGATTATTTCTTTTTTCTCTGTACCTCCAGCACCTACTACACTGCCTTCCCTGTAGTATACTGTAAGCAAAATAAATGTCTTTCAAATCTGAATACATAGAAAATGACTATAAACATAAAAATACCCTGTAAATGAGAAGATTAGGTAGTTAAGGTTAACAATGTAAACTAATTTAATAAAGATTACTGATAATGTCCAGAAGCAACCAAAGCAAAAATCAAATGCTATTATTTCCTTTATTAAAAAAATCACACATAGTATTTGAAGCTACACACCTCTAAACCATTCCATTCATCAGTTATTTTTGAAAACAATGGAAAGAATGTTCTCAGTCTGCATCATTTTTACTAAACTTTTCCAGATCAAAAAGATACCCAAGGAAAATAAAATGATAACTCCTTAAAAAAAAGGGGGTCAATGAATTTTAATATCTACTCCAATGCTACCCCTAATTCTATGTGAAGTATCATTCTCTTTTCATTATTTAGTTCAAACATAAGTCTTTCATAATTGTCAGGTAAAATTCTTGTACATTTGAAATGAAAACTATTCTTTGAATTAAGCCTGACATTTCTGCATGTTATTTAGTATTTTTGTAATGTTTTACAAGTATAAATTTTACAATTTCCAATATAAAATTTTTTATTAAAAGCATTAAAAGGGAGATACATTCCTTTTATGGTCCATGAGTCACACATATGGGTTAATTTATCAGGTAAAAAGGACAATAAATAAGTCCATAGTTTTCATTATGTAGGCAGCAAAATAACTAATTTATTAATTTATAATTCTCAATTATTATTTAATATCATATACTAGATAGCCCCATCCATATTGTGTTGCTTATACCATAAAGTGTGCAGTAAATATATATAAATATACATATATATATATTACAAAGCATTATTAAAAAAGATTGAGGAGTTTATAGCCCTCAGATAAATCTAAAAGGGAAAATTATTTAATATTATAAGGCCAGAGCAATGGAAATACCTTAAAACATTCTTCTCTTTTGACTACTGGAAATTCTTTTCAGTTTGTGCTTATGCTCCTACTGGGTCTAAGGTAAATGCTAATACCAGTGTGTGAGAATAGCAATTCCTTCCAGGGGAGCAGAAACAGAATCCAAATAAGTGCAGTTCCTGATAGTGCAATTCCTGACCACCAAGTACCAGCCTTTCAAAATGATGATGGAAAGTTGGGATCAGATTGTTGATAAAACTTGGCAAAGGCAAGAATTTGTACACGGCAACAAGTTACCACTGAACGCTCTGACTGGGTCCAGCAGAGAAAAAAAGGCAATTTTGCAAAATATTAATTGAGTAGCTTCTTTCCCAAAAATCACTGCTTACACAGTTACCCCGGTAAGCCTTCTTTTGAGATTATTTCCATATTGTTCCTCCAATTAAAGGAATTATTTACTACATTAACTGATTCAACAAAAATGTTATATCATTTCAGCAGTAGTTATTTAGAATGATTCTAAAATATTTCCCATAAGATAACAAATATGAAAAATAGAATACATATCACTCCAAAATCCTAGGAAAACTTCCATTTTAGATCACAAAATATAATCTACAAGAGGTTCCTCTATAGCAAAATGAATTATTTCTATTAACAGCTGCAGAATTCATTTTCAATGTTTAGTCACAAAAGCCAACTAGGCTCTCAGAATGACACACACACACACACACACACACACACACTGAAAATACCAAAAAAACAAAAAACAAACCAACCAAAATCAAAACCTGTCTAAAATGCATTTAAAGCCAAGTGGCGGTGTTCATCTTTTCTTTCTGAGTTGTGATTGTACAACCCCAGAATTTCTTGAACTAGTCAGCAATAATAAAAACCTCACAACTAAAATCGTAAGAAAGCAGTGAAGCTTGAGTCTCTAATCTCTCAATAACTCACATTAGACTTTGGTTTTCTACACTAAGCCTATACTATAACCTAACCTTAGTACAGAAAATGAAGACCAAAAGGAAGAAAAATAAAACTGAAAGGATATGGGAAGTAAAAAAATTCACTCAAAGACACTGCTACAGCAGACTTTAAAAGATTTCCACAGCTGGGAATACTAAATGCTGCAGCATTATTGATAGTAAGCCTAGACAGCCTCTGCTTAGGCTCTGGAGTGTCTTTGGCATGCGCATGTCCCACTTATATAAAGAGATGCTTACAGTCCAGGTGCTTTTTCTTGGGCCCCATTACTTCATGAGTGGTTGCTTTGCAGACGGCCCTCGCTACAGCAGAGCCAGTCACGCTGTACTGAGCAGCTGCGATTCGATCCGTGAGCGTTTGCCCCGACATCTTCGGCTGTTTGCTTCTACTGCCTCCTCTTCTACAAGAAAGAGGAGATAGATGGCCCCCTCATTAGCCCAGGGTTCCTGTCTTTGGGCAACAAGGGCCTCCCCCTCTTCGCCCTGTCCACTGTCCCAGAATCTCAGTATCAGCAGCACTAGAGGTTGTAAAGATGCGGATGAACCTACAACCCATCAGCCTGAGATGCACCCACAGAAAATGAATTCATTATGGATGCGCTAATCTCGGGCTTCTCTATTCTGCAACTTACCCCTCTCCTGTTTTTGCTTCCCCACCATCCCAGCGTTCTCCACCCTCTTGTCAATCACCAATTTTCCTCCTCAACCAGACGACCTTATTCCACACTAGACCCTTCAGGTTTCGGGGTTATTCCCTGGGCACTGTGCCCACAAGGCAACCTCCTCACTGCTGCAGCAGCATGCCCTTACTCCCTCCCCCCCCCCCATTCCCAAGAGGCTATGGAGACAAACTGGATCGGATACCCAACCTTCATCGCCCTGCCCTCCCCCTCCCTTGATGCTGCCTCGGCTGCTGCTGCTGCTGCTGCAGCAGCAGCAATGGGATCTTCCTCTCCCCATCTCCTCTGAGCCGGAGATTATCGTTGCATTGCGCCATATTATGCCCTCTCTCCCCCTTCCCAGCGCACGGCCGCTACCGTTTTCCACATCCTTAATCCCTCCCTCCGGTACCCCTTTCCTGGTCCCCTTTATGCCCCGACCCTGCCTTCCCCCCCCACCTCCCACCGCAGCCCTCTCAGTGCTCACTGCAGGGGGCCCGCCCTGGGGAGGAGGGGTGGGAAGGCTCGATGCGGCTCACCCTTCCCGGGTGCGGGTGCCGAGGATCCTCCTGGTCCCCTGCCGCTCCCACCCCTCCGCTCCCCAAGGGTGGGCAGGGGCACCAGGCCCTTGGGAGGTGGGGGTGCAGCACCGCACCCGAGCCTGCGGCGGGAGGCGGACCTGTCACTCCGCGTCCGCCTCTCTCTGGGGAAGGATAATCGCCTCCGAGGGAGCCCCCCTAGAGAGGCGCGGCACGGCACGGCAAGGCAAGACGAGGGTGGCACAGCCCGAGCAGCGGAAAGAGAGAGGAGAGCCGGGTGAGGGCGGCGTGCCGACGGCGGCCGTGCAGACAGACAGCCGCACGAGTCCGTTACTCGTCCCCGCCCCCACTCCCCAGGGCGGCGCTGCAGCTGCCACCGCTCTGCCGCTCCCTCGGGCAGCGGGGGAGAGACAACGTGCCCGCCCGCCTGTCGGTCTGTCTGTCTGCCCGCCCGCCTGCCTGCCAGTTGGTCCGTCGGCCGTCCGTGGCCTCGGGGCGGAAGGAAGGAAGGAAGCCGGCGGGTGGGTAGAGAGCAGGCGGGTGTCTCGTGGGGAGAGATGCCCCCCTGAGCTCACCCGCAGCGCTGTCCCTCCTCCTTCTCTCCCTATGGCTCCTCGCCGCCCAAGGCCCCCAGCCCGCCCTCCCAGGGGTGCAGCATGTACCAGCCCGCCGCTCCCCGCCGCCGCCACCGCCTCCTCCACTGCCGCTGCCGCCGCCGCCGCGTCTCTCTGGCTCTCCCCGGCAGCGTCCCCATCCCCCCGCCCCCACCTCAGCTTTGGTTCCTCCGACAGAGTCAGGTGACAGGCACCGACAAACCGGTGCGAGCCCCTCCGCCGCGAGGATCTCCGGAGCGGGTGGGGCGCGCAGGGTGGGTATGGGGGGGGGGGGGAACGCGAGCGCTAGCGCGAGCCCCAGCTTCCCCTGTACCCTCTCCTCCCCGCACCTTCCACACACACAGACAGACATGCATGCGTTCATGCTCACATACATACTCACATGTACACCTTCCTTCGGTGCCCGCTAGGCTGGAACCGCTTTCCTAGGAGTGGTCTTCACCGGGAGGCTAGCATCCCCTGAAAGGCTGTGCTGGTGAGACTGGGAGGGGAAACCTCACCTCTGGCCCTTCCCCTCCTCCGGCAGCATGCGCACGCGCACGCCGACAGCCGGCTCCTGTGCACCTGCCTTCCCGACTCTGCAGCGCACCGGGCGGGCTAGGGGAGGACCGCCGCCGCAAACCCCCAGCTCCGCGCCTGGCTGAGTTCGACGCTAAATGGGCGAAGGCCGATGCAAGGGCAGAGCCCCTCTGCTGCCCGCTGGAGGGCAGTCAGGATGTCTCCTTCTTTGGTACTAGTCATGGCTGCCCGAGCCACTGATGGACAGTTCTGCTGCCAGTACCTCTGAGAGCCAAGAGCCACATGGCTCTAGTGCTGGCAGGGGTGCCACATCTCAGTGCGGGTATTAACACTCGGCACATTTGCATCATTATATTTAGACCTGAAAAGTGGCTTAGAAGACCTCTAGTCCAACACCCCCCCCCCCAATTTTACAGGAGAGGAAACTGAGGCCTGGGAGTGAAAAGGGACCCACCCAAGGTCACACAGGTAGTAAAAGGACAGAGACTTCTGGCAGCCTGAACTTGGAATAACAATAAATAATAATAGCACAAATATGTTGCTTTTAGATTCACACAGCAAACCTGTGAAGTAGGTATTGGGCAGTATTAATATCCCGATTTGATGGAAAATTTGGCCATAGTAAATAGCAGGGTCAGAATCTGAACTCATATTTCTGGGGTCCAAGTGATATGCTTCAAGACAGCCAAAGCACTCTGTGGAATAAGTAGAAAATTTGTTAATTAAGGTCCTGATTAGGGTTGATAATATTTATAAATATTTGTTGTATGAAATTAAGCTTCTGGTATTAGTACCTATAAGTGATGGGGTATTTGGATTTTACAAATATGCTTGAATTGGCACTTAAATTGCATGGGACAACCCAAGCATCAATATTTTCATATATTGATACTTTTCAGATCACAGTAAAATATTTTAAGTTTTCAGTTTATGAATGTTAATTTTCATTATTTCCTATAGACAACTTCTTGTCCAAATTTCAGCCGTAATATGACTTCTTTATTTAAATTTTAAGTATATTCCTTTTATATCTATTTATCATGGCATTCCTAAGCCATTGCTCAGTGTTCTAAAGGTGCTCCATAAATAATGGCATTTATTCATCATTGCTCTTCCACTCTCACCCCCAATATGTACACACACATACTACCTTACCCTTCCTTGATTTCAAGGCTCTAGAGGAACAGAAAGTAGCTCTTACTAACAAAAAAAGTTGGAGACCTTTGCTATATAAAGTTATTCTTCATTTAGTGTTATGTTTGTCAAGATAGTCTCTGCCTTTCAGAGTTACAGCTGAAAAGACATCACTTTCGAATCATTACACAAATTCATTAGAGAATCTGAAATTATAATATCCTGGTACCTTTCCTCCAAGAACAAAAACATTTCAGTAGCAGCTCATTACTGAGGACAGGGATTTCCTAAGCAGTTACATGGGTCCCTTTTCATTGCCTATTTTTCTGGCTACTCAGTTGGCAGGAGGCCACAAATTTTAAGAGGTGGGTTTAGGGAAGGAACATATAGTTAGGCCCCCAGGGTCACACTTATAGGGAAGTATTTATATTATTATTCCAGCTTTTGTAACTGGCTGTTATTGTTCAATGTACAGTTCTGCCTTGAGTGTCCAAACAAAAGTACTCATGGAAATTCATTAGCCATTTATTATTCAACACCCTCATTGTGTTAGGTATCATACTGAAATACCAGGACACAGTTTTTTAAGTCCAGATGTAGCAGTCTTCTAAAAGGAATGAAGTACTGTGCAACTTCCTATTATAGCATATTAAATTTTCTAAAAGTTATGTTTTGTTTATTTATCCTGACATCCTTCAGATTGATGAACACTATTGTTTGTTTTAGCAGTTTTGCCTCTTCTTACCCCAATGCATTTTAAGCATACTAAGTTCCCATGACAGAATAGATATGGAGAGCTGGCCAAAAAATGGGAAAGACCTAATTCAAGTCCCATCAGACACATACTGACTGTGTGTCCCTGGGCAAGTCATGATCTCAATACTTCAATGAAACCCTTTATTGGTAAAAGAAACTTTCTGTAAGGATGGCAATCATAGGAAAAGTGAAAAAAAGTTCCATTTAAGGCATTTTAACTGTCCTAACTTGCAAACAACAAGGTTAATGCTATTCCTTCAATTTATATAGATTTTTGCTTGCAGTATTTCACTTTTGTACAGCACTCCTGATGCTGTCTAGAATTTTCTTTTTAAGCTATTTTAAAGAGTCAAAGAGGTCACAGGCTGGAGCATCTTTTGTCTATGAAGACCTTGTGGTTGTGGCAATGTAGTTCTTGAAAAGAGTTGTCCAATTGATATTTTAAAATATCTTACAAATATTTCTAAGACACAAATTTTGTTGTGTTTTTTTCCCCTGTAGCATACATGCCATAGATGTCAAAGATGGTAAAAAAAAATGATCAAAGAAAGATCTTAGAAGGAAGGTCAATGTAATGACATTTACTGTACTAATGTGAATATAGGCCACACACCTAAAATGGATCATTTTACATATGATACTGGAAAATAATCACTCCCTACAACCAATCCATATTAGATACCAAGACTTTAGAGTTGCATTGGCCCCCTTCCCTTTTAATTTAAGGAGGATAACCCTAATGGGTCACTTTCAAAGACTTATTTTCCTTCTTTCCCACTTCCTTCAGTTTCAAAGCTTGGTTACTCCATTAAACTATTTGGGATCCTTTATTCCCATTTATTCTTTCACTCAATGACATTGAATCAACTTTGTACCCTAAAGCAGCAGGCTTTGGGGAAGTGGAGAGGATTAAGGAAGGAGTTAGTTGATGGACTTTGCCAATGGACTTCTAAGGGAAGACAAGAAGTCCCGGTGATTAAGGGGGAGGTATGTAGCTCATTTATTTTGCTGTACCAGACACAGGGACAAAGAACACAGATTACATGAGTGTGGGATGTAGGGATCAGAAAAAAGACTGGTGCTATAGTTGCTTCTATTTCTTTAAGACCAACAAAGCTTAAACTGTGTCTGTGGTGCTAAGAAGACATTCGAATTTATACAAGCCAGATTTGGGGATGAGGGTAGGATGGAGAAGAGAGTGTATCTAATATTTGGACCAATGAAATACTTAAAAAATAGTGAGCCAGAATTGGACATTGTTAAGTTTGGCTACTTTATACCTGTTGTTCTCCAAGCAAAAAAGTGCAGAGTTTTAGTTTTAAGGAACATTTGGTAAAACAATTGAGATAATGAGAAACATTTCATCTAATAAATATTTATTTTTAATAATTCACAAGATACTACTTATAGTAAAGGTAAAAGTAGTTACTGACAAGGTAGTTAGCGTTTTAATGTTTAAAGAAGTTGGTAACACTGAGTCCTTGATGTCTTTGCCAGAGGAGTACAAGCTCTGGCAGGTTTTTTACCAAGCTGGAAAGGCTTTTAATAAGGTCCCAGTGACAGACTGGGCCCACTGTTGAAGACCTACCTAGCTAATTATGAAGGTGCTCATTACCAATAGGTTGGTCACCAGGTGATGAATTCTTTAGCTGTGAAAACTCATGAAAATATCTTCAACACCACTAATTTAGATCAGGTAATTGTGATGCTGTGAACCTGAGAGAAGAAGGTTTTTGACAAAGAAATAAATTATTGTGCTAGCATTTCTGTTTAGGTATTTCTTAGAGAACAGAAAAGGGAGAAGTATAGGAAAAGTGGAAGAAATGGAGACTAAGATGGTATTTAGTGGTGAGAAAGCTTGGTGTTAGATTTAGAGCTGGAAAGGTTATTTAGTCCAATTCCCTCATCTTATAAATGATGGACCTCAGGTCCAGGGGTTGAATGACTTACTTAAAACCACACATGTAATAAGTGGCACAGTCTACCAGGCTGCCTCACAGTTCAGCAAAGGGTGCTAGAACATTTTTGTGATGTCATACATTTTGTGGCATGAATGAGGAATGCTTGTCAGGTTGTAGAGGGCAGAGTGGAGAAAGTATACAAAGACTAGAAGGCAAAGGATAGTGACACTGTGGCTTTCTGTTAAGTTTCCATTCCTTGTGTCATCATTATATATGTCTATGTGTACATATGAGAAAGACTAAAGGCAAAAAGAAAAGGTGATGGCAGAGGATTAGATAGATAGATGGGATCATGGAAACAATGAGCTTGGATAGACTTTGAGATGTGGAGGGTAGAAGGGCCTGGCATGGCATGGTCCATAGAGTCATGAAGAGTTGGACACAACTGAACACTATGTTCACAAGAGTGCATGTTGATCTTGGTTCCAAGAAATATGTGATGATGAAGCTGTTCACATAAAGTGCAACATCCATGGCACCCCCTTTCACTCATGTGGTCTCAAAATAGCTCTTCCAGGTTAAAGGTTCTCTATACGTCTACATTTACTCAAAATAATAACATATCTCCCATTAATGTGTATGCTTTTATCTTTAGCTCGTTAGAAGAAATAATGAGTCCAAAACAAAGGCATTTAGTGAAATAACAGCAAGATTTTCAATAGAACTCCCCCCCGCCCCATCCAAATGGGGCATATCCTTTCCATAAATAAATGCTATCAACACGAAGCTATTTTGCAATAAGGATCATGCATAAAGGACAATAAAAGACCCATATATAGGGATACTTTATAGAGAGACTAGACATACCTTCAATGCTGCAAGATGATGCCTTCTGATATTACTGCTCTACTCTCTGATATTACCATTTTGCTCTCAACAGCTCTGTTCCTTGATGCATGTGACATCTCTACTGAACATGTTCCTTCAGTGATCCATTCTGGGAGCAGTGGCATCAACGCTAGGTTTACTCTTTGCTGGGTTTCTGTGGGATCTCTGCTGGGTCTGCTCTTCACTATGAAAGCCTCACTGGGCCTACTCTCTGCCAAGGTATAGTACCTAGAACCTGCCATGATAAAGGGTCCTTTTTGATTCTTACCCCTAGACGATCAATACCTTCCATAAACATCTTACTTACTATTATCTATTCATACATCCCCATCTTCCTCCCCACTGTACCCCTCAACAATACACCAATATCCTCTCTGGCTGAATTATAAATGAATTTGAGGAATGATAGAATGTAATCTAGGGAGGCAAGGTTACTGAATTCCGCCCATATAGTCCACTTGCCTATCACATAGTCCCATAGGCCTATGTATATCTATTAATGGGAAAACCCAAGTGCTTTGATGCCATATTTTAGCCAATGAAAAACCTGCCTTCTTAATAATAGTATAAAGCTACCCACTGAACTTTCTTTCTGTGTCTTATTTCTTGAGGGGGATGCTGGAGGGCTAAGAGGGAGTTGCCCCATAGTGGTAGAAGGAAGATGGTAGATATTCCTAAAAATTTGTCTATTTTTCATTTTAATATGTCTTAGCTCCTAAACATGATATATACTCATGCTTCATTACATCTCCCATGGTGCTTTGAAGGTGACAATTTTATACATCAGTTGTTAATAACAATGATTATGAGATTATCAGAGGCATCTAGATGGCACAATTGATGAAGTTTTAGACCTGGAGTCAGAAAGATTTGAATTCAAATTCAGCCTGAGACACTTAGCTAGCTGACCCTGAGCAAGCCATTTAACCTCTCCCAAGTCTCAGTTTCCTCATTTGTAAAATGGGAATAATAATTAGACTTTCCTTCCAGGGGTGTGGTGAAGATTGAGATAATATTTATAAAGTGCTTTTCATACCTTAAAGCAGTGTATAAATGCTAGTTATTGTGATGATGATTTTAGATATAAAAAAAACTAGGTCTTTTGAAGATCAAATACCAAAGGGTGGTGTTAATGACAATGATGTAAATGACAAAATTATCAAAAGAAAAACATACTCTGGAAATGTTCCTACTAAGTGAAAAAAATGCAATATGGTATGGATTATGAATACTTGGCTAAATCCTAATGACTCTTTGATCAAAATAAAACTATGATTTGATAAAAATATGATGAATATTGATGTTGTGAAGTACTAACTCAGAAATCCCATACTGTTTTTTGAAGGGAAAAATAGGATACCATAAAGAATTGCTTAAATATAAACCTGAGCATTTACTTGAGACATCCTTCAGGAAATAAGTTAGAAAAGAATATAATGGAAAAGATTTAATCAGTTATCTCAGTTGAAAGGTGAGATTTAAAGTTTGAATATATCTCAGTGGGTTATCTGGACACAGGACCTCAATGATTACTCTTTTAGAGTAGTGAAATTTGCCAAATGACTAAGCAAAAGAATTGGAGACTAGAGCAAAGAATTCTATATCACAAATCCAGAAAGCTCCAGAAGTAGAGATTGGAGTTTTAAAGTAGCTATAATAAAAGCAGGGAGGAGAGGGGAAAAAGCATTTATTAAATGCTTACTATATGCCTGGCATGGTACTAGGCAATTTATAAATATTATTCCATTGTATCATCATATCAATACTGTCAGATAAGTGATATTATGATTCCCATTTTACTGCTGAGGAAACTAAGGCTGAGAGGTTTAGTGACTTGTTCGGGGTGGCTGAGTCCATTTTTGACCATTAGGTCTTCCTGACTCTAGACCTAGCACTCTCACCACTGTACCATTTAGCTGCCATATAATAGCTAGTATTTATTATTTTAAGGTTTACAAAGCACTTTACATATATTGTCTCTTTTAGTCCTAACAACAACCCTGTGAGATAAATGCTTTTATCATTCCTATTTTGCAGATGAAAAAAAAACACTGAGGTTAAGAGGGTGACTTGCCCTAGGTCACTGGACTAGAAATGTCTGAAGAAGGATTTAAACTCAAGTCCTCCTAATTCCAAGTCCAACCCTTTATCCACAATATCACCTGACTACTTGATAAAAAGATGGGGGAAAAAAAATCTCTCATTCAAGATTTTATCTTTGAAGGCCTAAATACATCATTAAAGAATGTTTAAAAATTAAACTAAACTTTTAAAAATAATGTAGTTATGAAATTATAAAAAAATATAATATAGTCATAAAATATAAAATCTTTAAAAATAAAACTGTACTGAGAATGAAATTTTACAAATTCAAACTTGTTTACCATTGCCCTCCCCATAAGCAGGATACATGCAAAAGTTTCTGTGCTACTACATGCAAACTTAATGACCATTATTTAGTGCTTAGTAGGTACTTAAATGGATTAGATTGGCCACTGAGGTTCCTTCCAACGCTAAAATTCTGTAAGAATGATCTCATTCATTTGGGTGCATGCCCAAACAGTGGGACTCACAATCCCATACCTTTTTATCTTTCAAAATTCTTGTCTGTGTCTTTCAGAAATCCTCCCAGAGGATATAACCAACTTGCTAAAGACCTTTCTCTGGTTATTCTTTTTGTCTTGGCAGTGTCCATGGATACTTGGATACATGCATACAATCCACTTGGATTGGGCAGCTTTAGGTTTTCATTCTTGTTGCATGATTAGCCAATTTTCTTTTCATGTACGTCCTTGATGTTACTCTCTATACCATTTCTCTGGCCTACTTGCTCAGACACAGAGTAGATGTTTTTTTAAGGGGGTTTAGGTTGTTTCATCGTGTTCTTTTTCCTCTGTGTTAGGTCGATAACTTAGCACTGAACTTGTTAACTATGACTGTTCAATCACTAGACCACAGTCTTCCTGGGTAAGAACATCGTAATTACCCAACTCCTGTAGAGGGTGCAGAAAAACCTAAATTATGTACAAATTATACCCATTTCCAGAATGGCTTATTATTTTGTGGGAACTTTACAAATAAAAGAGGACCAGAAGTAAACATGTTGATTCCGTTATGACTTGGACACGAATAGAAAATCTGATTCCAGATCAGACATCAGGTAATTGAGGAAGACAGCGGCTTCTACACAGCATATGGTGATAATAAACTGGTTTTTAACTCCTGCTAACTTTATGCTCCTTATAGATATTAACTAGTCAGAGCATATGAAGTATGTTCTATGTTATGTGTTCATATTCCCAAAGATATCTACATCTCCCCCTCAGGACACTAGGGGGTCGCCAGAGGAGGTAGGGTGTCAAACTCCTATTACCTGTATTCCCCACTCAGACAGTGGCCCCTCACTGTGCCAGTGAGTAATGCTTCATTTCCATTTCCATTTCATCACTTTACATCTGATATTTACTTTGAAATTATAGCAAGAGCAAAGGTACAAACATTTTGCTCCACCCCTATCCCAAAACCTCAGGGACACACTCTCCCCTATTCTACTTCTGCCTACGGGGAGAGGAGGTTCACTTTCAGCATAGTTCTTATACAGCATTGGTCCCAAGGAGTTCACATCCAGATGGAACATGACTGCCAGAGAAGTCCTCATCTCAGTTACCCTGGGCTGAGTCTTGAAGGTTTCTCTTGAAGGTAACATTCATCCTTGGGACATCAGTGATGAGCTGGCTTCAAAAACCTGGATGCCAGGACACAGTCTCCTTTCACTGAAAATGAAAGAACAAACATGGAGGCTGGGAGAGAACCAATGCCTGTATTCATAGGGGGCAGACTCAGTGGGGAGGACCTTACGCCTCTCCCATTACATCTCCCAAGATGCCACTAACAAGGAGTCCAAAAGATCCTTCAAGGGTAGTGACGAGGAGAAAATGGCCAAAGGGACTAGGCCCAGGCCTTTTTGAAGCTGCTCCCATTTTAGCCATGCAACTATCAAAGAAGGCTTTGTTTATCCACATAATAGGCAAACAGGGTTAAGTGACTTACCCAGGGTCACACATCTAGAATAAGTATATATAGTGTATTATTTGCTAATCAATAAAGGGAAATAATTCATGCCACTGTCAGTCATTTAAAGTAGGCCTTTAGGTTATTGCCTATATAACTATACACATGGCTCTGTAATGTTCCTTAAACCAAAGAGCAAAGATTTAATTTATCAACTTCAGTTGAAAGATTAAAATCTTGACTAATGAAGAGTTAAATAAAACACCTAAATGCAGGGAAATGCTGTTGGATGATAAATATGAATGCCTCACATGCATAAAAATGAAGATCAGCTTTTTTACGCCCCCTTAAAACGACTTATTCTTTGAAAATGGTTTTATTTAGTTCGCTTGTTTTTGTAAAGGTGAATATTAAAAGGAAGATTCTTTTCATTTTATCTCTTTAGTTTATGAAGTAGAAGCAACTATTTCATCATTCCTAGGGCTCACTGAACTAGAGATGAAAAGGAAATCAGAAATTCAACTAATCCAAGCTCCTCACTTTACAGATAAGGAAATTGAAGCTTAGGGAGGTCAAGGGATTTAAACAGGGTCACCCAGGAAATAAGAATCAGAGGCAGAATTTGAACCCTGGACTTCTGCATCCAAAACCAGTGCTTTTACTACTGCACCTAGCTACTGCTTGCTTTATGTTGACAAGATTGAAGTCTAAAGATTAAAAAAATGCTTAAAAAACTTTGTATATTCAAATTCCCTTCTCTACTTTCCCTTGAAATATTCTAGTTAAATTGTTAAAAGTATAATGACAGATAGCTTGCTTTGGACTTGGGTAGCACATTAGATAGCACACTATACCTGGAGTCACAAAGACCTCATTACAAACACTTATTATTAGCTGTGTGACCTTGGGCAAGTCACTTAACCTCTCTCTGCCTCAATTTCCTATTCTGTAAAATGAGGATAATAATTACACTTGTGAGGGTAAAATGAGATAATATTTGCGAAGTGCTTCAAAAACTTTAGGTACTTTCATTGTTATTATTTAACAAGGATATTTTTTACCTGTTATCTTCCTGTTAGCATATAATCTGCCTACCTCAGATGATTTCCTACCTATCTCAACAGGGTTGTAAGGAAAGTACTTGGCAAACTGCAAAGAAATCTATCAATGTGAGATATTATTGTTACAATTATTATTAGACACTAAGAAAGTATTGAGTTGATTAGCTTAGGATAATGATCACCAAAGTTGCTATAGCATTCTGATGAATATTATTCCACTGGCTTCATTGTATGGGTTGGGAAGGTAAAACAAAGACAGATGAAAGGACCTGCTGAGTTAATGTCAGCTTCAGAATGACAACTTAGAGCTCTGAAGATTCAGAATCACTTTAGTTTAACACCTTGTGGGCATGTCTAGGTAAGTTCTGGGCACAAGAGAAAAGATATAGCCTCTGTAGCACTTGGTTGTGGCAGTCTTTATAAACCTTTTATATCTTTTACTTGAGATAATATGGATAAAGTGCTTTGCAAACCTTAAAGCCTTATATGAATGCTAGTTATCATGATTATTACTATTTATTCTGAGAAAACTAGAACAGACACCAAGGTCACAGACAAATATATAAAGAACGTAAGTAGTATTAAAATGTTATTTCTTTTCTTCAAAACAGAAATGGAAGAAAGGGAATTTTTGGAAACACGGAGTAATTTTATATTGTTGGATGCCTTTGGCTATTTGGCAAAGGGAAGACTGTTGATTTTAAGCTGAACTCTGGAGGAAAGAGAATAGCATTAGCTAGCATTTATTCAGAGGTAAACACTGGAACAGTGTGCCTTCTCTCAAGCATGTCTATTGGCTTTTCTCTGCCCTTCTTTCTGTGTAACTGTATCTACATACGTCTGTATCTAAATTTATATTCTGAGCTGTTGAAGGGAGTGACCTTGTCTATATATTCTACTGCTCATTGTTTGGATAACACGGAAGGGGTGTGTGTATGTGTGTGTGTGTGTGTGTGTGTGTGTGTGTGTGTGTGTGTATCAATAGGAATAAAGAATTGGGATAAAGATAACTCTTCTTTATTCGTCCTTTGATTTAGGCTGGAATCTCTTGTGAAGATATATTGTACATGTTTATATGTGTATACTAAACATATTCTAGTTTAATAAAATGGGTTTTGCAGATGAGAATAATCGAAGAATAAACACAAAATCACACTGAATCCATCATCTTTCCTTTCTGCCGTTTTTTCCAACAATGAGAAAATTGATGTGAAATTGGACCGTTGTGTTATTGCTTCTAATTCGCTGTAACAATCTGAGATTGGACTCATGTTTTATAGCTTAAATGAGTTTTGGACAAAATAACTGTGGCCTTAATGCTTTTTACAAACAGAATGGATTAGGAATCCCTGAGTGGTTTGGTTCTGGTCTTTTTTCTGTTTGCCTTAAGCATTTTCCATGGCCTAAGTACTAATTTACTTACACAACAGACAGAAGAGAGGCATTACACAGTAGAAAGCATCTCTGTGTTAAGGTTTAGAAAAAAATGCATGATCTAAATATGTAGCCTTTTCAGAGTCAAAGGAAAGCTCCATTATAGTAAAGTTTCAGAATTAATATTCTAGTTGTAATTGATTAAAAACCAAAAATAAAAGATCTACCTTAAAAAAACCCAGTTCATACTGGGCTTCTTAAGAACTTGTGTGAAGATACTTAAACCAAAAAAGTATGTCTTTTGTTAAAAGGCAAATGTGTTAATGCCAGAAATTTAGATTTTAAGAAACTGAAAATTTATTCTAAAGATTCCCAATAACTTCCAAAAGGAGATTACCAAATGGCTTGCCAATATCTTTAGCTCAGATGTCTAATTCTCACTGATGTGATTGATAGATATTTTGACCTTAAAAATCTTTGTTATTAATACGAAAATCAGATGGATTCTTATTTCCATTGGACTTGTAAGTGATTTTGAATATGTTCATAGAAACAAAACCAGAAAAATGCCCTGTCATTACATAGCACATCACTCAGGCCCTTAGAAGTAATTATTTCTCATTATGTCTTTTTGAATCTACTTCTAACTGAGTAGATTCAGAGACGTGCATTTGATGTAGTGACAACTGCATCAGCATTAATAGTGCATCTATTATATCTGGTAGATAGAGAGGGAGACAGCTAAATTTTCTCATTCTTACTCATTTCTTCTCTACAGCCACTGTCAAGTTCAATCTATTCCTTATTAGTAATAATAAAGGATGCTGAATTGCCAAGAAAATTCCAAGGCTTCCGTGTTATTATGAGCAAAATAAATGAAAATTGCCCAAAGTTGTGTTGAATCAGTGAAATGGTAATATTTCCCTAGTATCTTCTAAGGGCCACCTGCATTACAAAGCCTCTTCAGTGAACCTCATAGCAATGTTAATGAGATTCAACCAACCATCTATGTTGAAAAACACAGCGGATGGAAAACACATTGCCTAGTCTTTGGACAAAAAGGCCATTGAATTGATTAGATAGATAGCTAGACAGACAGACAGACAGAGAGATAGAAGACAATGAACTGGATTCTAAATTGAGTAGGGATAGGGTTAGATTGACTGTGGGGAATTGTGCCATCTATCTAAATTGCTCACTGTAGCAAAGTCCATTTCTTTAAAATTGGTAGACTCTCAGGGATTTCTATGACTGTAAATCACTATTCACCGAGATCTTGGAAGAATCAAAATGTCAATCCAAAGGGCAAACACAGATATTAGGCATAAATGGGCTACAGCATATTACGGTTGATGACTGGTACATAAAAAGGAGCACAAAAGACTTCGTTGAAAATAAATACAATAAAAAAAACATAAAGAGGAAGATCTTTCAAGAAACAAGAATTACATATGCATATATGTATATATACATGTATGCATATATATTTAGACACATCCCCCTCTCCAAAGGGACTCTCTTACCCAAACTACCTATGAAAAGGTAAGAAAATGTCTGACTCAGCTGACTGGTATGCTATCAGATCTGATCTCTCTCTACTCTTCTTCATTTCATACATATACACATATGTATGTATGTATATGTCATGTACATATGGAGTAGTGGAGGGACTAGGACTTTGACTCCCATACCCATTCCTTCTTAGATCATAGTAGCTTGGTCTGGCTAAAGCACTTTGTCTTACCTTCATTCCTTCTTTCTTTCCAGTATTGACATTTTATCACCTCTTCCCTTTACTGACTCCAATCTACTCATTAAAAAAAATATTCTTAAATATTACTTATGTATTTATTTTTTCCAAGAAATTGTTATCTCTCTCTTCCAGTGCCCCCTTCCCAACTGAAAAGTAAAAAACAAAAACAAACCTCACAACAAACTCACATAGAAGCAAAATCCTACTTTGGCCACATCCAAAAATTTATTACTCATCCTGAATTTTGAATCCATCACCTTTGCAGAAGGTGGCTGGCACAATCCATGCCCAGCCCTCTGGTCTCATGGTTTTTCATTGAATTAATCCATTCTTTATCCCAATTGTGTTTCTAAGTTCCACTCTAACTCTATTTTCCCCATTCCATATAAATGTATTTTTAGCCACTCAAAACTTTCAAGCTCATTTCACCATAACATTAACTCCTGTTGGAGTTCTTTCTTTTACCACAAACAACCTAATTTCTGATGACCAAAACCATCCCTAAGTCTCCTTTGTGGCATATTTAAAGAAGTCCTAGAAACCGAGGGTAGCTATGTTTGCCCTGCAGTATCAGGGATCCTCCTTTCTTCAACTTATGACATGAGTACTCTCAAGATATTAAGAAAAGGGAGAGAGAGAGAGAGAGAGAGAGAGAGAGAGAGAGAGAGAGAGA